>NC_044034.1:323237454-323550729 GCF_901765095.1 Microcaecilia unicolor | reverse complement strand
AACTTAGGCAGGGGCCTCAGGCAGCACTAATTTTGGAGCGGCATCTTTCCCTTTTCCTTCCTCAATTCCCCTCCACAGCCTACCTCCTTTTCTTTGTTTTTCAAAAGGCAGTGGCATTGATCCCCATAAGTGGCCTTGCTGCCAGCACTGGCTCCTGTACTGGGGCCCACCTCTCTGACATAACTTCCTGTTTCCTTGGAGGCAGGCTACAGTACAGAAGAGATGGCGATGCTGGTGGCAGGGCAGCAAATGGGAATCGTTGCCGCCTCTGTCGCAACAAAAAAGAATGTAGGCTTAGGGTGGGGGGGGGGGAGAAACGGTAGACCGTGGCTAGGGGAAAGGAAGGAGTTGGCAGGGGCAGCACGATGCTGGGGGGCCAGGGAGTCATTTCATCCCTGCCTCAGGCAGCAGATTGCCTTGGGCCACCCCTGATTTCACTGCTTCCTTGGGATTTTGCAGCCCAAATGCATGGTCACACATTCATTAGCATTAAATCATAAATCATTTGTCAATTTAGGGCCCATACAGATATTCAGTGGCACTTAACTGGTTAGTGCCACTGAATATCACCATAGACCCCTAAACTCAAAGCTGGCTATTTTGTGGGTAGTCTGAGGAGGAGTCAGAACTTATGCAGTTAAGTGCCAATATTCAGCACTTAACTATCTAAGGGGTCCTTTTACTAAGGCATGCCGAAAAATGGCCTGCGCTGGTGTAGGCACATGTTTTGGACGCATGCAGGTCTATTTTCCAGCACACCTGTAAAAAAGGCCCTTTTTTGGCCAAAAATGGACATGCAGCAAAATTAAAATTGGCATGTGTCCATTTTGGGCCTGAGACCTTTCCACCACCCACTGACTTAGCGGTAAGGTCTCACACGTTAACCGGGCAGTAATCATCAGTGCTGATTACCGCCCAGTTTCTGCTATGCGTATCGGACACACGTAAAAAATGGAAATACCGCCCGGGGCATGAGGTAGCTGGGCAGTAGTTCCGAATTGATATGCGTTGGATGTGCATAGGCACCTACACACCTTAGTAAGAGGACCCCTAAGTTTAGCGTTCAATTGAATCGCATAAAAGTCAGTCTAATCTTTATGCAGTGTTGCTTATGCAGTTAAGTGCACTTAACTGCATAAACCTGGATATTCAAGATGGTGTCTGGACATGGCCCGGCATTGAATATCCAGGAATAATGCTGCTTGTGACTAAAAAAAACACTCACCACCACCAGCTGAATATCGACTTCTATATTGTTAGTAGTAGTAGTATTATTATTACAGAGAAGAAACAGTGACAGAATATACAACCCAAAATGCAGAACATAGATAAGGAGCCACTGTGCCCAGAGACTCTTTGAAGCCAGACCAATTATTTAGGTTCACTGATGGTCAGGACAGTCTCTGTATTTTAGTTATACATTTGTTAACCCTCTCACTGCTCTTTGGCTTCCCACAACCTACCTAAGATATCTCTGTGGCACAGTAAAGAGCATCTGTGAACGTGGTTAATGAGAATTCATATAGGCTAGCATTTACATGATAATACTATTTTCCAGCTGGACTTTTTATCAAAACATGGCAATGTTCTTACCACTTTAGCTCTGCAATTATTATAAAAATGTAATGGCACCAAAGAGAGAAGGTTGGGGGAGGCCAGAAAGAGGTTTCTTCCAGTTTGTATTCTGTTAAAAAAGATGTGCTCAGTACATATGGCATTTAATTCAGTTTTTCTGGTGGCTGGAAATTAATGCAATATAAAACATGAATCTCAGCAGGGATCTGAGAGCAGTGACTAAATTCATTTTAATGAATCGGCCCCAGGTTGCTTCCACATTTAACTCAGATCAACTCGATACAACAGCGGAGCTACCTCATCGAGCCAATTGTTCTGGAAACAAAGCTATTTGTAAAGATATAAAAATGTATATACATGTTGGCAAATTGTTTTCTAGCATTGGTAGCTAAAAAAGAATTGCCAGCCCTGCTACATCAGTTTGGCTCTTATAATAAGAATGGAACAATAAGCATGAACCATACCAGTAGTGGATTAAGGCTAAGACAGGCAAGTGTTGGTTAATGATAGCTGATGGGTGCTCTACAAGAGAGCACCCTCTAGATTACTGTAAAGTAAAACTTAAATTACCTTCACATTTTAAATAAGGCATTGAATGGTGTAACCTGCACTAAGTGGCATCTACAACTCTAATCCCCTCATTGGGAAGACTAGATACAGGTCTTTATCTGCCATCATCTACTATATTATTATGTTAGGGTAAAGGTTCAGGTAATCACAGGAGACTCTGATCCAGTGCTAATAAGGAGATTCTGCAAGCCATTATTGTCTGTCAGGAACTCTGATTTTTTTTAACTACACCATCTTTTCAGTTTCTCAGTTGAGGTATTATAGTCTAAAAAAAGAGTGGAGGAGTAGCCTAGTGGTTAGTGCACCAGGTGTGACACTACTCCCAACTGTACACCATTACCATAGCCCTTATGGGTGAAGGGGGGCACCTAGATGTGGGTATAGTGGGTTTCTGGTGGGTTTTGGAGGGCTCGCTGTTTCCTCCACAAACATAACAGGTAGGGGGAGGATAGGCCTGGGTCCGCCTGCCTGAAGTGCACTGCACCCACTAAAACTGCTCCAGGGACCTGCATACTGCTGTGATGGACCTGAGTATGACATCTGAGGCTGGCAAACAATATTTTTAAAGATGTTTTTTGAGGGTGGGAGAGGGTTAGTGACCACTGGGGAAGTAAGGGGAGGTCATCCCCTAATTCTCTCCGATGGTCATCTGGTCATTTTGGGCACCTTTTTGTGCCTTGGTCGTAAGAAATACATGCCCAGGTAAAGTCGTCCAAGTGTTCATCAGGGACGTCCTTGTTTCTTTCGATTATGGGTCGAGAACGTCCTCGTGTTAGGCACGCCCAAGTCCCGCCTTCGCTATGCCTCCGACACGCCCCCTTGAACTTTGGCCGTCCTTGTGACGGAAAGCAGTTGGGGATGTCCAAAATCGGCTTTCAATTATAACGATTTGGATGACCCTAGGAGAAGGACATCTATCTTCCGATTTAGGTCAAAAGATGGAAGTCCTTCTGTTTCGAAAATGAGCCCACTAGTGTACCTATATGTAACTCACGTTGAGTTACCACTGAAAAAAGTGTGAGAAAAATTCAAATAAAAAGATTCAAGTTTTCCAGTTTCTCCAGGATAGAAACAGTTGCTAGAACTCTGCATATTCTCCCTCACTTGCTTTCTATTGGAGCCAGAGGAACAGCAAAGTTGGGTAAAGTGACAACCTGTAACATCTCCTTGGTTTGGAGACTTGATTATTCCTGTTTATGCTCTGGTATATTGTGAGAACTACAGTGTCCTGTACCTTCCACTTGAAATCAGTACTAGCTATTTTAACATGACATGGTCTCACCCTCCAGGTACTTTGAACTGTGTATGTAAAGCCAGAGGCTCACTGGTACAAATCATCGGATCTAAATGAGTTCTTCATGCTCAATATTAAAAATAGACTTTACAGATTTTTTACTCAGTCCAAAAGTGGAAAAATTAGGGGACACTCAAAGGAAATCACATGGAAATACTTTTAAAACAAATAAGAGGAAATATTTTTTCACTCAATGAATAATTAAGCTTTGGAACTAGCTGCTGGAGGATTTGGTAACAGTGGTTGGTGTTTCTGGGTTTATCGGTGGCCAAATTTGGGCACCATCGGTAGAATTGAGTCCTATATGTTAGGATAATTGTTCCCATATTATTTATCAAAACCACCATTGTGCATTTTAGTAGCTGCCCTCAGGATGGACTCTATCTGCGTTGTATCCTTGCAGTGATAAAGGGGAATATGATTGAGGTTTACAAAATCCTGAGTGGTGTGGAGCGGGTGAAGGTGAATCAGTTTTCATTCATTCAAAAAGTACAAAGTCCCAGGGACACTCAATAAAATTGCATGAAAATGCTTTTAAAACAAATAGGAGGAAATATTTTTTTCACTCAAGGTAAAATTATGTATCATACCTGATAATTTTCTTTCCATTAATCATAGCTGATCGATCCATAGACTGGTGGGTTGTGTCCATCTACCAGCAGGTGGAGATAGAGAGCAATCCTTTTGCCTCCCTATATGTGGTCATGTGCTGCCGGAAACTCCTCAGTATGTCGATATCCAAGCTCCATCCGCAGGACTCAGCACTTAGAGAATTACACCCACAAAGGGACACTCTGCCCAGCTCACCACCGCCGAAACGGGGGAGGGGAATTAACCCAGCTCATCCCCACACAAGTGGGGGAGGGGAATCTGTCCAGCTCATCCCCGCGGAGCGGGGGAGGGACACCACACCCGCCGATGCGGGGGGATCTGGCTTATCCTGCAACCGCAACCGCGGGAGGAGCTGACTGATCCTAACACCGCCGAAGCGGGAGGGGTACAAAGCTGCCCTACTGCCGCACGAAGCGGGAGGGAGCGCCGGCAGAATTTATGTCTCAATCCAGCCCCGTAAAACGGAGGGGAGAGGAATGCAGCAGCTCACTGTAACACAAACTCGTCTCAACTCTTGAAGAATCCATTGAAAAACTTGAACACGAAGTCCTCCTGAACAGGAACTGAAGACTAAACTTGAACCTGAAATGTAACCAGAATATAAACAATACAGATATCTGGGAGGGGCTATGGATTGATCAGCTATGATTAATGGAAAGAAAATTATCAGGTACGATACATAATTTTACCTTCCATATCATCATGCTGATCAATCCATAGACTGGTGGGATGTACCGAAGCAGTACTCACCCAGGGCGGGACATTGAAATCCCTGACCGCAACACTGAAGCTCCAAACCGGGCCTCCGCCCGAGCAGCCACAGCCAAGCGGTAATGCCTGGAGAAGGTATGGGCCGATGCCCAAGTTGCCGCCTTGCAAATCTCTTCCAAGGAGACGGACCCGGCCTCTGCCATCGAGGCCGCCTGAGCTCTAGTGGAGTGAGCCTTCAGCTGGATAGGCGGCACCTTCCCTGCGGCCACATAAGACGCTGCAATGGCTTCCTTGACCCATCTTGCCACTGTAGGCTTAGAAGCCTGCAGACCCTTACGAGGACCTGCAAACAGGACAAACAGATGATTCGATTTCCGGAAATCATTGGTCACTTCCAAGTATCTGATGATGACTCGTCTCACATCCAGATATTTGAGAGCAGAGTATTCCTCTGGGTAGTCCTCCCTACGAAAGGAAGGGAGACAGCTGCTGATTCACATGGAAGCGAGAAACAATCTTGGGCAGGAAGGAAGGCACTGTGTGAATAGTCACTCCTGCCTCAGTGAACTGCAGAAAAGGCTCTCGACATGAGAGTGCCTGGAGCTCGGAAACTCTTCTGGCTGAAGTGATAGCCACCAAAAAGACTGCTTTCAACGTCAGGTCTTTCAGAGATGCCCTAGACAAGGGTTCAAAAGGCGGCTTCTGCAAGGCTCTTAGCACCAGGTTGAGATTCCACGCAGGCACCACTGAGTGCAGAGGAGGGCGCAGGTGATTAACTCCCTTGAGAAAGCGCACCACATCTGGCTGCGAAGCCAGGGAAGCACCCTTCAGGCGGCCCCTGAAGCAAGCCAGAGCCGCTACCTGGACTTTAAGGGAACTGAGCGACAGGCCTTTCTCCAGACCTTCTTGTAGGAACACCAACACTGAAGAAATTGGAGCAGTGAAGGGAGAAAGTGAGCCTGCTTCACACCACGCTGCAAAGTTACGCCAAACCCTGGCGTAAGCAGTAGAAGTAGAGCGCTTCCTCGCTCTCAGCATAGTGGCGATGACCTTGCCTGAGAAGCCCTTCTTTCTCAGACGCTGCCGCTCAATAGCCAGGCCGTAAGACCAAAGGGGGAGGGATCCTCCATCACCACGGGACCCTGATGTAACAGACCCTGCTCTACTGGCAGCCACAGAGGATCGTCGACTGAGAGCCTGATCAAGTCCGCATACCAGGGACGTCTGGGCCAGTCCGGACCCACCAGGATTATCCGGCCCGGATGCTTTGCCACCCGGTCTAGCACCCTGCCCAACATGGGCCAGGGCGGGAACACATAGAGAAGCTCTTGTGTCGGCCACTGTTGGAGAAGAGCATCTACTCCCAGGGATCGAGGGTCCCGTCCTCTGCTGAAAAAGCGCGGCACTTGGCAATTGGCCGATGACGCCATCAGATCTAGGCTCGGCTGGCCCCAGCGCTTCGTGATGTCCAAGAACGCCTGAGCAGATAGCTGCCACTCTCCGGGCTCCAAGGTATGGCGACTGAGAAAGTCCGCCTTGACATTCATGACTCCGGCAATGTGGGCCGCTGACAGCTGTTCCAGGTTCGCTTCCGCCCACTGGCATAGATTCATGGCCTCCTTGGCTAGAGGGGCGCTCTTGGTACCTCCCTGGCGGTTGACATAGGCCACAGCCGTGGCATTGTCCGACAGGACCCGTACTGGCTTCAACGCCAGTACCGGGATGAACTCCAAAAGCGCCAACCGAATGGCTCTGAGTTCCAGGAGGTTGCTAGACCACTTTGCCTCTGCAGGAGACCAGAGCCCCTGCGCTGTCCTTCCCAAACAGTGGGCTCCCCAGCCCGTCAAAGAGGCGTCCGTGGTGACGACAATCCACTCCGGGGTCACCAGAGGCATTCCTGCAGACAACTTGTCTGTCTGCATCCACCAGCTCAGCGCCTTGCGCACTGCTGGGTCCAAGGGAAGGCGCACAGCATAATCCTCCGACGTCGGAGTCCAGCGCTGCAGCAGAGAGAGTTGTAGTGGTCTCATATGAGCCCTGGCCCAGGGCACTACTTCCATCGTGGCCGTCATAGAGCCCAACAGCTGCACATAGTCCCAAGCCCGAAGAGGAGAGGCTACTAGGAACTGGTCCACCTGAGCCTGAAGTTTGACAATCCGATTGTCTGGCAGGAACACTCTGCCCACTTGGGTGTCGAATCGAACTCCCAGATACTCCAGGGACTCAGTCGGGCGCAGCTGGCTCTTCTCCCAGTTGATGATCCACCCCAGGGAGCTCAAAAGAGCAACCACCCGGTCCACAGCTTTGCCGCACTCTGCATAAGAGGGGGCTCGGATCAACCAGTCGTCCAGATAAGGATGGACTTGTACTCCTTCTTTTCGCAGGAAGGCCGCGATGACCACCATTACTTTGGAAAAGGTCCGCGGAGCAGTAGCCAACCCGAAAGGGAGGGCTCTGAACTGGAAGTGTCGGCCCAGGACTGCAAAACGCAGAAAGCGTTGATGAGGAGGCCAGATGGGAATATGCAGGTACGCTTCCTTGATGTCCAAGGAAGCCAAGAACTCTCCTGCCTTCACTGCCACTATCACAGAGCGGAGAGTCTCCATGCGAAAGTGCCGCACTTTCAAGGCCCGATTGACCCCTTTGAGGTCGAGGATAGGCCGGACAGAACCTCCTTTCTTTGGTACCACAAAGTAAATGGAGTAACGTCCCTTGCCAATCTGATTTTCTGGCACCGGAACGACCGCACCCAGGCGTATCAGGTTGTCCAAGGTCTGCTGCACTGCCACAGCTTTGACCGGAGACTTGCAGGGAGAGAGTACAAACCCGTCTCTTAAGGGTCGGCAGAACTCTAACTTGTAGCCGTCTCTGATGACTTCCAGCACCCAAGCGTCTGAAGTTACTCTGGTCCACTCGCCCAGAAACGAGGACAGGCGTCCTCCAATCTGCACTGGGCCATGGACCAGGACCCCGTCATTGGGTACGAGACCCTGGGGGAGGACTGGAGGGCGTACCTCCGGGACGGCGGTCTCTGCGAAAGGAATGCTGCTTGGGGGAGAAGTTCCTTTTGAAGGAAGAGGGGGCAGAGGAGCCCGACTTGCCCGGGCGGTACCGACGGGCTTCCTGAAACCGTCCTCTGGAGATACCGGGGCGAGCACTGGCCCGAGCCCTGACCTCTGGTAACCTCTTGCCCTTAGACGTGCCGAGATCGGTCACGATTTTGTCCAGCTCGACCCCAAAGAGCAGCTTGCCTTTAAAAGGCAACTTAGCCAGGCGGGACTTAGAGGCGTGGTCCGCAGACCAATGTTTCAGCCAAAGCCAGCGCCGCGCAGAGACTGTCTGAGCCATGCCTTTAGCCGAGGCTCTCAAGACATCATACAGTAAGTCTGCCAAATAAGCCAAGCCCGATTCCAGGGCCGGCCAGTCAGCCCTCAAGGAAGGATCCGAGGGGGAAGCCCGCTGCACCATCGTCAGGCACGCCCTGGCCACATAGGAGCCGCAAACTGAGGCCTGCAAACTTAAGGCAGCCGCCTCGAAGGACGACCTTAAAGCCGCTTCCAATCTTCTGTCTTGGGCGTCCTTTAGTGCCGTGCCACCTTCCACCGGCAACGCCGTTTTCTTAGTCACCGCAGTGATTAAAGAATCCACGGTAGGCCAAATAAAGGCCTCACGTTCACTTTCAGGCAAAGGATAGAGGCGGGACATAGCCCTAGCCACTTTGAGGCTCGCTTCCGGGACATCCCATTGAGCCGAAATTAAGGTGTGCATGGCATCATGCACGTGGAAGGTTCTAGGCGGGCGCTTCGTCCCCAGCATAATGGCGGAGCCAACAGGGGCTGAGGGAGAGACGTCCTCCGGAAAGGAAATCTTCAAAATGCTCATGGCCTGCATTAACAGGTTGGGCAAATCCTCTGAGCGAAAGATCCGTGCTGCAGAGGGGTCATCCGCTCCATCCGAGCGGGAATCCGTCTCCTCCAAGGAATCCCCAAAGGACCGTTGGGAGAACTCAAATACGCTGCCCTCATCTACATCAGAGGAAACAGCGTCCTCTAAGGCCTGGGCATCCACCCGAGGGCGTTTACTTCCGGGGGCCTCAACCCCTTTATCGGACAAGGGAGAAGGGGCAGCGTTCTGCATAAGGAAGGCCTGATGCAGCAGCAAAATAAACTCGGGGGAGAAACCCCCCAAACTGTGCAATTCAGCAGCCTGGGCCACAGCCCTAGACGCACCCTCAACCGGCGCTCGGAAGAGCGGGGGAGAACCATGCTGCGCATCCAAGATGGCGTCCGGCGTGACACTCCGCGAAGGAGCCGCGCGGGAAGAACGGCGCTTAACTTTAGCTGCTTTTTTGCCGTCGCCCAAATCAAGGGCGGCCATGGCATGAACGTCTCCCAGCTCAAGGGCGGCCCAAGAAGAAGCCGTCCGAGCAGAGTGGCCGGCCAAGATGGCGGAGGCGAGCAGCGGGGGTTGGGCGTTTATGGCGGGAAAAACCGCCGCGCCGGAGGAAGACCCGGGACACTGACCGGCCTCCAAACTGACACCCAACAAGGGCGAATCAGACTTTAAAACCCCCGCATACCCGCTAGAAGCGCACACGCGGTCCGGGGAGCGATTCTTCGCGCCCTCGCCCTCCGACGCCATAGGCCACGTGGAGATCAATCGGGGAACCCCCTGCCCGCTATAAAAAGGTAAAAATTACCTGCTTCTCGCTCCGAGCTGTAACGACCTGGTGTCCCAGTGAGTAGCTGCAATAAACGTTTAAATAAACGTCGAAATAAACGCCCTTAAGGACGTCCAAAATTTTTTTTTTTTTTTTAACGGAGCCAGCGGGAGGGGGGAGAAAAGGAGGGACCTGGCGCCACCAGGTTTGCACTTGCTTAAGAAGAGCCCTCAACCCCAGGCACTCAACAAAACCTAAAAATTAGGCTTGGAGGCCTAGCCAGAGCTGCTGCTGTGTGTGACCACCACCTGCTGAGATAGAGAACATACAGAGGAGTTTCCGGCAGCACATGACCACATATAGGGAGGCAAAAGGATTGCTCTCTATCTCCACCTGCTGGTAGATGGACACAACCCACCAGTCTATGGATTGATCAGCATGATGATATGGAATGATTAGTTAAGCTCTGGAACTCATTGCCAGAGGATGTGGTAACAGTGGTTAGCGTATCTGGGTTTAAAAAAGATATGGACAAGTTCCTGGAGGAAAGGTCCATAGTCTGCTATTGAAACAGACATGGGAAAACCACTGCTTGCCCTGGGATTGGAATGTTGCCACTATATGGATTTCTGCCAGGTACATGTGACCTGGCTTGGCCACTGTTTGAAACAGGATACTGGGCTATATGGACCATTGGTCTGACCCAGTTTGGCTATTCTTATGTTCTTATGAATTAAAATATGGCCTGTTTTGATTTTTTGGAACTCTACGTTCTTAATTCTGCTTGAGGGGTTTTCCCCTCCTGCTGTTTTGGAAAGTATTTGGAAGCCCCTTTTCCTGTAGGCTGTTTCTGGAGCCGTGTCTTCCAACTTTTTGTGTAGCCCTAGGTGACTGCCTAGGTGTTACAACATACATCCTCTCCTAGGCTTACAGCATGGCCTCCATTACCTGGAGCCATCTGATAACCCTGCAGAGCTTCTCTTCACCTTTCCCAACATTCATTCTCTTAAATGAAACTCCTCCTTCTCCCCCCCCCCCCCCCCCCACAGTAATCTCCTCTCCCCTTCCCCATTCTCATTCATCTCATCCTCTTCATCAGTTACCTGCACTCCCTTCCTACAAATCATCCACAGTTCTCTGACATGCTCAAGGGTGCCCCCTTCCTCCTCCCTCAGTCTGCCCTCCAGGATAGCTATTCTCACCCCTCAGCTCAAGTTCCCCCACCCTCAAGTGTTGCCCATTGAAAAAGGAGAGATTTGTTTAGACTCTTGTCCTCTCCATCTGAGCTTCTTAGCTGAAACATGGGTCTTTTAGTTCTGGTGCCTACAACTATTCTCTTCCTGCATTTCCTGCATCCATTAGGAGAAAAGATGAGGGGTGAAGTTCTCTTCTCTAGCCTCTCTACTCCTGTTTATCCCACATGGTATGTTCATATAGGGGCAGCCAGGAAGGGTAGAGTGGGGTGATGTTGCAGCAGAAACATAGGCTTTAGTCCATTTTATAGCTCCTGCCTTCCTGTTTCCTGCAAAATACCTGGACAAAAGGAACTGGAGCAGGTAAACAGAACAGCTAGCTGTTTGCAAAAGATCCCTTCCACATTCCTTCCACACTTTCATCTCTGATGTCAAGTCCATTACACTCTGTCCTACTAATCCAGTGCATATGGTGAAATAAGGGCTGCACTCTTCCTTGCTTTTAATCCACTGATCCATGTACCTGCATATTTCTACCCCCTGGGATGTTGTACCCTGGGTAGCTGCCCCCTCACTTTCCCCTAGTTATGCATCCAATTCTGAGCATCAAAGGCCCAGATAATCTTCAGGCACTAAGCCTTGACCCTATATCATGGCTGTAATTCTAGAAACTAGAATAAGAATGGATGCTCTGGCGCTAATTTTCAAAAGAGAAAAATGTTTCAAAAACGTTACAATGTGTCAAATGGACCTTTTCATGGGAAAATGTCCAAGTCGCATTTTTCAAAATTCAGATTTCAGATGGTTTTCTTCACAGTTCATCTAAATCGCAAAGGAGCATGTTTTCAGTGGGATTTGGGAGGGCCCAGAATTTGTGCATTTTTTTGGGACAATGGAACAAGATAAAAACATCTAGGACAAAAATTGGATGGTTTTATCTGGACCTGTTTCAATCACGACTAAGTCATAAAAAGGTGCCCTAACTGACCAGCTGACCACTGGAAGGATTAATGCACAACCCCCCCCCCCCCCCCCTTAATCCTCCAGTAGTCACTGACCTCCTCCCACCCTCCAAAAATGTGACAGTGACAGCATATACCAGGTTCTGTGATAACTTCAAATATTATGGCCAATCCTATTACAGCAGCAAGCTGATCCCAAGAGTAGGCTAGTGATAAGTGCAGTGTACTGTAGAGAAAGGGACCCAGGTCCATATCCCACTCTAACTAATACACTTGTGGTGAAAATTGTGAGCCTTCTAAAACACACAAAATACCAACTATACCTATAGATAGGAGCCACCTGGAAACCTGAGGGCTTTTGTAGTGGTATACATTTAGGTACAGTAGGGTTTTTAGGTGTTCCTAGAGGGCTCACAATACAAAATAAGGGTGTTAATATGGGATTTGTACCTGGGTCCCTTTATGTGAAGTCCATTTCACTGACCACTAGGTTGCCCCTCTGTTCTGCTGAGAACTCTGTGTGGAATGTTCATGGGAATGGTACCAAACAGCCATTCCTATGGCTTGTTTTTGTGAGAAACAGAAAAGTAGATGGGAAAATATTGCCACTGCTCATGATAGACACAGGCAGTGAGATAGTGACAGATTGCATGGGTGCATTCATGTGACATGTCTTTCCTTCACTCTGTCAATGATGACTCATCCTTCTGTATTTAAAGGCAGCTTCAGTCTTGCCTGTGTTATCTGAATGTCTAGGCAAAGTTTCAAGACACCTTCAGTGTCACAGTAAGGATGATTTTAATAGAAATGCAGCTATGTCTTATTGGGTATGGAAAAATTGTGCTGTCAGTCAGTTCACGGTACACGCTTCTACTAAACTTTCCAAACTTTGAAATAAGAGTTACAAGTGAGTTTAAAAAAAAACATGATAATGGAAAGCAGACAGGTAGGAGAATGTGTAGTTTAATGTAGCATACGCTAGAGAATAATACTGAAATCCACATCTCAAGTATTTTTAGAATTAAATCCTTTACAGCTTCCAAGTGATACACTTTCTGGAGAGAGACTTTTGGCTAGCCATAATTTCAGCACGAACATCCCAATGTATTGTGGCATTTGCAGTCCCTTCTTCCTTGTGTGATATCAGCTTGGTGGAGTTGTCAAAAATCTAGGACTGGCTTGAAGCCTTCCTGTTTGAACTGAATCCACAGAATATGTAAATCTCAGAACACACTCTAGGCCAGTGGTTTTATACGCGATTCGAAAGCGCCAAACCCCTCCGTGAAAAACTGCACTGGCTTCCAATCAAAGAACGTATTGCTTTCAAAATCTGCACCCTGGTTCATAAAATCATCTTCGGTGAAGCCCTGGGATACATGACAGACCTCATAGACCTACCAACCAGAAACACAACAGGATGAACACGAACATACTTACATCTCCACTACCCAAGCTGCAAAGGACTCAAATACAAATCAACCTATACATCCAGCTTTTCCTACATAAGCACACAACTTTGGAACGTATTACCCAAAGCCATGAAAACAACAAAACAACATATGATCACCTAAACTTCCGGAAATCATTAAAAAACAACCTGTTCAAAAAGGCATACCCCACCGACCCAACTTAAATGCCTCTACCTTGCAACACAACGAAACCAAAGCTCGTAATGGACATAAAAGAACTCTTCCTCTCAACGATTCTCTTCCTCTCTATGATTCCCTAATTTGTCTGTTACACATGAACCTTTTCTACCACAACACTACTGCAGTGGCAATCCTAGGTCGGCTGCCACCCGGGGCGGATCGGCGCTGTGCACCCCCCCCCCCCCCCCGGATGCAGTGGCGTCCGTCCCCCCAGGGTGCAGCACGACAACTCCCCCCGGCACAATGACACCCCCCTCCCCGATGCATCAAGCCCCCCCCCCCCCCCGGGTGCATTCTTGGCTGCTGGAAGGTGCAGAGAGCAGCCATGCGCCTGTCAACTCCACTGGCTCCCTGCTCCCTCTGCCCTGGAACAGGAAGTAACCTGTTCTGGAGCAGAGGGAGCAGGGAACCAGCGGAGCCGACAGGCGCAGCTGCTCTCTGCACCTCCAGCAGCGTGCACCCGGGGCAGACCACCCCCACCGCCCCGCCCTTCCTACGCCACTGCACTACTCTATTTGTTCTTACCAGAATTGGCGAACACCTTTACGGTACTATGTAAGCCACATTGAGCCTGCAAATAGATGGGAAAATGTGGGATACAAATGTAACAAATAATAATAATAAACCCAGTGGTGAGGGATCACCTAGTCAGTCAGGTTTCAGGATACCCACAATGAATGTGTTTGAGATGGATTAGAATGCACTTTCTCCACTGCATGCAAATATCTCTCATGCATATTCATTATGAGTATCCTGAAGACCTGACTGGCCAGGTGGTTCCTAAAGACTGGTTTGAAAACTACTATAAGTCAGAGGTGCCCCTCAACCCCTGCCTCCAAACACTACTGTCGGGGCATCAGTGAAATGTATCTGGTTTACCTCCTCTTGTAGCTTTAGAACAGCAGCTGCATTAACACACTGTGAATTTACAGAGATGCCAAGTTACCCAGTGCCAGGCTGGAGATTTTGGGACAGTCCTGGTTTTGAACTTACATCCCAAAGCGCTGTAGGATTAGTAGTGCCTCTGCATTGAAATCAGTGCTGCCAGTCCCATAATGCAACAGGATGGGGTGGTCAGAAATTCAGGACTGGCTTAAAACCCCAGCCTGGAACTAAATATCTTGACATCTCTGAATCTGGTGTGTTGGTTTCCCAGTGTCTTGCTAAACAAAAAGCCTGCAGCAACAGAAGTAGCGTTCATAATATATTCTGTGTTTCTTGTGTGCCTGGCATTGTGCTTGTGAACATAATTATGTCTAATTAACTCCCCATTTTTCTCCATCTGGCCTCAGAGAAGACTAAATACTGGCTTTTATTTTTCACTGCTGCTTGTGCATTGCCTCAGGTACAAGTTTAGTTGCTCATACACAAAGCTATGATGAGCAGGGGTGGCCCAAGACAGTCTGCTGCCTGAGGTGAGGGGATGATCTGCTTCTCCGGCTCCACTTCACCCCCCCAGTCTGACATCTCCCCCCTTCCCCTTCCTCCCCAAGTCTGACATCTCCCCCCCTTCCCCTTCCCCTTCCCCTCCCCCCCCCAAGTCTGACATCTCCCCCTTTCCTTCCTTCCCTGAATTTACCTTCTTTTCTGGTTTTCCAAAAGTAAGGGCGGCAGTGGTTCCCATATGCTGCCCTGCCGCCGGCCCTAGCCCCTTCTCTCCACAGCAGCCTGCCCCGCCTCTGAGGAAACATGAGTACGTCAGAGAGGTGGGCCGTAAGAGAGAAGGGATCAGTGGTAGGGCAGCGTATGGGAACCGCTACCGTCTTGACTTTTGGAAAGCAAAAAAAGAAGGTAATTTCAGAGAAGGAGGGGCAGGGGGCAATACCAGAGCATGGCAGGCATGGGGGTGGATGCTACTCCAAAAGAGTGCAGATTGTGAGCCCTCCAGGGACAGGGACATACCTCCTGCAGGGGCGTAGCCAGACCTTGGCTGGAGGGGGGTCCAGAGCCCAAGGTGGGGGGGGCACATTTTAGCCAGCTGCCAACCCCCCCCCCACTGACCCTCCCCCGCCACTTTTGACCCCCCCCCCCCCACCGCTGCCGCCACCGCCATCACCGCAAGGTACTTTTGCTGGCGAGGTCCCCAACCCCCGCCAGCCATAGTGTTTTTCAGCTCCGGTCTCTGGCACATTCGCTGATCTGTGCAGGATGTCAGGACTCACAGCACAGATCACAGAAGAAGACTAAGGCTGACGGGGGTTGGGGACCCCCGTCAGCAAAGGTACCTTGCAGCAGCGGTGGCAGTGGCGCGGGGGGGGGGGTCGAAAGTAGATGGGGCCAGGACTAAATCTGTGGGGGCCCGTGGCCCCACCTAGCTACGGGCCTGATCCTGTGTCTGAAATTGAGCTATATGTGTGAGGTAAACCCACAGAAGTTGTTTCCTCTCACTTACAAAGTGATGGAGAGCAGCAGACTCAGATTGGTGCTTGGCAGCTTGATTTTGCAGGAGAACATAAGTAAGGATGGTAACAATAAGCATAATGTGCACGTGCATAAACTGCTTTCAAAACAAAAGCACAGGCTGAGAAAAGCTTGATAGCCCAAATTACAGTGCATAAGGGTACTATTTCACCCATGTCAACCCAAACAGGCAAATCCGGTCCTGACTTTGTCCACTTCATACACAGTTCTGATGTCTCTGAATCTGATGTCTCTTTTTTGTCATCCTTGATCTATTTGTAACACCAATTGTATCTTTTACCCAGTAATGGTGATGCCATAACAGATCTTTGTAAGTCACATTGAGCCTGCAAATAGGTGGGAAAATGTGGGATACAAGTGCAATAAATAAATAAATAACCTTATTTGACTTGACTGGTGTTTGGTGGAAACCCTAGTGATATGCAATTTATTGATTGGCATAATATAGTTTGTTTAATGCTTAGTGGCAAATCCAGTAGTTGGAAAGTAAAGCTAGTTCTGGGCAGACTTCTACGGTCTGTGCCCCGATTATGGCTACATAGATCTTGTTGGGCTGAATCGAGCTTCAATGTCAAATCCAGTAGCTGAGGAATAAGACCAGTGCTGGGCAGACTTCTATGATCTGTGCCCTGAAAATGGTAAGAACAACTCAAAATCAAATATATTAGCATATCACATACTAGGAGTTTATCTTATTGGGCAGACTGGATGGACCATGCAGGTCTTTATCTGCCATCATCTACTATGTTACTATGATAACAGCAACAGTGTGAGTGAAACAGAAAGGCAGATATGGATCTGAAGCAGGCATGCACTTCTTGTGACAGCTCTTCCCTTATTTTGTTTTCAGCATTTATCCTTATGAATGCTTGAATTTGTTTATGGTCCTGGTTTAGAGTGAGGGGTTAAGGAGTTGTATTGAGAAATGCAAAACTACAAATGTTAAATTCTTTCAGAAAGGAAATTTTAAAAAGCAAGCCAGAATGAAGCAGCTGCTGCAGGCTTGTCATTATGAAAGAGAATGCAAATTCCTCTCCATGGTCTCCAAGCTCCTCAGCACCCTCTTCTCATGTGCAATCTTCACTGAGAAATATCTCAATTAAATGTGAGGCCACTGTAGAAACTTTCAAAATTCATCCAGATTAGTCTAATCGGCTCTCGTAACATAGCCTAGCTTTGGTTGGAAATAGAATACTGCCATTACCAGGCACATTACACAATCAAGATGTGGGATAATGGATAACATGTTTTTGTAAATGACCAAAATTGCCATTGTATGCTTTAGAAAGGCCATTTAAAGTCTGCACTACATTAAGATTTTCTGTAGTTTACTGGTCAAACCAGGTTCCTGTATGTTTCATTGCCATTACTTTTATCAGAATAAGTATTTTATTGTCCTTCTGAGTACACTGAAAAAGAAGCTAATATTAATGTTGACTACAGCTATCATTTCAGCATCTCTCATGAGGGTACCAGATTAAATACACTTCTTCATAGATCAGCCATAACAGTCTGCATTTATCAATAATACATCAGTGCAAGTGACCCAGGGAGAAGACAGTAGATCCAGCCTACTGACACACGGCCATCACAAACCAAACATTTGGACAAAAGGTCTAGGCACAAAGATTCTTGTCCAGAATATGGCATGCAAACAAAAAAGCACCTTGATCTAGAAGATTACAAAAAAAAAAAAAAATTTAAAGCAGAGAAATCAACATAATTCTTGACTAGGAATCAGTGGCTCTCAGTGAGGGACAAAACTGGCCCAAGACATTGTGCCGCCTGAGGTAAGGGGATGGTCTGCTGCTCCGGCTCCGCTCTCACAGGGAGTGTGCTAAATATGGGGGTGTGAAATGTATCCTTAGAATTTCTCTGTCCTGGTTTTCCTGGGATTGTCTAGTATTATGAACAGCACAGAACCACACGGATGCACTTCAGTCTGTTATGGTGGGAGCTGCTAAGCAAGAGAAGCTTTCAGAAGGCAGTTTCAAAGACAACTCTGTCAGTAAATAGTGATTTCTGCATATATATTGGTAGCTTATTTAACAGGCCAGAAATGCCTCCTGGCCAGTTAAATCATCAGTCCAGTGCTAACTGCTAGTTTTCAGTGGCACTTAACTGATTAGTGGTGCTGGTTAGTGCATAACTGAAAACAAGCTATTTTGGATGCTTTCTGGGATGGAGTTGGCATTTGTCTGGTTAAGTGCCGGAATTGAACTTCTGGCAGTGGTCATCAAAACACTGATCACCACTGGCTGAATATTGGGCCCTGACTGTCTGAAAATAGCCCTCTTTCACTGGGATAAAAGTATTCCCAGTGCTCCACAACATGCAAGGCTATAACCACTATTATGGGAGCCATTCCTGGGGGGAAGGGGGAATATGTTGAGCAGGATCAGAACATAACGCTGTTTAGAAAATCTAATCTCTCACAAAACAGGTGCACGTGAACATCTGCACATATTAGGGATGTGCTTTTGTTGGAAATGAAGCAACAATTGTCAATGAAATTTCCTCTTGCTTCCATTTGTTGTTAAAATATAATGAAAAATATTACATTTTGTTCATTCTTGTTTCACTTCATTTTAAGGATTTAAGCCCCAATTCTGCTGGCACTTTCTCCATCCATTACTGCTCCATGGTGCAACCTCACCTTGAGAATTGCGTTCAGTTCTGGTCGCCGTATCTCAAAAATATATAGCGGAATTAGAAAAGGTTCAAAGAAGAGCAACCAAAATGGTAAAGGGGATAGGTTAGGGCTCTTCAGCTTGGAAAAGAGATGGCTGAGGGAAGATATGATTGAGATCTACAAAATCCTGAGTGGTATAGAATGAGTAGAAGTACAAAGACCAAATACTTTTAAAACAAAATAGGTGGAAATATTTTTTCACTCAACAATAGTTAAGCTCTGGAATTCATTGGCAAAAAATATGATTACAGTGGTTGGCATATCTGGATTTAAAAAAGGTTTGGACAGGTTCCAGGAGGAAAAGTCCATAGCCTGCTATTGAGACAGACATGGGGAAGCCACTGCTTGCCCTGGGATTGGTAGCATGGAGTGTTGCTTCTATTTGGGTTTCTGCCAAGTATTGTGACCTGGATTAGCTACTGTTGAAAACAGGATACTGGGCTAGATGGATATTAGTCTGATCCAGTATGCTATTCTTATACTACTTATCATTTCTAAGCTGCACTACACAGACACCTAAGAGAGGCAGGCCTAGCTTCTAAGAGTTTACAGTCTAGTTAAGACAAAGTAAAGTAAATTGCATTGGTCTAAGCAGATGGTAATAAGAGAGGGATAAGCATTTTGGTAGATGCACAGAAAGGACAACACTGATTTAACAATGCTGAAAAGGAAGAAAATATGATTAAGCAGTATTTTAGATGCACATAAAGAAGGAAAGATAGAGACATCAAAGATCTCCCCAAGGTTTTATGCTAAGGGACCCAGAAGGATTGAAGCACCATCCAAAGAGAGGGAGATTAAAAAAAAAAAAAGAAGAGTGGAAGTGGGTTTATGGAGAAAGATATGAAATTCCATGTTGACTATGTTAAGTCTAAGGAGATGATGGGACATCCAGGAAGGTATGGTAGACAAGCAGGCTAAGATTTGGGACCGGTTTATCGCTGGAAAGTCTGGTGGAGAGAGGAAAATATAGAAGTCATTAGCATAACAATTGTATAGAAAGCTGTGAAAGGAGATCAGAGCACCAAGGGAACAAGTTAGAAAAGAATATAGAAGGAGACATAAGATGGAGCTTTGAGCTACACTGAATGATAGCGATAGAGCAAGAAGCATTGGAGGATGCACTGAAAATGTGATGGAAGAGGTAAGGAAAACTAATATAGAGCAGAGTCCTGAAATCTGATTGAGTACAACATGAAGGAGCAGAAGGTGATAACATGATCAAACACTGCAGATAAATGAAGGAGGACAATAATAAAGCAAAACCCTATCCTAGCACATAAGGAGGTTACTGGAGACTTTGGAAAGAGCAGTTTTTGTGGCATGTAGACAGAAAAGCCGGGCTGGAACTGATCTAGAACAATATAAGATGAAAAAAGTCAATACAGAAAGCGTAAACAGTGCATTTGAATAATTTGTATACAAAAGAGGAGGGGGGAGATAGCTCACAGCCAGAAGGATTCAATTTTTTTGTGGAGTGGTGAGATTACAAGTTTGAATGAGGAGGGAATGGTCACAATGATAAATGATTGATTGACTGAGAATACAACAGAGGGAAGGAATAACTGAAGAGGATATAGAGCTGTGGAGCTGGGTAGGAATAGGGTTAGAGGAACAAGTAGTGAGTTTAGAAGATCAGAAGAGAGGGGCTGCTTTCTCATTTGTGATTTCAGAAAAGGAACAAAGTGTAACATGAGCCTGAGGAAGAAGAAGTGATCATGGGCAAGTCACTTAACCTTCCATTGCCTCAAATACAATCTTAGATTACAAGTCCTCGGTGGACAAGGAAATACCTAGTGTACCTGAGTGTAATTAAGTTGAGCTACTAATGAAAAGGAGTGAGCTAAACCCAAATAATATTACTGGCTCCCCATCATAGCCCATCTCACATTCAAAATTCTTCTCCTCATCTATAAAGTCCACCCTATGTAGCGAGCATCCACTCCCCAACATATTTTTCAAGTTTCCTGCTACCCCTCACATCCATTCACTGCCTTTATTTGTTGCAATGAATCTTCTCACCCTTACTCCCCCCCCCCCCCCCCCCCCCCCATTTCTTGTATTATGCTAGATATCAGTGGGAAGTGGACCAATGACTTCAGAGACTGTCCCAGACTCTGAAGTCATTGGTCCACTTCCCACTCCTTTTTCCTGTACAATTGTTTGTGGGATTTTGCTGTTCATTCACCTTGGTGGATTACCCGTTCAGGTTTTATGCTGCATATCCCCAGGGATATGGTCTTCTGTTATTTTGGCCTTCAGCTTTGTAACACACTCCCTTCACATATCCACACTGAAACCTTTTCCCTAAGACATAAGAAAGCAATTAAAACTTAGTTGTTCCAAATAACCTTTGGCACAGCCACTCCCATGGGCTTCTAGGCCAGGCCAATTCTCCCCTCATCTTTCCTAACTCCTACCCCTTTCTTCCTCACTCTTTCTTTCCTCTCTGTTTTACTCCTCCTCCTTTCTCCTCTCTCCATTTACAGCCATGGCCTCCCCTCCTATTTTTCCTCTTTCTCCCCTTTTCTCTTTTTGTTCATATCTTTAGTGAATCACTTTGCTGCAAATTGTGCTAAATGTGGTATAGCAAGCTTATGTAATAAGTAAGAGTCTAATGAATAATTCTGTGAATCTTGTCATTGAGGAGGTCATTCATACCCTATCTTTCCCCCATCCTAGCTCAAAATGGGCAGGAGTGATCCCCAGTCTCTCCTGCCCCATTGGTGATGTGATCCAAAGTGCTACCAGCTGGTGATGTTTTAGATTCAGTTTCTACTCCAAAATGGTGTCAGGAGTGAGTTGGTGTCATTTTGAATTAAAAAACTGGTGGGGAAAGAGTGACTAAGGATCACTGTTGCCCCTTTTTTTTTTTCAATTAGGATAGGGTTTATATATTTATTAGGATTATTTACCACCATTTTGAAGAAACACACCCAAAGCGGTATACAGCAAGAATAAGCTGGGCATAAGCAGTAGACAATTACAGAGGTAAACATATTCAAATAACAGTACACAATACATAATAAAATATCTTAATAGACAGCAGAGGGTGTAAGCAAAGATGGAACATATAGACAGATAAGAAAAAGTAATAGAAACTTTTTACACAGGGGGGCTGTAACCCCAAAATAAAATGAAGAAACTTTCATGGACTGTCAAAGCGGTCTCAGTGAAGCATCTCCTGTGTAAGACATTTATTTTTGCACTTTCCTTCACATTCAGCATTACATCATAAGACGCCTGAAGCAGGCACTCTGGCGCCAAAACACAGCAGCTGTGTCAAGTCGCTTTTGATGTATTCCAATAAAGACACTTAACTACCTATATGTCTCCTTCATTGTTTGGAAAGAGCCTATTCTCCCTATTCCTTCTCTGCTCTACTTTGATTTGACTGTCGTAGGGATCTAGTGCACCTCCACCATTGTGTGGTTCTTCCATATCTCCCCAAATTTGGGTGCCCAAAATTGCATGCAATCCTAAGATCCAGACAAATTAGTTAACGAAACATTAACAATCAGTTATTGATGCTAATTACTCTAATTTGGATAAGCACATGGACCTGGCTATGTGCGATTCTATAAGGATCCGCACCCAAATCCTCTCACGTGCAACCCAAGAGAAGGTGTCGCTATGGAAAAGGCATGGATGGATCAGGGGCATTCCAAAGAATTACACGCAGTGTTATAGAATTTGGGTGCAACGCACCCAAGTTGCATGCCAGGATTTACACCAGGTTTCAGTTAAGGCTTCAAGTCCAAAGTTGGGCATGAGATTGCATTCTAAGCACTATTTTGTAGAGTGCTCAGTCCAGAGCACCCTTTATAGAATAGTGCTGAGCATGAATTTTCCCGATGCCCAATTTTTGGCACCAATGTGTCTCTTCTTCACAATGGGAATTCCCTGCTTCATCGCACTGCCACAGGTTCTCATCAAATGGAAACTAGAAACAACTAAACAGATAAGACACCTGATTACCTGTGTTTGGTAATTTTTTTAAAAAATGGCCCACTGAGCAGCCAGAAATGGAAGACCCTTCCAGTATTGTGTGGCTTGTATCATCGCTCTCCCTCTCCCCTTCCATTGTGTCTCTTGAATCTTAAATGCCTCTTCTGACCCCCATTAGTTGACGTGCACTCCAACACTTGTTACTATTACACTTCTCTGGTATCTCAATGACACAAAGATATCTACACATAGAAACCCAGAAACATTATCATATACTGGAATACATCTTGAAATTGGCCACTGAGTCCCAGAACCACAGGGAGATAATGCAACAGTCCAACATTGCAAGTGAATCCACAGCAGAAAGGGAGTCTTTAATGCATGCCCAGAGCTTCTCTTGAGCCATAATCCCAGGCACTAACAACTTCTGAGGCCAATACATTGGCAGCCTGCTTCAAGCCCTTTCCATATTTTGCATTCCTATTAGTTTTGCAGTAGCTGACAGTGGTCTGAAGTGCTCTCTCTCCACTTGTCTCTTCTATCCTATTATTATACAATATTATTATCCTATTGTTATACTAAAGCACAGCCGCAGCGTTCACTGTTTTCCTTTTTCTGTTTCTTTTTGTACTGTTGCAGAACACAACACATGAGTGCATTTGGACCAGACATTTTTATTTTAAGCTGGTATTCAGTTTAGATTCCTTTCAGAGCATAAGAATGAATATTATGCAATTGTAAAGAACATGCTATGTAACTTTGGCCTTGAACTCCTCCTCAGGACCACAGATTTATACTTAGTCGCTCTAGAATCAATATCCACCAGGGGATTAGAGAACTGCTCAGTTTTGGTTAAAGTGGCCAAATGTCTCATTGTCATCGGGGATGGGTGGCGTCTGTCATTGGTGTATCCCATAGCAGCCCTTTTACTATAGAATGATTATGCGCTTACTATGCTTTAACAACTAAAGTTAACATGGGGTAAGTGCAAAGACTGAGCACTAATTGTTGGGGGAGTGCCCAGCATTCCCCCAACAACACACAGAAAAGTGAAGATACTTACCTGTAGCAGGTATTCTCCAAGGACAGCAACCTTATATTCTCACAATTAGGTAACGTAGTGTCGCATTACCCGGTTCGGAGCTTATGACAAGCTTAACAGAGCTTTGTGGATTGTGAGACACATTCCACCACGCATGCACGGGTGCCTTCCTGCCCACTGCGAGAGCATGGTTAACACAGTTAAATACTATATCATAAAAAAAGAAAAAATAGGAGACAGCTCCTAGGAGAAGTGGGAGGGTTTGTGAGAATATACAGCCTGCTGTCCTTGAAGAATACCTTCTACAGGTAAGTATCTTCGCTTTCTCCAAGGACAAGCAAGCCATTAATTCTCACAATTGGGGTATTCCTAGCATCCGGGCTCACTGAAAATAACAAACATTGGTCAATTGGGCCTTGCAATGGCAAGGATATAACTCATATTAACTTGAAACTATATACAAACTGAATGAGTGTGCAGCCTGGAACAGAATAAAATGGGCCTAGGGGGTTGGAGTTGGATTCTAGACCCCAAACAGATTCTGCAACACTGTCTGTCCAAACCGACTGTCACATTGGGTATCCTGCTCAAGACAGTAATGAGATGTGAATGTGTGGACTGAAGACCACATTGCAGCCTTACAGATTTTTTCAACGGAGGCTGACCATAAGTGGGCTACCAATGCAGCCATGCTTCTGACATTCTGAGCCTTGACATGACCCTCCAGGGTTAGCCCAGCCTGGTCATAAGTGAAGGAAATTCAGTTTGCAAGTCAATTAGAGATGGTGCGTTTCCTGATTGTGACCCCCATAACAATGCACATAACTTAGTTGGCTTAACAAGCTAATCAATGTTGATAACAGCATTTAACAAGCAATAATGAGCATTAATTGGAAATAATTAGAATTTATGTGCACAACTCACTAAGCATATTCCGTAATAAACTGTGCCTAAATCAAAAGAAAAAAAAAGTTGAGCGGACTGTCTGTGGGGTCTAGTCCGCTCCATGTAGTAGGCCAATGTTCGTTTGCAGTCCAAGGCGTGCAAGGTGCTCTTGCCAGGATGGTCATGCGATCAGGGAAAGAATGTTGGCAAGACAATCGACTGGTTCAGATGGAATTCCAACACAACCTTCGGCAGCAACTTAGGGTATGCGCAGAGGACTACTCTATTGTGATGAAACTTAGTATAAGATGCGTCCACTACTAGAGCCTGAAGCTCACTGACCCCATGAGCTGAAGTAACAGCCACCAAGAAAATGACCTTCCAGTACTTCAGATGTCAGGAATTCAGTGGCTCAAAAGGAGCTTTCATTAGCTGGGTGAGAATGACATTGAGGTCCCATGACATATGTGGAGGTTTGACAGGGGGCTTTGACAAATGCAAACCTCACATGAAACGAACAACTAGAGGCTGTCCAGAGATTAGTTTACCCTCTACACGATGATAAGCACTAATTGCACTGAGGTGAACCCTTAAGAAGTGGTTTAGAAGGTATTCAATCAGGGTCTGTGTAGGGCAATAAAGGGGATCTAGGGCCTTGCCCTCACACCAGACATCAAACCTCCTCTGTTTGAAAGAGTAACCCTGCTTGGTGAAATCTTTCCTGGAAGCCAGCAAACCCAGGATGCACCCTCCGAGAGACCCAAAGAAGCAAATTCTAGGCTTTCAATATCTAGACTGTGAGGGCCAGAGTCTGAAGGTTGCGATGCAGAAGAGATCCATTGTTCTGCATGATGAGGGTCGGAAAACACTCAAATATTCATGGTTCCTTTTGTGGCTGAAGAATTTGAAATGAAAGTTCCACAGTCAAATTGGTTCAAATGGTCCACCTTAGAAGAGAGCATACAAGCTCTGGGGAAACTCGGATGACATTTTCTAGACTTTCCGTGGCTTGACACCACTGAGAAGCTAGTTGCAGTGATTCATAATAGAAAAAAAAAAATAAGAATAAAAGAATATAATTAAACATAAGGCATAGAAGTTCAGCTGCATCCCAGGCCCCAATCCAAATCACTCAGCAACAGATGGCCCTTGCACAATCAAGAGGAAAAAGCCTTTGTAAAAGATAGATAGATAGATAGATAGATAGATAGATAGATAGATAGATAGATAGATAGATAGATAGATAGATAGATAGATAGATAGATAGATAGATAGATAGATTTAACTTTTTTTACATTTTTGGTATGAAATCTCCAAACACGAACAGCTTGTCAAGTCATTCCATAACGATGGAACCATTCCTGAAAAAATCACCTGAGAAATAGTATCCGACTGTACATGGATTGACCAGAAGATATCACTAGGGGATTGTTGACCAGATCTAAGTAATCATGTGGAAGTGAAAGGAATTACATAACATGACACAAAAAGGTTCTACATTATAATAAATCTTATATGTTAATACAAAAAATTTTAAATGGTATATGATAGGCCACTGGCAACCGATGGCAACCGATGTTCCTTTATAAGAAGAGACGTGACATGGTCAAACTTACAAGATCCTATAAAAAAAGTTGGTAGCATGTTTTGAACAATTTGTAAAGTCTTGTTGCCGTAGTCACTGAAAAAGAACATTACAATAATCTAATTGACTAATAGGCTCATTTTTGAAAGAGGACGCCCATCTTTCGACATAAATCAGAAGATAGGCATCCTTCTCACAGGGTCGTCCAAATCGGTATAATCGAAAGCCAATTTTGGATGTCCCCAACTGCTTTCCGTCGCAGGGATGGCCAAAGTTCAAGGGAGCATGTCGGAGGTGTAGCAAAGGCAGGATTTGGGTATGCCTAACACTAGGACGTCCTCAACCCATAATTGAAAGAAACAAGGACGTCCCTGATAAACACTTGGACGACTTTACCTGGTCATGTTTTTCTTACGACCAAGACACAAAAAGGTGCCCAAAATGATCAGATGACCACCGGAGAGAATCGGGGATGACCTCCCATTAGTCCCCCAGTGGTTACTAACCTCCTCCCACCCTCAAAAAACATCTTTCAAAATATTGATTGCCAGCATCTATGCCAGGCTCAGATGTCATACTCAGGTCCATCACAGCAGTATGCAGGTACCTGGAGCAGTTTTAGTGGGTGCAGTGCACTTCAGGCAGGCGGACCCAGGCCCATCCCCCCCCTACCTGTTACATTTGTGGAGGAAACAGCGAGCCCTCCAAAACCCACCAGAAACCCACTGTACCCACATCTAACTGCCCCCTTCACCCATAAGGGCTATGACAATGGTGTACAGTTTGGTGTAGTGGGTTTTGGGGGGCTCAGCACACAAGGTAAGGGAGCTATGTACCTGGGAGCAATTTATGAAGTCCACTGCAGTGCCCCCTAGGGTGCATGGTTGGTGTCCTGGCATGTCAGGGGGACCAGTGCACTACAAATGCTGGCTCCTCCCATGACCAAATGGCTTGCATTTGGTCGTTTCTGAGATGGACATCCTTGGTTTCCATTATGGCCGAAAATCAGAAACAACCAAGTCTAGGGACGACCATCACTAAGGATGACCAAATTTTAGGATTTGGGTGTCCCTCACACATAGGCGGTCGGTGGCCCAACTGTTTGGGGAGGCTAAAGGGGCGGGGTTAGGGGTGGGGCCAGGGGCAGAGCTTACATCCATAATTGTCTGACAACACAGAAAAAAAATAAGTAAAAATAAAATAGTCACAATTAATACCTTTTATTAAATTTAGATATTAGATATGTATCATATGTCAAAGAATAAAGTGGTTGCTCAAAGCATATACTAACCACAATCGCTCAACTGCAAAACACTATGCACAACTTTGTGCAAAACCACACTCAGAACCTTACTGTACCATAAATATTATACTGGGCAGACCTTAATACATCAATATACCACCCATACAGAAAATGCAGACCGTCAACAATATGAAAAAAGGGATCATAATATCACAATTCTCATGTAGAGCCACAAAACACCCTTTTAGGGTGGATAGTGTTCACAATGAGCTCCTTTTACTAACGACCAGATCAAGATAAAGAGTTTTCAAATTTCAGTTTTGGCACAGTATAAGTCATCACAAACAAAATATAGGAAAACCAAAAGCATTAGGGGCTTATAGCCCATTTAGTTATCTTTAAACAAAAGAGATCTGCATGAAACAAAATATTTATTTTTTTATTTTGACTTAAAATCTTCAGAGTCAGCACCTACCTCTCCTGAAATCCAATGTGCGCTGTGTGCCACAATTTCGTCAAATTATTATGGTCTGGGAAGGAAGTGGGAACACCTCAGACAGCCACTCTTAACCAGCCTTGAGCCTTCCCTACTCAGTGATGGCCCCTCCCGTGCGTTCCCGCCAATGCAGAACAGGAAATTGCATCATGACGGGACGGGAGCTCTCGTAGGGAAGGCTGACTCTGACTGGCTGAGCCTGAGGCGAAAAAGTACATCATGATGATGATCGGTGACGTTGGGAAGCCTGAAGCCGGTTTAAGGCAGATCGGCAGTGTGGAGGGAAAAAGAGGAGGAGGAGGGATGTGGCGCGCCGGTGAGAGACCGAGTAGCCCCGAGCGGGCGGAACTGGGCATGGGCATGGCGCTCAGGTGATGGTGAGCCGGCAGCACTGCAAAGAAGATAGAGGACTGGAGTCAGTCAGGACTGGTCTTTCGGAGAACGGAAAAGATAAAGACCGTTGGAGAATGAGAAACAGGTGATCCATCCTGCTGCAGCTGGGGAGGCTTAGCCTCCCCAAGCCTCTTATACCAAGCGCCTATGCCCTCACCGTATTATCGAAACAAAAAATGGACATCCATCTTGTTTCGAAAATACGGGTTTCCCTGCCCCTGGATGGGGCTGTTTTGCGAGGACGTCCAAATCAAAATGAGGACGCCCCTTTCGATTATGCCCCTCCACGTAATAAACCATGTATAATAAGTGATGCTTTATCAAATAAAAATTTTACTGATCGAATAGTTCGCAAAATTTAAAAAAAAAACACTTTTTGATCAATTCATAAAAAAGGAACAGAAAAGTCAACTTACAGTCCAATACAACACTTAGCATTTCAATTGTTTCTGCAAAGGGAAAGGAAGAACCCACTTTAAAAACTTTGGGAAGTTAAACATTTCAAACAAAAGTTGAAGACGTATCTTTATAAGTATGCTTACGGGGTAGCAGTAGGTCAAAACTGAGTTGGCAGAACTAATGTTATTTCAGTGATTAGAATGAAGCCCGAAAATGTTTAATTGTTTTGGGATTTTATGTGTTTTAATTTGTTTGAAGTTTGTGTTTGTACGAATTAATGGTTTTAATTTTATGTAGTGGAGTGGAGTGGAGGAGTGACCTAGTGGTTAGGGTGGTGGACATTGGTCCTGAGGAGCTGAGTTTGATTCCCGGCATAGGCAGCTCCTTGTGACTCTGGGCAAGTCACTTAATCCTCCATTGCCCCATGTAAGCCGCATTAGGCGCTAAAATGCGCCTAACACAACTAAAAATAGAATACCATGGGGTGTGCTCAGGCATCCTGTGATAATTCCAAAATGTGCATGCGCTAACTATGGGTTAAATATTTCAATTTTTTTTTTTGGATGGCACATATCATTGGTAGAGCATGTCATGGATGGAGAGTGGATGTTCCTGCATTAACCAGTTAGATCATCTGCATTACTGCACACTAAGGGGTCCTTTTATGAAGCTGCAGCAAAAGGGGGCCTGTGCTGGCGTTGCTCCATGTTTTTGATGCACGTCGAGGCCCCCTTTTACTGCAGAGTGTAAAAGGCAGGTATTTGGTTTTTTCAAGAAATGGCTGTGCGGCAAGTGAAGCACTTGCCGTGCAACCATTTCAGGAGGGAGCACTTACCACTACCCATTGAGGTGGCGGTAAGGGCTCCCGTATTAACCTGGTGCCGAGTACACACTGGTGCTATAAAAATTGAAATATTTTTGCAGTGCCAGAAATGGTGTGTACTGGGGGAGGAAACTAGTGTTGAACTGCTGCGGTAGCTATAGAACCAAGAAATCCAAGTAAGTTTCTGTGGCTCATCAAAGAGAGGATGCAGACAACATACTGATGAACATGGTGTCAGTCCCGGTTCATGACACAGATATAAAGCACTGGTCTGGCCCAAGGACTCAGTAGCAAGTGCTATGAAATGCCAGACAGAGAACATTAGTTCAATTCCTGGTTGAGGACTCTGCTACCTGAGGCTGAGCATGCTATGGAGGTAATGCCGTCATCATGCAGTGGTGACACCTAGAAGCCAGACTTAAGGCCCATATTGCTAGGTACTCATTGGTCTAGGACTGTCACCACAATAACTGGAGTAAACGTACTTGGGTAGAGGACATTGCAGGTAGTCCTGAATGAAGGTTTATGACATCCTCACCCAATTAAAGACCAGCTTCAATTGAACTAGATGCCCAAAAGAGCAGGAGGAGTTTTCTGAGACAATAATCACAGACATATATATCAAATTGAGACAATCTGAAAGGCTGCTAAGAGCTAGTAACATGATGAAAATGTGCTTTACAATCAAATGGACACTTGTTTGTACTATTCTGATGTGACCATGTTGCAGTGGTCTGTTGTCAAGGTAATATCATAAGCAAAACTAAAGACAAGTCAGCTGGGAGCATGCCTGCTTTGATAAATTATTTTAAAAAATGTTCTGTAACACACTGCAGTGCAGCACAGAATCATTGCTATTCTGTCGAGTGACAGTGTCGCAGATTCCATCAAAATGCAAAAGGCTAAAACTTGAAAATGCCAGCCCCTAGCCTCCAAGAAACAGCAGAATTGTGCTGATATTTAAAATGACTCATCTGGTTAACATTGGGTGTTAACCAGATAAGCCCTTTGCTTGGAATAGTTGGAGCCAGCAAATAGATAATTTTTGGCTTGGCATTTCAATGTTAGATAAGAAGTAGTATCGACAATGGCAATCTGGATACCTAGCTCACATTAAACCAGATAGTGATGATTTTCAGCTAGTTAATTTTATTAATTTATCTGTAAGTCACTTCATTCAGCAGTGCCAAAATAAGGGGCCCTTTTACCAAACGGCAGTAAAAGGCAGCTCACAGTTTTTGTTGGCATGTGGGATTGCTGCTTGCTGAGGGCACCTTTTACTGCTGTGGGTAAAAAGTAATTTTCTTTGAAAAGCCAGTAAATGACCATGTGCTAACGAAACACATTGGCACATGGCCATTTGCTGGGGGAGTCCTTACCACCTCCTATTTAGGAGGCAGTGAGAGCTCCAGGTAGCATATGGCACTGCCCAATTACTGCCAGGCATGCCTCCAGCGCTAGAAACTTTTTAAAAAATTCCTAGCACTGGAAACAGTGCATGCTGGAAGCCAGAGCTACTGCTGGGCTCCTGAGCAAGCCCAGTGGTAGGGTTAATTTCCCACGTGCAAACCCAGCAGTAGCCCTACTGCCAGGTTTTAAAAGGGCCCCTAAGTGTATACCTTGCTGAAAATCCATTTAAAGATAACTGGATAAGTTACCTGGCTATCTTTAAATAGAAAGCATCCTGCTGAATATCAGCCTGTGAGGGGGTTATAGATAGGGTTACCATATTTTGTCCCCCAAAAAGGAGGACACATGCCCCACCCAACCACACACCCGCCCCTCCCCCTTTCACACCCCGCCCCTGTCACACCCTCACTCCGCTCCCTGTCACATTTTCCCCCTCCCCCCTGTCGCATACCCCGTCGCCCCCCCCCCCCCCCCCCCCCCGTCACCCCCCTCCCCCTACCTTACTACCTGGTGGTCTAGTGACCTCTTCGGGGCAGGAAAAAGCCCCCTCTTTCCTGCCTGGAGCACTGCCCTGCATGCATCCTTCCTGTTGCTGATCCTCGACGCCAATTCAAAATGGCCGCCGAGAGTTGAAGTCTCGCGAGGTCACTTCAACTCTCGGAGGCCATTTTGAATTAGCGCTGAGGATCAGCAACAGGAAGGATGCATGCAGGGCAGCGCTCTGGGCAGGAAAGAGGGGGCTCTTTCCTGTCCTGAAGGCGGAAGAGGTCACTAGACCACCAGGGCACTAGTAAGTAAGGGGAGGGGAGGCTAGCAATCTGCCCATTTGTCCGGATTTCTGTACAAACAGGCAGATTGGCAAAACCCGCCCGGTTGCCTGGACATGCCCTCAAAAAGAGGACATGTCCGGGTAAATCCGGACATATGTTAACCCTACCCGTGGCCCCATAGTAGCTACACCTCTGCTCTATTGCCCTGGTGGTCTACCCTTCCCAGTTTCAGTCCACCTCCACCTCGAGTTCCAGGCCCCCCCCTTCCCCTCCCTTCCTTCCTTCCTTCCTTCAAGTTCCAGGGTCCCTCTGAGTTCCAGGGTTCCCCCTCCTTCCCCTCCAAATTTTAAAAGTTATCTCTTTCTTACCTCGTCAGGGTTACAGCGGCGGTAGGCCGGCAGCAGCAGTGAAAAGCGCTGTGTGCACGCTTCAGCCCTTCTTCCCTTCTCTCTCTCTCAGCTCTGGTCCCGCCCTTGCGGAAAAAGGAAATGAGGTCGGGAACAGAGCTGAGAGACAGAGAAGGGAAGGGCTGAAGCGTGCACGCAGCGCTTTTTACTGCTGCTGCCGGCCTGCCGCCGCCGTAACCCCGACAAGGTAAGAAGAGAGATGACTTTTTAAATTCGGAGGGGGGAGGAAGGGGGAGGAAGGGGGAGGAGGGGGGACTCGGAGGGAGCCTGCACACCTTCACTGCTGCTGCCGCCGCGGCCTGCCCACCGATGACTTTTAGATCAGCTGATTTCTGGCCCGCTGCAGGCACAGACGCTGCAGCCTGCCTGCCGGCTTCGGCCTGCGCCCCGTGCATACCCATGATAGGTCAGAGTCAAGACAGGACAGGTCATGTGATGACCCGAACTGAGAAACCCGGACAATTTGAGGAAACTTGGAAACCCGCCCAGACTCCCCACGGCGCCCTCAAAAAGAGGACATGTCCAGGAAAATCTGGACATATGGTAACCCTAGTTATAGAACACTTCCCATCACCCTTAAGGATAGTCCCTCAGGTAGTCTGAGCCACCTTTAAACTAATAGTCCTGCCCAGACAGGAAGTAAGATGGGAGGAGTAGAGCTGAAAGGACAGAAACCAGGAAGTATAAAAGGCAGGGACAGAGTGGGGTTAAGGAGACCCAGAGAAGAAAGAACTGAAGCACCAGCATAAACCTTTACGACAGCCAGGGCCAGTCTTAGGGCGAGGCGACTGAGGTGACCGCATAGGGCCTCACGCTCAAGGGGGCCCCGCGCGGCGTGCCTCCACCCCGCCCGCCCGAGTTCCAGTCCCCCTCCCTCTGAATTTTAAAAGTTACCTCGTCGGGTTACAGGCAGCAGCAGGCGGCAGCAGTGAAAAGCGTGCGAGCTGCTCGGCACTTCAGGAGACTTCACTTCCCTCTCTCAGCTCTGGTCCCGCCCTCGTGTAAACAGGAAATGATTTTCCAAGAGGCTCTAATGGGAAATAGGACATCTAGGTCAGGACATTGACATTTTCCCCAGCATTTTACAAAAGGTTAAGCTGAACATGGAGTCTTTTGTAAAATATGTATAAGGATGTGCTGGAGTGCATGTTTATTTGCTGGCATATGAGCCTGCAAAGAGGTGGGATAATGTGAGATAAAAAAAAATGCAATAAACAAATAAGGGGATAAGGAAAATGGGACTTGATATACCGCCTTTCTGAGGTTTTTGCAACTACATTCAAAGCAGTTTACATGTATTCAGATACTTATTTTTGATTTGAAAACTTGTAAACCTTGTTCTGGGTATAAGCAAAGATGGCACATAGAGGGCCTCTTTTACTAAGGCGCACTAGCGTTTTTAGCAGTGTTAAACCCAGAAATTCAATGCCAGCAATGTCTGGGCACCGGCATTGGATTTCCAGGTTTGCAGAGCCGGCTAACACATAGCCGGTTAAGTCCAATATTCAGCAATTAACCAGCTATGGGTTACTGTATAGAGAGAGGACTGACTTTTATGTGGTCCTATTTATGTGGCTAATCTGTCCAGTTAACCAGCCAAGTGCCGACTCTATCCTGGAATGCCTCCAATATATGTCATACTTTGTATTGTTATTTGAATATTTTTACTGCTGTAATTGGCTAATGCTTATGTCTGATTTATTCTTAGTGTACACCGCCTTGAGTGAATCCTAATAAATAAATTTGTGGTAAAATATTCCATCTTAACGGTAACCCACTTTGATAACTCCCTCCCCCCTTAAGTGGTAATTATGTAGATATTCTCAAATGAAACAAAAAGAAGGCAAGACAGTCTTCCACAGAACTACACACAGGAACACAAAAGAGGAAGACGTCAAACACAATCTCCAATGCATTGAGAAAAAGTTTATTCTCCAATCAGTGCAAAACATGTGCTGACAAGACTCAACTCAGGCAGTGTTTCGGCACTCCAGCCTTTGTCGGGGTCTTATTGATCAACTGTATAATTTTAATGTAAAAGTCAGGACAGAGCACAGTAGCTACTGTGGGCCAATGTAAAAGTAAAACTCTAGTTTGACAGCGATCTCAGAATAAGAATAAATCAGACTTAAGCAATAGACAATTACAGTAGTAAAAGTATTCAAGTAACAATACAGAGTATGGCATAGCATACTACTTACAATGTCAACACAATATGTAATAAAACATTTTAATAGACAGCGTAGGGTATAAGCAAAGATGGAACACAGAGGGCCTCCTTTACTAAGGCACGCTAGCGTTTTTAGCATGTGCTAACATTCAGGACGTGCTAAATGTTAGAGATATCCATTTAGCCATCTCTAACATTTAGTGCACCCTAAATATTAGTACGTGCTAAAAACGCTAGCGTGCCTTAGTACAAGACCCCCATAGATAGGTAAGAGCTAGAAAATATGGGGACTAATTTAAAGAAAGTTGCACATGAGGTCAGAGAGGTGATTAATATTGGAGATTGTGTTTGGCATCTTCCACTTTTGTGTTCTGATATACACTGGTTGTACAAAAATGTCACTTGTACTTTCAGTAGAAAGAAAGGCTGTCTTCCTCTTCTGTTTCTCTGGGAATAACCTTTTATGTGTTAGGCAGAAAGACTTACAGATGAGTTTTGCTCCTTTTGAGTTCATCTTTCCTAATTTTGGCATTTATGATTATAGCCTGCCTTCAATCACCTTTCTAATTAAAATGGTAATAAAATGCATGTAGGTCTTCTTGATTCCATTTGGGTCCAAGTGGTATTCTAATTTGATATAAATATGGAAAGGTTAAAATCTCTTGTCAGAAGTGAAAAGTATAAATACATTCCACATCATAGACAATTTCAACTAACCCAGTGGCAGTTTCTATGGCTACCACAGGTATTTCAAGAAAATGTTTGTGTGTGTGTCCATTACATGGAGTTTATTTCAAGGTTCTGAATTACCTCACAAACATTATCTCAATTAGTCAGGTTCTGCTTTTCATTTTTACTGCAAGACATCAAATTTATATATTTATATATGTAATTGGCTTATTATTAGGATTTATTTACCACCATTTTGACAAAATTCACCCAAGGCGATATACAGCAAGGTAAATCTGGTCAGAAGCAATAGGCAATTACAGCAGTAAAAATATTCTAATCATAGTGCATGTTATGGCATAGTATCCTATTTACAATGTTGACACAATATACAATAAAACATCTTAACAGACAACGTAGGTTGTAAGCAGAGGTGGAACAAATAGACATAAGATAGATTAACAAGAGTTAGAGAAGAAGAGATCTAACTTAAAGCTGCATATAAAGTCAGAAAGGTGCATGAATATATTCTCAGCTAATGTAAGCATTGGGGGGGGGGGGTTGTGAGAGAGAGCAGTGAGAGTTGAGAAGAGCCTAGTTTTCATCTGCAAGGAAATGTTCCTTACCAGTACCAGTTTTAATAGCTGATTGCAGGGGCGTAGCCAGACCTCAGCGGGAGGTGGGTCCAGAGCTCGAGGTGGAGGGGCACAGTTTAGCCCGCCTCCTCCAGCCGCCAACCTCCCCTCTGCCACCTTTGACCCCCCCCCCCTGCTGCCGACCCTCCCCTGTCACCGCCGCCACCAGGTACTTTTGCTGGCAGGGGTCCCCAACCCCTGCCAGCCGAAATCGTCTTCAGCGCTGGTCTCCAGCACCTTCGCTGATCTGTTTTCTGTCAGTCCTGACTCCTGACGTCCTGCATTCAAGTCCTGCACAGGGCTACATACAGGACGTGCACGCAGGACATCTGGAGTCAGGACTGGCACCAGAGACCAGCGCTGAAGAAGACTTCTGCTGGTGGGGGTTGGGGACCCCTGCCAGCAAAGGTACCTGGCGGAGGAGGGTCGGCGGTAGTGGGAGGGGGGATTGAAAGTGGCAGGAGAGAGTCGGCAGCGGGGGGGGGGGGGTCAAAAGTAGAGGGGGCCAGGGCTAAATCTGTGGGGGCTTATGCCCCCGTGGCCCCACCTAGCTACACCCCTGGCTGATTGTACTTGGGTCAATATTCAGATCCACAGGCCACAGAGTATTTTTTAACCTATATTCAACACCTCCATACAGATAGACAGCAGCACTAAATATGTGTAGAATACAGCCACTGCTGACAGCCATGCTTATAGTGGCAAAATTCAGCTGCTATGGGGGAAATTATAGGGGGTCTTTTATTAAAACTTAGCTCAAGTTATCTGCAGCAGAGCCCGTAGGAAAAGACCCCCTATATGAAGAAAGGTGCTAACATCTAGGTGGAAAATCCACATATAAATGACCAGAAAATCAGCACATAGATATGTACATGTGCAAAGCATGTAAATCCTAGATATGTGGCTCTCCACTACTCTGTATGTATAGATAGATAGATAGATAGATAGATAGATAGATAGATAGATAGATAGATAGATAGATAGATAGATAGATAGATAGAGAATTTTACAGGTGGGCATTCATGTGGGCAAAGTCTGGATGGAACATAGATGTGGCATACACTAATGCATGTAATTTATAGAATACTACAAGTTAAACACAAATGTAGAGGAGTGGCTTAGTGGTTAGAGCACCGGTCTTTCAATCCTGAGGTGGCCAGTTCAAATCCCACTGCTGCTCCTTGTGGTCTTGGGCAAGTCACTTAACTCTCCATTGCCTCCAGTACAAACTTAGATTGTGAGTCCTCCTGGGACAGAGAAATATCCAGAGTACCTGAATGTAACTCACCTTGAGCTACTACTGAAAAAGGTGTGAGCAAAATCTAAATAAATAAATATCTCCTGAATCTAGACATGAGCATTCACACCACTAGCATGCATCTCCCCTTATGTCAGGACATTTTTGATACTACATTACTGGCTGCACTAATGTGACCCCAAGTGCAATGTTCAGCTCCTGCAACTTGTTGGGACCATGTGAATAGGAAATGAAAATGATATCATTGATGTCACTAGGGTCAAGGTGATAAGGTAACAGACAGAAAATGCTTTCAGTGGCATACTGGTCCTTGTGCTATTCAATGGGGTTTCAAGATGTATAGAAAGAGAGTATAACAACGTTTTCATTTTAAGGCTAAGGGCATGCAAAATATGGATTCTACATAAAAATAAACTTTTAGGCATATTTTGCAACACAAAAACACCAATATACACAGAATTTTAGTATCCTCCCAAAGCCCCTAATTCAGTGAGGATCACTATTTTTCGAGCAGGGAACGCACGGGTAAAATGACTTCAGTGTGAGAACTATAACCATTGCTGGATGAGGTGGCCAGGGCCCAGCACCCCAGACAGTGAAACAAAAGGAGGTCAGCCTGCAATAATGCATCCAATCTAGCAGTTCAAGCATAGAACCTAATGCACCTTCATTTATTATTATTATTTTATTTATTTATTAGGATTTATTTACCACCTTTTTGAAGGAATTCACTCAAGGTGGTGTACAGTAAGAATAGGGGACTGTCTTTTCATGTTCAAGTGTACAGCGCTGTGTACGTCTAGTAGCGCTATAGAAATGATAAGTAGTAGTAGTAGTCAACCATTCACTGCTTAAGCATATACCAAAATACTGAACTGTTTTGCTCAACATTTCTAGATTATCAAATTGAAATCCCAGTCAGTTAAGCTACTGGTAAAAAAAACAAAGCTGGTCTTCAGCCTGAGCATCTGGGGAAATAAAAATATTTTTGCTCAGTTCTGCTTGGTATTTCCAGTGTAATTTGGAGAGCTTGAGTGATTTCAGAAACTCCAGCAACAAAAGGGTAAGTTTATAACAGGGCACCTACAATTAAAGGCTTGGAGGGCACCTTGTGGGAGCCTATAATATATGTAGGCACCTATATGCCTTTATAGAATACCAACCTGAGTAGATATGCACCTAGGGGAAGATTCTATATATGGCACCTGGAAAATCCGCACAGAAATCATTTTCGGCAAAGTGTATTCTATAAGATTTAGGTGCAGTATATAGAATACGCTTAGTTGATATTCCAGCATCTAAAACTACACACATTCATTTACACCAGTGAAAATGTGGCGTAATCCCTGCACGTAGATTTACATGGACTGGACCATATTAACAACATGTCTGAATTTGGGAACGCCCACGAAACACCCATTTCCTAGCCCATAGCCACACCCCTTTTGAACTGCACACTTTATAATTTAGATGCAGTTCATTTGAGCATATGCTTATCAAGTTGTGTATGTAAATTCTAATTATTGCCAATTAATGCTCATTATTGCTTGTTACGTGTTGTTAACAATGGTGATTGGCTTGTTTGTTTATTTATTTATTTTATTTATTAGGATTTATTTACCGCCTTTTTGAAAGAATTCACTCAAGGTGGTATACAGTAAGAATAAATCAAACATAAGTAATAGACAATTACAGCAATAAAAATATTCAAATAACAATACTAAGGCTATTAACTTATGTACATTGTTATAGAATACACTTAGAATTAGATGTGGAACGCCAGGCGTGATATGTAGAATCTAGCAGCTAATGTCCACTATTCAAAGTGATTTAACTGGGCAGAAGAGGTTCCTGCCCAGTTAAATCGCTTATGACTGCATAAGCATTGATATTCAGCAGCACTTAATTGAACAGGACCGCTGAATATCACTATTAACCGCCCCTCCACTGTCCAGTTAGTGCTGGGGCAGTCCATAGGCAGAGCTTGGGTAGAGGATGGGAAGAGCTGGGACTTCACTGTTTAGCAGACCACTAATCAGTTAAGTAGCTAAAGTTAGAATAGCAAAAAAGCTATCCGAACTTTAGCTGCCAACCTAAGGCACAAGTCTGAATATTGTCAGGGGGGGTCTGCTTAACTTCCAGTAGCAGCATAGGGGCTTCTGGATCATCCCTCTGGTCCCAATCCCTCCTCCTTTCCCTCAAAGAAGCACTCCAAACCCTCAAACCCCCTGGTTCTGATTCCCCCTTCTCTCTGAAGGAAAATTAAGTGCATGCTTGAGCCCCATCCCCATGGGCCTCCTGAGGCCTACCTTGAAACTTCCTGGTGGTCTCGTAGGGCCATAGGGACAGCAGTGATGCCCAATTGCTCCTGTTCAGTATGGGTCCAGCAACAAAATGGCCACCACAACCCCTAGTGGCAGCCCCACATTACTCGTAAAAAAGTCTGTTTATTATGGGCAGAACATCGACCAGCCAGAAATTAGGCAAAGCTGGTGTAAATGTGGGCATCTAAGAGTAGCAGCTACCTATGTAACTTATTCTGAAAGTTACTTCCATAAGTGGGAGCCCTGCCTACATCCTGCTCATGTCCATTCCTATGTACAGTATACCCTCCTTGAAAATACGCACTGTGCAAGTTAAACAGTGCACATACTCGTACATGTGCTAGTACTCTACATATTTACAGGCATAATATAAATGTTAGGGCCTATTTTATAGGATTGCCTCCCCCCCCCCTCCCCACAGGGGCAATTCTGTAATGAGGTGTCTACATTTAGGTGCATAGAGGGCACCTAATTGGAGCTATTCTATAAAGGAAAGTAGGCATCAACTTCAAAGTGAAAGAGCAGCCTAATGGTTAGCGTAGCAGGCTAAGAATCAGGAAAGCCCAGTTTAAGTATCACTGTGGCTCCTTGTGATCTTGGCCTAGTCACTTGACCCTCTGTTGCCTCAGGTACAAAATTGTATTGTGAGCCCTTACAGACAGGAAACGCTACCTACTTTATATGAATACTAGCCGTTGAGCCCGTTAAAATGGGCTAGTATTGGAATGGGGGTTTTCCAAGCCCCCCCCACCGAGGTCGCCGCTACCGGTACCCCCCGGAGTCACCGCCGCTGCCACCCCTCCACCCGGCCCGGGCCCTCTCTTCGCTATTCAACTTACATCGCCGCAGCACGCAGATCAGCTGAGCTCCCGTCGGCCTTCCTTCTCTGCCTGTGTCCCTCCCTCGTGTGATGTAACGTCGGCGAGGGCGGGACACAGGCAGGGAAGGAAGGCCGACGGGAGCTCAGCTGATCTGCGTGCTGCGGCGATGTAAGTTGAATAGCGAAGAGAGGGGCCGGGTGGAGGGGTGGCGGCGGCGACTCCGGGGGGGTACCGGTGGCGGCGACCTCCGGAGGCGAGCGGTAGCGACCTCGGTGGTTCCCTCCCCTTCGTGCAGTTTCCCTCTCTGTCCCGCCCCCATCATCACATATTAGCGGGGGCGGGACAGAGAGGGAAGTCTCTACTGCGCATTTGCAGGTGAGTACGGTCACTCGCAATTTATATGTTTGATAATTCACCTTCAGCTACTACTAAAAACGGTATGAACAAACTCCAAATATCTACATAAGAATAGCCGTACTGGGTCAGACCAATGGACCATCTAGCCCAGTATCCTGCTTCCAACAGTGGCCAATCCAGGTCACAAGTGCCTTGCAGAAACCCAAATAGTAGCAACATTCCATGTTACCAATCCCAGGGAAAGCAGTGATTTCCCCATGTCTACCTCAATAACAGACTATGGACTTTTCCTCCAGGAACATGTCCAAACCTTTTTTTTTTTAAACCAGATACACTAACAGGTGAAAAACACATTTATAGTTTAAAGGTGCAATCACATCAGCTATAGAGTTGGTATAAATGTTTGTGCCTAGATTGGTAAAATATTGGATGTAAATTATAGCATTTTATAATTTGTGTGTGATTATGTACCCACCCATGTGTACACCCACTTCAAACTATACACCATTGCATTTAGGTGCCCTTCCACAGAACTGTATGCAGCCAGAATATTGCCAGATGTGTGCACACGCACACACTAGTATATAGAACAGGCATTCGTGGTACCTCTTTATAGAATTACCCCCTCAAATGTAAAACCACTTTAATTTTTTTTTAATATTCTGTCACCCTGAAGATTCTACAGCTCTGTGCTAATACAGAAGGCTTATTTGAATTAAAGTATACACACACACAAACCTCAACAATGACAATAATGACCACAACAATAATGGCAATTCTTCTGGCATAAACAGATATATATTCAACTTTTATCCAAGAAACATGTCATAGCAAAAGTCAGTCTGATTGATTGGCCAAATTATTTTGTATAAATCCTGGCTGCTGAGAGATAATAGGATTAGAAACCTATTTGCAATGTGACTGGTAACAACTCTAACAAAGCTTTTGAACCTATCTCTTTCGGGACTGTGCTGGCAAATAATTAAATGCCGCTGGAGCATCAGTGCAAGGCTGCCTTCTGCTCAGTCTATAATCATAGAAAAAGTTTAAGGAAATAACAGCATAAGCCTGTGAGAAAATTACAACAATTTGTCATTGTACATAATAGATTTTCCTAAAGTATTTATTACAGCCCAGATGTTATGGGGCAATTCTATTAACTAGGCACTAACATTGATGCACATATTGTGACAGGCTATGCCTGTCAAGGTCATTGGGAAACAAAAGACTGAGCACACAGGAAAATATGGTATGGATAAGTGTCTCTCTCAGGAAAAGGGGAAAAAGCTGAACCAGGAATTTACTTAAGACCAAGGAGGTTTAATTGACAGGAGACGGTGGGAGGGTGCTTGGCCCATTATCTGGCCTGAAACCAGTAGGCAGAGTTTGTCGCCATATTGAGTCACCCAGAACAATAACAAACACTTATTAGAAATAAGGAGCGCCTATGCGGGCTTGGCGTGGACCAATAATTTGCTTCGGTTTGAGTGTATCAAGATGGCTTTAGCCTTGACAAGTGACGGATTCTCCTGTCAATTAAACCTCCTTGACACAGATGCCTCACTGTTCTTTTCTTTGGGGGGGGGGGGGGGGGGTCAGGGTAGGAAAGAGTACTAGGCAAGCTGTATGAAAACAGTAGGCACAAACACTCGCAGAACAGGAAGAGTGTGCTTCATTAGTAACTCTTCCATGCTGCAAAGAAAGAGTGGAGTTGAGTGTTCCCAAATAGAGGAGAGCAAGGTAGTTGATTGGCAGCCTTCTCCAGCTGTTGAAGGGGGTGGGGCTAGAAGCTTTAACCCACAGGAAAGTCAGTATATTAAGAGAGACAGAGAGAGAGAGAGCTCCAAGTAAAGAGAAAAGGAGAAAATGAAGAAGGCTGGGCTGGCTGCTCAGAAGCTTCTGAGGCAGAGCAGAGAGATTACCTGGTACATGGTACTGCTGTTGAAGTAAGGGAGAAGTGTCAAGAGGTCAGTCTTCCCAAAGGTAGGCTGTTACATGGGAGTACAAGAAGATGGAATAGGAGCCAGTCCTTTATGCAAAGTATATAGCTACCTGCATAGGAAAGATTAAGGGAGAAGTTGCAAGAAGCCAGTCTCCTAACTGGTGTACTGCATGCAAAAGGGGTAAGGGAACCCAGCTTGGAAGTAGGCCCTTGGGTAGTGCAGAAGGGTGCACAGGAAGGAAAGGAATGCTTGAGTGAGAGTCAGCCTTGAAGAGAATAACTCTGTGTGTTTTGAAGAGTTGTGCTACATGAGAAAGTGGAAAGCCCTAGAGAAGCAAGGAAGGGGCACGATCCACTGGTCTTTGTAATCATAAAAGAGTTCTATTGAACCCTGTACAACACTGGGGAAAAGGGCAGATAAGACCTGTTTTTAAAATCCTGTGACTGAAAAGCTATGTTACATGAGAAACTGGAGAACTCTAAGGAAGTGGGGGAGGGGTAGGAGCCCTATTGTTTGTACTAAATTGTTTGTGTTATTGAGTGAAGCAAGAGCGTCCTATGTTTACTCTGGTAGAACATTAATACACTAGTAAAAAAAGGCCCGTTTCCGAAACCAATGAAACGGGCGCTAGCATGTGGGTTTTTTTGTGTGTGTATGTGTCACAGAGTTATTTTGTGTGTGTGTGAGTGTGTGAGGGTGCGGTGTGTGTGCAGGTTGTTGATGTGTGTCTTTTTTTGTTTTGTTTTTTGCTTGGGGGTTGGGGGATGTGCTGTGCTGTGCTGGCAAAGTGGGTTGGATTGGTGTGTGGCTTTCAGGGTGTGTTTCTGTTGTATTGTGTGTGGTTTTGTCTGTCAAGGAGGTTTGTGGAGGAGGGGGTCTTTCTGTTGGTGAAATGTAAATGTGGTTGTAGGGGGGTCAGCCTTTGTTGAGTGTTTTTTTTTTTGTGTTGTGCTGAGGCAGCAGTGTTGTTTAAGATGGGCGGAAGGTAGAGGAGCACGTTCTTTGTCTGTCGGTATTTTTTGGCCGTTTCAGGGCTGCTGTAGGGGAATGCTGGAAGACAAATGTTCTGTTGGAAGCAGCGCCATCTTTTTCCATTGGGCTGGGGTTCTGGGCATCCTGGAGGTGGGTGACGGCTTGCCTGAGGACGGGGATGGTTGTTTTAAGTTGGCGGAAGGGAGACGAGCACGGTCTCAGGCCGTCGGGGGTTGATCCGGTATGTTTGGTCCATTTCAGGCCGGCTGCAGGGGAATGCTGGAACATTTATGCGCTGCAGGAATCGGCGCCGTCTTTTTCCGGGTGCTCGGGGAATCCCCGAGGTGGGAGACAGCTTGCCTGAGGCTGGGGATGGTTGGGCATGTCCTTGGCCGCTTCGGCAAAAGGGGAAGAGGAAGGGGGTGGGGAGTTACCTGCAGCCGCCTGAGAAACCATGTATTCTTTGTTTGTTTTGTATTATTAGTTTGCATTTCTGTTGAAGAAAGAGTGGATGCCTTTCAAATGATGGAGGTGGTGCGTCGGTGTGCGGTTGTTTCGTTAGTTTGGCAGCCAGTCTTCAGCGATTCCTAGGCAAGGAAGGAGTACTCCTCCCCCTTCCTTGGTCGCTGTTTGCTGCTGGCTGGGTCGCGGGTAATCCTTCCAGCTGGGCTGCAACTTGTCCTGTTCGCCCACGTCCCAGATGGTGACGGGCACGTTGTTTTCCGGCTCCTCTCACTCCATGTCAAGCGATCCCAAATATAGTCTGTGCTATAGGCCCTCTGGCACTCTTCAGTACTGGCATTAGGCATTTAAAAATTTCTCCCCCCCCCCCCCCTCCCCCAGTCTATTTTTGCACATACCCACAGCAGGAATATTCTTCTCTCGTTCCAGCAGTGGTTCTGTGCTCTCCGTGCTGCACAGATAATGAGCCATTCTGCTGGGGAATGTTCCTCCCTTATTGTCACGTAGTTTCCTCTGATTGGTCCGTCTTACATTGCCTAGTGTTGCCTGGGAACGGTGTTGTGATGGTCCTTTGTGTTTCAGAATGTTGAGGGTGTTTTCTCTGATTGGTCCGTCATGCGAGGGTGGGGCAGACAGACATGGTCAGTGTTGTGGCTTCACCACCATGAATCCATGAACCCTTCAGTGAGTGACTGAGTGACTTCAGAACGTTGTCTTCAGAACGTTGAGGGTGAGTTTTATTATAGTAGATTGTTGAACCATGATTAATTAGAAACTATGTTTAAAAAGGAAGCCATAGAACTATATTCTTTTGTTTTAATGATATTGAATAAAAAGCATTTTATGAAACATTCTAGAGCCTGGCAGATTATTGGAACATAGAGTGGGATCCCAGGTACTAGATAAACTGCAAAGAAAGGCCTATAAGGAAGTAGAAGCCCTCTGGCCTGTAGCCAGAATTTCTCAGCAGTCATTCTCTTAAAATTGAGATCACTCTCTGTCTGAGACCTACCCAGACCAACATAAAGGGTAAAGGGTCATAGATGTGATATACCATCTTTCTGTGGGTACAACCAAAGTGGTTTACATATATGAATAGAGTTGGGCGCATCCCCAGGAGGTACAACTCGCACTATAAGTATGTAGAATACTAGCATTTACACCTATTTGTCTGCATGCATGAACATATGTTTATGCCAGTATTCTGTCTAAGCCAGTGGTTCTCAAACCTGGTCCTGGAGGCACTTCAGCCAGTCAGACTTTCAAGATACCCAAAATGACTAATCATGAGATAGATTTGCATGCAGTGGAGGCAGTGCATGGAAATCTCTCTCATGAATATTCATTGTGGGTATTTTTTTTATTACATTTGTACCCTGCGCTTTCCCACTCATGGCAGGCTCAATGCAGCTTACATGGGGCAATGGAGGGTTAAGTGACTTGCCCAGTGTCACAAGGAGCTGCTTGTGCCTGAAGTGGGAATCAAACTCAGTTCCTCAGGACCAAAGTCCACCACTCTAACCACTAGGCCACTCCTCCTTGAAAACTTGACTGGTTGGGGTGCCTCCAGGACCAGGTTTGGAAACCATCAGGCTCATTTTCGAAAGAGATGGACATCCATCTTTTGACATAAATCGGAACATGGACGTCCATATCGGTATAATCGAAAATTGATTTTGGACGTCTCCAACTGCAGTCTGTCAGAAGGATGTCTAAATCTCAAGGGGGCATGCCAGGGGTGTGTTCAAGGCGAGACTTGGGCATTCCTAAGTCATGGACGTCTTTCAGCGATAATGGAACAAAACAAAGACGTCCAAGACTAAAACTTAGATGTTTTGAGCTAGACCTGTTTTTATAACAAATAGTTATTATTATTATTATTTATTGTATTTGTACCCCACATTTTCCCACCTTTTTGCAGGCTCAATGTGGCTTACAGAATATGGAAATGAAAACTTCGTTACATGATTTGAAGACAAAAAAAAAAAAGACAGTCAATCATAAGCTGAGGTGAAAGAGGAATTCAGATGGAAAGGTGTTAGGTAAGGTCGTGTGAGAGGTGTCTTATGTGTACTTGGGTAGTTTAAGGAATGATTTGTTTCATTGAGGGTGACTTTTGTAGGCTCTGTTGAAGAGATGTGTTTTCAGAGCTTTGCGAAAGCTTGTTAGATTGGTTATAGTTTTCAGGGCCATGGGTAGAGTGTTCCAGGACTGTGTGCTTTTGTACGCAAAGGTAGTAGCATAAGCCTGTTTGTATTTCATTCGAATTGAACCCACTTCCCCAGGATCAAACTCTGCTGTGCTAACCACTAGGCTTCTCCTCTACTCCACACAAGAGGTGCCCTAAATGCCCAGATGATCACTGGAGGGACTCGGGGATCACCTCCCCTTCCTCCCCCAAATCACAAAACATTTTTCCAAACAGCACTTTCAAAAGGAAAATATAGACTTTTTTGTAGAAAATGACCTTTCCTGTTCTGATTTTGGACATTTTACAAAAAATGTACAAATTCAGACTTTGATGTCATATCCAAAAATGCCCCTTTTGCATTTGACTTGCCCAAAGTCATAAGGAGCAGCAGTGGGAATTGAACCCATGTTACCAGGATCAAAGCCCACTGCACTAACCATTAAGCCACTTCTCCTCTGTTTTGGACATTTTGCATTTGGACATCTTTGTGTTCGAAAATGGCCAAGGAGTTTAAGACGTCCAAATCTAGGGATGTCCTTGGATTTGGATGTCTTTGACGGTATTTTCCAAATGAAAGATGGACATCCATCTTTTTTTGAAAAAACAGTTTTCCCCGCCTCTGGATTTGGACGTTTTACAAATACGTCCAAATCCAAACTTAGACGTTTCTTTCGAAAATGCCCTTCCATGGGCCTAAGCTCTATTTTGCATAGTGTGTATTTACAAGGGGTTATACACAAGGGTGATGTCTGGGTGGATCATCAGTGGGGCTCCCAATTTCACACATCGAATACTCTAAATTATGCATGCATCTTCGGAATTAGGCGTGCGCACTTACACTAGCTCTATGGCTAGTGTAAGTGAGCATGCCTAGATATTGCATATATATCTATCCAATTACACTAGCATTCTATAAAAAGTAGACACCTACTTTTCTGTATAGACTCAGCTCCTACCAGGCACCTACTTAAAGGTACTCTGTTACAGAATTGCCTTTAAGAAAGCCAGATCAGAAAAAGAACTTCCAAGTCAGGACATTCACAATTTGCAGTTTATTTTACAAAAGGCTCAAAGACACACAGAGGGGCATAATCGAACGCGAACGACTATCTCCATGGGCGTCTATGTCCGAAAACGGGTACGTGAAGAGGCGGGACAGGTGAATCCAGACTGCCCCTATCGGACCGACCGTTCACTTGTCTATTAGATTGTAAGCTCTTTGAGCAGGGACTGTCTCTCTTTGTTAAATTGTACAGCGCTGCGTAACCCTAGTAGCGCTCTAGAAATGTTAAGTAGTAGTAGTAGTAGTATTTTCGAAAAAATGGACGTTTTTCAGCTGGGCGTTTGTTTTTTTTTAGCGATAATGGAAACTGAACACGCCCAGCTCAAAAACGTCCTAATCCGAGCCATTTGGTCATGGGAGGGGCCACGATTCGTAGTATACTCGCCCCCCCCCTGACATGCCAGGACACCAACTGGACTTCAGACAACGCTCCCACATGCATAGCTCCCTTACCACGGGTGCTGAACACCCAACCCCCCTCCCCCAAAACCCACTACCCACAAATGTACAACACTACCATAGCTCTGAGGGGTGAAGGGGGCACCTACGTGTGGGTACAGTGGGTTTTGGAGGCCTCCCATTTACCAGCACAAGTGTTACAGGTAGGGGGGGATGGGCCTGGTCCACCTGGCTGAAGTGCACTGCGGTACCCACTAAAAGTGCTCCAGGGACCTGCATACACGCAGGCCTCTAGGACTTGTTGCTGCTATATATCATTGGCACACCAGTTGACACCTGAAGACTAATCTCTCCGAAAACGTCCTTTATTGGAATAAGCACACTTACTCACAGTTAACTGCAGATCAGAGGTTGTGCCCCACTGGCAATGACTCTCCCTGGTACTGAGATGAGCAGTAGGTCCGAGCTGGCAGAATGTTGTACAATGCCCTCTTTCAGCCACATTCAAGGTAAGAACTAAGTTCTGTAACGTGGCTAACACGTGAAAGGGATCTAAAACTGGCTTACAAAAATGGCCACTACCTCATGGACTACCAGAAACAAAACAGGGCACACTCTGACCCAGTAAGCAGTGGGAAAAGCACCATGGGAGTAGAGCCTACCAACTACCAACATCGTGAGCATTTGCCACAAGCTAGTGGAATCACGGAGCCCAATACCCTACACCCACCACAATGCATTACTGATGTGACTCTGCAGTGTGCATAACAGAAAAGGTGTCACACTCACCCGAGAGCCACATCAGAACCAGGGAAAGGCTGTCACAGGATAGAACACATTCTGCTGTCATGGAGGTGGGTACGGCATTTGAGGCTGGCATACAGGCTGGCAAAAAAGTTTGTAAAGTGTTTTTTTTTTGGTGGGAGGGGGTTAGTGACCACTGGGGGAGTCGGGAGGTCATCCCCGATTCCCTCCAGTGGTCATCTGGTCAGTTGGGGCACTTTTTTGGGACCTGTTCATGAAAAAAAAGGGTCCAAAAAAAGTGACCCAAAATCGCGGTAAAAACGCCTTTTTTTTCGATTATCAGCTAAAGACGCCCATCTCTCCTTGGCCGATAACCACGCCCCAGTTCCGCCTTCACCACGCCTCCAACACGCCCCCGTCAACTTTATCTGTTTCCACAACGGATTGCAGTTGGAAACGCCCAAAATCGGCTTTCGATTATACCGATTTGGGCGCCCATGGGAGAAAGACGCCCATCTCCCGATTTGGGTCGCAATATAGGCGTTTTTCTCTTTTGATTATAAGCAGGACAGCCTCCAAATAATGAACTCATGGGCGACGCATTCCAACTAAAGCTAAACGCAGAAAAAACACAATGTCTCATCCGGTCCTCACAATACAACACAAACAAGCCCAATACCATAAACACCCCAGACTACACACTTCCGGTCTCAGACAGCCTGAAAATCCTGGGAGTCACAATTGACCGAAATCTCACACTCGAAGACCATGCAAAAAATACAACAAAGAAAATGTTCTGCTCAATGTGGAAACTTAAAAGAATCAAACCTTTCTTCCCAAGGGAAGTATTCTGCAGCCTACTGCAATCAATGGTGCTAAGTCATCTAGACTACTGCAATGCCATTTACGCCGGATGCAAAGAACAAATCATTAAGAAGCTCCAAACCGCTCAAAACACAGAAGCCAGACTCGTATTTGGGAAAGCGAAATACGAAAGCGCCAAACCCCTAAGAGAAAACCTACACTGGCTCCCACTAAAAGAACGAATTGCATTCAAAGTTTGCACCCTGGTCCACAAAATCGTCTACGGGGAAGCCCCGACCTACATGCTAGACCTTATAGTCTTGCCTATTAGTGTAAGCCCCGCCCCCTCTCAGGCAGTTTGGATCAGAAGGATCAGAGTACTCTGTATCAGTAGTCGTGCCAATGACTCTGAATCCTCCGCTGGAGCAGGGCAAGGGATACAAAAAAAACTTATCCCCTTGCTCACCTTAAGAAGGCAAGGAAGAAAAATAAACTCTTTTTTTTCCCAATTCAACTCAGCTCTTTACAACTTTAAGGAATCAAATCTTCAACTTTTAATGTAAATACCGTTTTTTATTTTAATATATTCAGATCAAGATATTTAACTATATGATATTCAGAGCAATTCTTCTTTTCTTAACAGAACTACTATTTTTCCCTAATATACAATTTTACATTTTACCTTTGTTTGCTCTGTATCTCAACAAATTACTCAGATTACTCAGCTAAACTCTCAGGCAAGTATTTTCCCTTTCCTTTATACTACTTCAAATTGACAAAGTTTTTCCTCTGATATTGGCACTTAGCTGCAGATGCTCAGTCTGTGACCAATGAGTGCGAACTCTTTCTTGCGTGGGGGCCCTTGAAGAAGTCTTGAGTGTGAAGTACTTTGCTGCTTTCTTCTCCCTAAACCTCTCTTAAAAGAAAATAAACTGAGAGGCAAAATCCTAAACTCCCTATTTTTCTTCAGGAACTGACCCCTCTCTGGTGACAATTAATTTCTCAATACTGTGGCCATGCTCACTAGTTAAAAACCAAATAAATTTAAGGATTTCTCACTACCAAGCCTATCTCTCACTGTTGATTCCCTTCTCTAATGCTGCAGCAGGCTCCAGCACTGCATTCAAGGTCTCACACAGTAACACACTCCCTATGCAGTGCATAATTCAACATTCCATCCCATAGATTTCATAGAAACCCACAGCATCACTCTTTTTTAACTGGCAGATCAATCTTGGGAATACAGCATACACATAAATAGGCAGTGCTGGATACCCCTTAACCTGCAGGCAGATCCCAATTCTCTATCTCAGAACCCTAACACACTGCACACTCTCAAACCTGTCACACTATTTTCCTGACATCCTTATAACTCTTCATATTTAATATTATCACTAGCAGACAACTCAGCCTCTCACTGTCTTACCAGTCACTCACAACCAATCTCAGCTGTCCTCTCCTCAGCATTTACACTTCCCCTAAATAAAATTTCCAACTTTTCTCTTTCTTTCTCACAGCCACCATCAGCACATCCTCTCACTCTCAGTGCTTTCCCCTTTTTCTTCTGCCAACTCCCAACTGACCAGCAAGCCGTTGCCAAGGCAACCAGGTCTCAGCTTGCTTAGCTGTTGTCCCAGAGTGATGTCACTTTAGAACCCTTATTTTTTTCTCTGGAGGAGCCCAGTCAAGATTATTTTAACCCCTAGGGTTACATTAGGAACACAAAAAGATCATCATACACATTCCTCAATCTCCACTATCCTAATTGTAAAGGGCTAAAATATAAATCCACATACGTGACCAGTTTCTCGTACATCTGCACGCAGCCAAAGGCCATAAAAACAACGCAAGACCTAACCATCTTCCGAAGGCTACTGAAAACAGATCTTTTCAAGAAGTCATACCATAAACATCCATCTTAAATACTAAATAATAACATTATACATGATCTATACAAAACCGAACTTCTTATCGCATGACTGCTTAACCTCTTTGCTATTAATGATCAAGAACTACCACTTTAAACCTTATGTCGAATAGGGTCTCTCTATAGTCGTTGACCTAATGTATGTTACAATCCAATTTATTACTCAGGAACCTTCATGCAATACCATAATGTATTCTTCTCTACCATATATGTATGCACATGGTGTGTATATATATATATATATATATATATATATATATATATATATATATATATATATATATATATATATACAGTGGTGGAAATAAGTATTTGATCCCTTGCTGATTTTGTAAGTTTGCCCACTGACAAAGACATGAGCAGCCCATAATTAATGGGTAGGTTATTGGTAACAGTGAGAGATAGCACATCACAAATTAAATCCGGAAAATCACATTGTGGAAAGTATATGAATTTATTTGCATTCTGCAGAGGGAAATAAGTATTTAATCCCTCTGGCAAACAAGACCTAATACTTGGTGGCAAAACCCTTGTTGGCAAGCACAGCGGTCAGACGTCTTCTGTAGTTGATGATGAGGTTTGCACACATGTCAGGAGGAATTTTGGTCCACTCCTCTTTGCAGATCATCTCTAAATCATTAAGAGTTCTGGGCTGTCGCTTGGCAACTCGCAGCTTCAGCTCCCTCCATAAGTTTTCAATGGGATTAAGGTCTGGTGACTGGCTAGGCCACTCCATGACCCTAATGTGCTTCTTCCTGAGCCACTCCTTTGTTGCCTTGGCTGTATGTTTTGGGTCATTGTCGTGCTGGAAGACCCAGCCACGACCCATTTTTAAGGCCCTGGCGGAGGGAAGGAGGTTGTCACTCAGAATTGTACGGTACATGGCCCCATCCATTCTCCCATTGATGCGGTGAAGTAGTCCTGTGCCCTTAGCAGAGAAACACCCCCAAAACATAACATTTCCACCTCCATGCTTGACAGTGGGGACGGTGTTCTTTGGGTCATAGGCAGCATTTCTCTTCCTCCAAACACGGCGAGTTGAGTTCATGCCAAAGAGCTCAATTTTTGTCTCATCTGACCACAGCACCTTCTCCCAATCACTCTCGGCATCATCCAGGTGTTCACTGGCAAACTTCAGACGGGCCGTCACATGTGCCTTCCGGAGCAGGGGGACCTTGCGGGCACTGCAGGATTGCAATCTGTTATGTCGTAATGTGTTACCAATGGTTTTCGTGGTGACAGTGGTCCCAGCTGCCTTGAGATCATTGACAAGTTCCCCCCTTGTAGTTGTAGGCTGATTTCTAACCTTCCTCATGATCAAGGATACCCCACGAGGTGAGATTTTGCGTGGAGCCCCAGATCTTTGTCGATTGACAGTCATTTTGTACTTCTTCCATTTTCTTACTATGGCACCAACAGTTGTCTCCTTCTCGCCCAGCGTCTTACTGATGGTTTTGTAGCCCATTCCAGCCTTGTGCAGGTGTATGATCTTGTCCCTGACATCCTTAGACAGCTCCTTGCTCTTGGCCATTTTGTAGAGGTTAGAGTCTGACTGATTCACTGAGTCTGTGGACAGGTGTCTTTCATACAGGTGACCATTGCCGACAGCTGTCTGTCATGCAGGTAACGAGTTGATTTGGAGCATCTACCTGGTCTGTAGGGGCCAGATCTCTTACTGGTTGGTAGGGGATCAAATACTTATTTCCCTCTGCAGAATGCAAATAAATTCATATACTTTCCACAATGTGATTTTCCGGATTTAATTTGTGATGTGCTATCTCTCACTGTTACCAATAACCTACCCTTCAATTATGGGCTGCTCATGTCTTTGTCAGTGGGCAAACTTACAAAATCAGCAAGGGATCAAATACTTATTTCCACCACTGTATATATATATATATATATACACCATGACCTGTTCCATATATATTATGTTCCATGTATGTTATCATGTATGTATGCAACCGCCATTACGGCAAATGTAAGCCACATTGAGCCTGCAAATTGGTGGGAAAATGTGGGATACAAATGCTACAAATAATAATAATAATCCACCTAATACACACAGAATAGTCCACCTAAGGTTTGATAGTCCCAGTGGTGTTAAAAAATCCTGATCTTCCTTCCTGATATGTGTAACCTCCTCTTGATATGTACTCAAATCTTGATTCTATGAAGATTTTATGTACATTTACCACATTGTATTTTTGACTTCCTAACCAGGCACTCTCTCCTTCTATTTCAAATATCAAAGAGCATCTCTTTCTCTTTTACTTTTCCAATTGCATAACATACCTGGATTGCTGTAATATAGAAACATGACGGCAGATAAGGGCCAAATAGCCCATCCAGTCTGCCCAGCCTCAGTAACCACTAACTTTTCCTTTCCTAAGGGATCCCACATGCCTGTCCCATGCTTTTTTAAATTCAGACACAGTCCTCATCTCCACAACCTCCACCAGGAGGTCATTCCAAGTATCCACCACCCTTACGGTGAAAGAATATTTTCTTAGATTCCTCCTAAGTCTATTTCCTCTTAACTTTATTGTATGCCCCTCATTCCAGAGTTTTCCTTCATTTGAAAAAGGTTTGCCTCTTGTATATTGACATCACTGAGGTATTTATACATCTCTATCATATCCCCTCTCTCTCGCCTCTCTTCCAGTGCATGCATGTTGAGGTTCCTAAGCCTGTCCCAATATGTTTTATGACAGAGACCGCTTACTAATCTTGTAGCTGCCCTCTTGACCGACTCCATCCTGTTTATATCTTTCCATAGGTGTGGTCTCCAGAATTGCACACAGTACTCTAAATGGAGTTTTACCAGAAACTTATACAAGAGCACTATCTTTTTTCCTGCTAGTCATCCCTCTGCTTATGTACCCAAGCATCTTTCTGGCTTTAGCCATCACCTTTTCTACCTGTTTGACCACCTTAAGGTCATCAGACACAATCATTCCCAAGTCCCGCTCTTCTTTCGTACACAGAAGCGCTTCACCCCCTATAATGTACCATTCCCAGGGCCGTGCCAACACAGTAAGCGCGGTAAGCGCTGCAGGGGGCGCCTGCCTTCAAGTGCGCCGCTCCGTCGAGCTGTATTTAAAAAAAAACTTACTCCTCTGCTCCATCCCCGATTCCCCGGCGCTTTAAATTTACCTCGCTCCGCCTCCGACGTCTGCACAGCGTCAGTGAAAGCGCTGCCTGTCTGACGTCTCTCCACCAGCCTTCCCTTTGCTCGTTTGTTCCCTCTGTGTCCCGCCCTCAAGGAAATGACGTCAGAAGAAGGCAGGACACAGAGGGAATGAACGAGTGAAGGGAAGGCTGGTGGAGAGACGTCAGACAGGCAGCGCTTTCACTGACGCTGCTCAGACGTCTGAGCCGGAGGCTTCGAGAGGTAAATTTAAAGCGCTGGGGAGTCAGGGATGGAGCGGAGGAGGCTCAGGCCAAACCCAGCCATTTCCTTCATCACGCCCCAGACGGCAGCTTGGGGGAGCAGCGCTCGGCTCTTTGGCACCACACAGCTCTTCACGTGCCTTGGAGCCAGGCAGGTCTGGGGGGGGGGGGCGCATGCGCGCCAACTGATGGTCTGCAGGGGGGCGCCAGAGACCCTAGGCATGGCCCTGACCATTCCCTTGGATTCCTGTACCCCAGGTACATGACCCTGATATTATCATTTATTGTATATTGTAAGCCACACTGAAATCAAGCTTGTTTGGGATAATGTGGGATATAAATGTCATAAATAAATAAAAACGAAATATAAAATTCTATAATTTAAATTTTTGAATTTTGAAAAATTTGGACTAATGACAATTGTGGCATATGCTTTCTCCAAAATAGCCTTGTTGTTACCCGAGTGTTGCCTCTGAGGTCCAACAAACATTTATAAAATTTAGTATACCCAGTGGGAGATTCTTAGATGAGAGATTGTTGTAATTCCCCTGGCTTTTTCAGATGGTGATGCCTGTGTTTTGATTTTGGAAATAGCTAATGATGGCACAATTAAATGTTGGGGTTATTCGGAGGATCAGGTACAGCAGCTGTTACAATGTCCTTCTAGATGAAGACTCAGAGACTGTATTAGTACAAGAACAGACTTACAGAATATTCATAAATGACTAATTAGAGCTGAAATACATAGTAGTACTTTTGTGCAATATTTAAAGAAATCCATGATACCATGTGCTTTACAGATGGCTAAAGAGCCAAATATCTTTACTTCTGACAGCTTGCTTTTAGATAAATGGATTGCTATCCTGAATTGATGCAGTTGGGATTTAATGCTACTCATTGTTGAGACTATGGTCTCTGTGGAGACTAAGTTAAAAGCATAGATTGTGGATATGGAGAATGATATGAATCAAAAATCAACTATAGATGAATACAATAAACAGTCAACAGAACATCAGCAGACAATTTCTTTATTTCAGGATTCTCTTAGGTGAAAATAAAAAATTTTAAAAGAGATAAACTTGATTTTCTGCAAGAAAAAATTTATCCATGGACACAAAAGGAATCTTTTAAGAATCAAAAGATAAAAACTAGCATTTAAAAATTACTTGGGTGATTCTGAGTATAGTAGTAAGGAAGGGTAAGAGTCAAATGGCCCATCCAGTCTGCCCAACTGCTTCCCGTTGCGGGTACGACCAAAGATCCCGGGGGCGTGTCGGAGGCATAGCAAAGGCGGGACTGGGGCGTGCCAAACACATGGGCATCCTCGAGTGATAATGGAAAAAAGAAGGGCATCCCTGATGAGCACTTGGCCGACTTTACTTTGTCCATTTTTTCTTACGACCAAGCCTCAAAAAGGTGCCCGAACTGACCAGATGACCACCGGAGGGAATCGGGGATGACCTCCCCTGACTCCCCCAGTGATGACTAACCCCCTCCCACCCTGAAAAAAACTTTTTTTGCCAGCCTCAAATATCATACTCGGGTCCATCGCAGCAGTATGCAGGTCCCTGGGGGGGGGGGAGGACGTGTGTGTGTCAGCAAAGGCATAGCAAAGGCATGGACGTCCTTCTTTCAAACATTTTGGATGTCCTGAACTGCCCCCCCCCCCCCCCCCCACACACACACACACACACAGGGACGGCCAAATTTGAAGGGAGTGGAGGAGTGGCCTAGTGGTTAGAGCACTAGTCTTGCAATCCACAGGTGGCTGGTTCAAATCCCACAGTTACTACTTGTGATCCAAAATCCCAATAAATAAAGGGGGTGTCCAAGCCATAATAAAGGCATGGACGTCCTTCTCACAGAAACATTCACATTTTGGACATCCTTCACCCATACTCAAAAGAAAAAAAAAAGACGTCCCTGATGAGCACTTAGACGTTTTCACTACTAATACTTACCATTTCTATAGCGCTACAAGGCATACGCAGCGCTATACACCATACACAAAAAAGACACCTGGACTTGTTTTTTTTAAGGTTGTAGACTGCAATTTATTTTAAGGTTGTAGACGGCTATTATACACACAGATTGTCTGCATGTATGAAGCCGTCTTTGGCATGCGCAGAACAGCCACACATAACGCTTGGCTGCTCTGCACTGGCTTCCCCTCCTTAGGAAGGAAATCATGTGCAAATGAGCTAACAGCGAGCAGCTCATTTGCATGCAATTTCCTTCATGCATGCCCATTCCTTTCCGAATCAGTAAGGGAAGGGCTTTTTGCATTCAGTTAGTGCATCAGTTAGTCCACTGCAGTGCCCCCTAGGGTGCCCGGTTAGTGTCCTGGCATGTCAGGGGGACCAGTGCACTACAGATGCTGGCTCCTCCCATGACCAAATTAGTTGGATTCAGTCGTTTCTGAGATGGGCATCCTCAGTTTCCATTATCGCCGAAAATCGAGGATGACCTAAATGTTGAGATTTGGACATCCCCGACCGTATTATCGAAATGAAAGATGGCCGCCCATCTTGTTTCGATAATATGGGTTTCCCCATCCCTTTGCGGGGACATCCTGCAAGGACGCCCTCAGGAAAACTTGGGCACCCCGTTCGATTATGCCCCTCCACGAGACAACCATCTGTTAGTTGTACTTCAAGCAAATAAAGGAGGCGCTATTGTGGTGCAGACAGGCAATTTGTCAATGTGCAGACACTAGATATTACTGACGGCTCACAGAAGATCTTATGCTCGTTTTGAAAATAGCTATTGCATATCTTGTGAAACCAGCTCTAGAATGTGGTATGTTGACTTTGAAAGAAGCTACTTTTTTAACAGTAGAGCATCCATGTACTCCACATCTATTTTCTTCCTAAAGTTCATAAAGATTTGAAGATACCATCTGGATGGCCGGCAGTCTCAATAAGAAATTCAGTTCTTGAACTATTATCTAAATTTTGAGATTGTTTTTTGAAGGAGGCTATGTTAACAACTGCATCATAAATACAAGATTCTTCTCATATGCTTCCAGTTCTGGAAGAGGTTGGTGAAATTCATGAATCTAAGACGATGGATGTTACTTCTTTATACAAATACACCACAAGAGGGAGCTTTAAATACAATAGCCATAGTTTTACAACAGTGAATTTCTTCCTAATTTCTGTTGGTCTTGGATTCATGCTTGTTATTGAGTATAACTATTTCTGGTATGTTGGAAAATACTATAAGCAAGTATATGGTGTGGCAATGGGGAAAACTTTAGCTCAATCAGTGGCCATATTATCCCTGAAATTCTATAAATGGCATGAAAAATTGTGTGCCTAAACAGTGGCGTTCCTAGGGTGGGGCGGTGGGGGCGGTCTGCCCCGGGTGCACGATGCTGGGGGGGTGCTGCGTGCGCCTGTCCGTCGTTCGTTCCATGCTCCTTCTGCCCCGGAACAGGTTACTTCCTGTTCCGGGGCAGAGGGAGCATGGAACGAACGACAGACAGGCGCGCGCGGCACCCGGGTGGGGGGTTCTTTCGCGGTGGGTGTCCTTTCGCCGGGGGGGGGGTCGTGCTGCATCTGGTGGGGCGCTGCACCCGGGCGCAGGGCGCATCGGCGATCCGCCCCGGGTGTCAGCCTCCCTAGGAACGCCACTGTGCCTAAATTTGGGCATGCACCCAATTTGCATGTACAATTTAATTGAATAATGATCCAATTAGCACCAATAATTGGATACTAATAATTAATTATCTGCACTAGTTGGCATTTAATTGAAATTTACGCACACATTTTTAGTTTCAGGGATCTGTGCATAAATTTTACATGCAGCTCGAAGAAGGGGCACCCATGGAAGGGTGATGGGTGGATCAGAGGCATTCCTACAATTTATGCACAATGTTGTAGAATAAGGAAATCTGTGCCTAATGTAGGCATGAGGATTTACATCAGGGTTTACTTGGCGTAAATCTTCATGTCTAAAGTTAAGTGCTAAGCATATTCTATAAATGGCGCCTAACTTTCAGTGCCATTTATAGAATAGCGCATAGTGCGTTTTCTTTTCAGCACCCATTTTTTGACACTATTTATACAATTTGGTCATAAGGTCCATCAAGCCCAGCATCCTGTCCACGACAGCTGCCAATCCAGGCCAAGGGCACCTGGCGAGCTTCCCAAACGTACAAACATTCTATACTGTTATTCCTGGAATTGTTTCTGCCTTTGAGTCTACTAAAATATATAAAATATCAAGGTTTGTTTTGTCTCCTTATGAAAGCGTTTCTTGGATGGCATATTTTTCTGGTGGACTGGATCGTTGGATGATTTGATTGAATTTTCAGAGTACCTCCGTAGTTTCCAGTCGCTTCACGCTCAGTTCTGTTCTCCATTCATCACATTGTATCTTTGTCTCTTTCACATCAGCATGTCCCTCCCACCTTCTTCACTCACTGCATTTTTTCTTTCAGTTTTTTTTTCTTTTCAGCGCTTTGGGTCATCCACTCGCTTTCATCTGTACTTCCGTAATTACCTAGTCATGTTCACCATGGTTCGATCTCTGTTTCACCGGCTGTTTTATTTTGTCCCTTATAATGTATACAATTTTCTTTTTTCTTTTGTTTCCAGCTATGCATTTTACACTGTCCTCTGCTTGCCATTCAAACCAGCCTGCTTTTTGTCTCCACAGTTTCTTCGAGCTCCCCCACAGTTCTACCTGTTTCAAGGGCTGTTTTAATTCGTCCCTCATGATATATACTCTTATCTCTTTCCTTTGTTTCCAGCCATGCATTTTACATTGTCCTCTGCTTACCGTTCAGACCCCCCCCCCCCTTTTTTTTGTCTCCACAGTGTCTTTGCCCTTACCAATGCATTTTACATGTTTACCTATCATTAGCCTTACATGCTTACCTATCATTAGCCTTTCTAAAGGCTTGATATGGTTTGAATGCTCTTCAGTTTCATCTGCAGACAACCATCCTTTACAGGTTAGCATTTTGTGATATCTGCCCTACAAAAGGCTGTACTCTCGCCTTTCTTTTGTATGTCCATTTATGTTTTTAGTTTGGCTCTAATTGCTATTTTTTTAAATATATTTTTCACACATATATATATACATATGTTCAATTATTTTATATATAATATATAAATGTATATATAAGAATGTATCAATAAATGAAGAGACTGTAAGTCAAAGAGAGAATGGGCACTTTGGATCTGCCTTAAGATAAAGAATGATTTTTGCACAGCAGTAGAGATACTGAGAGAAAGTGAGATGGTTGTCTACCGCAACACCCAGACTTTTAATAGTATCCTGCAAAAGAATAGACCGGCCGTAGAGAGACAGAGAACATGGGAGAGTAGCTAGGCCAACCATGGAAAAAAACACTGAAACAGTCTTCGAGATGTATAATTTTAAATTGTTTGATCAGAACCAATTAGCAACCTTGGTTAATTTTGCTGAAATTTTTTCAATGACTTGTAAAGAACAAAATTCAAGGGGAAAAAGTAGTTGCACATGAATGATCTGCATAAACATACAAAGAATTCCTAGTGACTATAGGCGAAGCAAAACTGGAGAAAAAAAGATATTAAAGAGGACAGGACTCAAAACAGACCCCTGGAGATAAAGGAGACAATTGCAGAAAGAATGTTGCCATTTTACTTGAAATGCTCTTCCTGATAAGTGGGATTCAAACCAAGATAATGCAATGCCAGTAATTCCTATAGAGTCCAAGTGACTAAGTTGGAGCTCATGGTTAAGCAGGTCAAGTGTGATGCTAAGGTCGAGTGAGATAAGGAGGACTTCCTTACCATTATCAAGAATATGGTGAATGAAATCAGAAAATGCAACAAGAGAGTGTTTAGAGCATAAAAACCAATCTGGCAGGGGTATAAGATTTTAGTCCTATCAGATCCAGGAAAGCTGTTAACTGCTGTTTTACAATTTTCTCAATAATCTTAGATATGAATAGGAGCTGCAAAACAGGATGGTAATGTAAAAAGGCTTGAAGGATCTGAGGAAGACTTTTTGAACAGAGGAGACACAATATCTGTTTTTTATTTAAGAGGAAAATTTCCAGAAGAGAAGCTAGTAACTATCATAGTGTGGATGCTGAAAATTGAAGAGACACTAATTTTTTTTAAGAAATAAGTATGGATAGGATCGGTAGGAGTTGTAGTGGAATTTGAACTGGAAATAATACTGAGCACATCGGACTGAGATGGTGATTTAAAGCAAGACTTTGCGCTAAAGTTAGCAACTCTGTTGGAGACAGGAGACAGCTCAATAGGGGGCAAGGAAGGAAAGGGGATAGAGTCCCTTATATCTTCTACAATTTTTATGAATGCATGAGCAAAGGCATTTGCATCCAAATCTGATGATACCCAGACATGTCGAGAGGAGTTGTTGACACTAGAGTAGGGAAGAGACGTATTCCTGCTTTGCTCTCGTAACTACAATTCTGTATCGCCTTACTACAAAGCATTAAGATTAGTTTCAACAAAAGGGAACATTGGCCTTGCAGCACTGGTAAAGGAATGTAGCATTGTCCTAGGTGGTGAAAAGGGAGCTGACAATAAAAATGAGTAAAACACTCTGCAGGGGTGAGTACACAGTTCAGAAGGGGCCCAGTGAGTGTGATATAGTGCAGATGTTAGTTTCCTTGGCAGTTCCTTGAGAGCTCTTTATTACAGGTAAAAACTTCTCAACCACATGGTTGCTACTACTTACTACTACTTATCATTTCTAAAGTGCTACTAGACGTACGCAGCGCTGTACACTTGAACATGAAGAGACAGTCCCTGCTCGACAGAGCTTACAATCTAATTAGGACAAACAAGAGATAAGGGAATATTAAAGTGAGGATGATAAAATAAGGGTTCCGAACAAGTGAATAAGGGTTAGGCATTAAAAGCAGCATCAAAAAGGTGGGCTTTTAGCTTAGATTTGAAGATGGCCAGAGATGGAGCTTGACGTACCAGCTCAGGAAGTCTATTCCAGGCATATGGTGCAGCAAGATAATAGGAAAGGAGTCTGGAGTTAGCAGTGGAGGAGAAGGGTGCAGATAAGAGAGATTTATCCAGTGAACGGAGTTCCCGGGGAGGAATGTAGGGAGAGATGAGAGTGGAGAGGTACTGAGAAGCTGCAGAGTGAATGCACTTATAGGTCAATAAGAGGAGTTTGAACTGTATACGGAAATGGATAGGAAGCCAGTGAAGTGACTTGAGGAGAGGGCTAATATGAGCATAATGAAACTGGTGGAATATTAGTCGTGCAGCAGAATTTTGAAGAGAGAGATGGCGAAGTGGGAGACCTGTGAGAAGCAAGTTGCAATAGTCTAAGTGAGGTGATAAGAGTGTGGATGAGGGTTCTGGTAGTGGGCTCAGAAAGGAAAGGGTAAATTTTGCTGATATTATAGAGAAAGAAACAACAGGTTTTAGCAGTCTGCTGAATATGTGCGGAGAAGGAGGAGTCGAAGATGACCCCAAGGTTACGAGCTGATGAGACAGGAAGGATGAGAGTGTTATCCACAGAAATAGAGCATGGGGGAGGAGGAGAGGTTGGTTTACGGGGAAAGATAAGAAGCTCAGTCTTGGTCATGTTTAGTTTCAGATGGCGCTGAGACATCCAGGCAGCAATGTCAGACAGGCAGGCTGATACTTTGGTCTGGATTTTGGCTGAGATTTCTGGTGTGGAGAAGTAGATCTGGGAGTCATCAGCATAAAGATGATACTGAAAACCATGGGATGAGATCAGAGTACCAAGGGAAGAAGTATAGATAGAGAAAAGAAGAGGTCCCAGGACGGATCCCTGAGGTACACCAACTGACAGTGGGATAGAAGTAGAGGAGGATCCACTAGAGTATACACTAAAGGTACGCTGGGAGAGATAGGAAGAAAACCAGGGGATCAAAACACCAGAAATTTGGTAAGATTAATATTCTGTTCTTTGTAAGCTCAAGGGAACTGTAGCGTCTTTACAGGGAGGCCCCCTTCACATTTGCCTTATCCATGATTTTGTTTTTCCTGTTGAATACTCTGCAAACAGCAGCCATCCCTCCTGCTCCCCACCCACAACCACAAGAAAGTTTTCACAGAAAACTTTCAGGGAAAAGACCGATGAAACGCAACAGGTGAAACTTCCATCACTCGGCTTCAGGGGAGGTTGCATCTAAATGACACACTGAGAGACAGTTTGACTGGGCCAGTGTTCAAAAAATTCCATTTCTATTTGCCTGAGTGCCTAGCTTTCAGCTCTGGTCTATAGTTAAGTCATTCGTCACTTGTTTCACATGTACACTGCATGCCTGGCTGTGTTCTGAAAGCTTTCCTGCAGGGCAACAGCAGAGTCCTTTCTGTGATTCAACTCAACATTCAGTTTTTGAAGCTTTTTGTCGCTTTTGTACATTGATATCAGAGCCTCACTTATTTATCAGCTGGACAAGGAATTCTAAGACACAAGTCAAACTCTCAGAGAACAGAATTTCTACATTCCCTTGCAGTGCTATGTGTCCATTTTGCCTATGATTAAAATTTCCAGCTATTCTGGCATGTCGAATTTAGACTATTAACTTCACTTCAGATACAGACTTGGCATCTTCTTTATATACCCTGCAGCATTTCCTGGCTATGAAATCTTTGTGCTTATCAGTGCATTTCTTTCTAGCAAAAAAGGTGCCAGTACTCAAATACCTGGCCACCCTTCAGAGGTGGGGTAATCACTGAGGAACTCACCCCACAATAGCCAGGCCCCCTGCAACAAGTCACAGAATCTATGACAAGGTAGAATTGGTGTGTAGAGCCTGAGCTCTTTCATTAAAATGTGGGGACCATGGGTAAATTTTAGCAGACAATAGAAAAGGTGCCACTACTCAGTATCCCCGAGTACCCCCTCAAAAAAAAAAAGCCCTGGTGCTTATAGGTGTGCACTAAAGTGGAATAAGAACTCTAGATCAGAGATCTTCACTACTTTTCAAAGACAAAGTAATCTGGTAATGTGACTTAGTATGAGAGCAAGAACCAACATAGGACAAATAGCCACCACACCAGATAAGGGGGAGATGGGAATCCTCATCCAATGACAAGACTAGACCAGAGCAACTTCTCTGACTAAAACAAAGTCTGCTTTCCCATACTCTCTCTCTCTGCCTCAGCCTGTCTCTCCTATTCACATTTTGCTTTTCCCCCCTTAGCCTATCTCTTCTCCCCCCCTCCACCCCCAGTTTGCCCCCCCCCCCTTCCTCCAATAGCCTCGCTCTCCTTTTAGACACATACTCTCTTCCTCCAATATACACATTCCTCTCACCTCATCTCAGGAAGTCTGAACCCCCCACCTGCCTGTCCCATCAGTTAGCTTCCATCATTCTGTTTCCACCCACCTTCCTCGTCTGCTCCAAGCTGGCTCTCTCTCCCCAGTTTGTTAATCCCTCTTCGATCTTCTCTGGATGCTTACAGCTAGTGCTGCTTCTAGAACAGCCATTCTATTTTCTTCTGCACCGAGTGATTCTTTTTAATGCACCTCTTGTTGACTGCATCATCATCTGTGCCAGGCAATTTGCAATATGAACAACCCTAATAAGGTTTCTTTGCATAAAGTATATGAACTCAGAAAAAAGAAAAACTAAGATGTGGTGAAAGTCGGGCTTTTACCATACCTTAATTTACCAAAGGAGTGACTAACCTCTGGTAGCTCAGTAATGCAAGGTTAGTTACTCCTGCGGTACAAAAAATAATGCTGTTTGCAATCAACCTCACAAGCAGCATTATTTTAGTATCCCAGGAGCATTGGGCCAAACAGCTGAAGACCAATTCTCCTGGGCCCTTTTAAAGAGGCCAGCACATGATACATAGAGCTGTCCCTTCCCTCTTTCTCCCCAATGGCACCAGCAGGACCAGACACCCCACAATAGTCCCTTCCCAATCAAGACATCACCCCTTGATAGTCCCCTTCAATCAAGACACCCACCAATTCTCCCTAATCAAGACATCCCCAATGCCCCCTCAATATCTCCCTCAATTCCAGACCCCGCCCCCCCCCCCCCCCAAAAAAAAAACCCTATCCTTGCTGGCACCAGGTTCAAAATGGCACTGGCGACCCTAGCGGTAGTGTCATTATACTACTGCTAGGGGTCAAGCTGCCTTATCTCAGACAGCAGATTGCTTGGAGCTACCCCGCATAAAAGATATACAGATACACACCTAAGACCTTTAAAACTATCAAATTGCAATATTACCACTAAAAAGGTCCCTTCCCCACCCACAATTCATAACTTCTCATCACACACATACAGGGCAGGCAATTTTTTTAAGGCCATTTCTGATTTACTCTGAGAAATAGTTTCTTTACATGGCCCTTAGAGTTACTGACTGGGTGGCAAAATGGGTTAGAAGTTCATAACGGAAGGTAGGAAGGCAGAGATCCTGGGTTCTCACCCTACTAGTCATATTGACCCAATGCAAATTTGGGCACGCCATTTCATCTCTCTGTGTTTGGGTGTTTCCAGTAAGAATGGACTGATAACTATATAACTGATGATTGTTACCCATTTTTTGAAAACTCAAAGCCATTATGATTACCTTTCTTGTAATATTACCATTGTAAAGTGTTTTAGCATCTGCTTTGATGAAAGAGAATGACCTTCTGTTCAATTACCTTTTCTTTCGTTATAGAAGCTCTGATTTTAACAGCTGTAATCATAAGATTAACTGAAATCATAAGGGTTTCTGCAGTGCTTTTAATCCACACTGAACCCTTGTACTCTGAAATCATCATATCTCAACTGCATACAAGCAGATCCTTCAGGGCTTCCATGTTCTATCTGCATTTTGGGGGCACGGAGAGGTAGTAATTTTATAAAGTCATTTTCACATATATGTTGCCATATAGCATGTAAAAATATTGACCAAAATGTAACTATATGTGATGACATGATGGTGTATATCTTGCCAGCAAGTGTGTAGAGGGGCAGAATTTGGGCAGACTTCCCAAGTATGTGTCTAGATTATAAAACATGCTAATTTTCATAATACTTGAATAATCTATGTGTACCCACTGTTAAGCAAGTGTGGACGTCTGCACCTGGAACATGGGCACACTTTTTTGCCACTTACACTAGTATTTTATAAAGACACATAGAGGTTAGAGTGGTGGACTTTGGTCCTGGGGAACTGGGTTCGATTCCCACTGCAGGCACAGGCAGCTCCTTGTGACTCTGGGCAAGTCACTTAACCCTCCATTGCCCCAGGTACAAATAAGTACCTGTATATACTATGTAAACCCCACAGAAAAGCAGCATTCCATTCCCTTTTCCCTATTTGAGATTCTACATGGAATGTTGCTACTGTTGGAGATTCTAGATGGAATGTTGCTAGTATTGAGATTCTGTTGCTACTATTTGAGATTCTACATGGAATGTTAATGTTGCTATTCCATGTAGAAGCCTGCCCTTGCAGACGCGCAGGCTTCTGTTTCTGTGAGTCTGACGTCCTGCATGGAATGTTGCTAGTGGAGGAGTCGCCTAGTGGTTAGAGTGGTGGACTTTGGTCCTGGGGAACTGGGTTCGATTCCCACTGCAGGCACAGGCAGCTCCTTGTGACTCTGGGCAAGTCACTTAACCCTCCATTACCCCAGGTACAAATAAGTACCTGTATATAATATGTAAGCCGCATTGAACCTGCTATGAGTGGGGAAAGCGCGGGGTACAAATGTAAGAAAAAAAAAAAAGGATGTCCTTGTCAGAATAGAGGTATCCATGTCAGAATGTCCCAAATGGATGTCCATCTCACATGTATTTTAGAACAGGAAAAATACATGAGATGGATATCCACGTGCTGGAAACGTCCAGCATGAACAGCCATTTTACAAACTGGAACATCGGAATTATATGAATGGGGGGGGGGGGGGACATTTGTATGGCAGCATTCTTAGAAAATGGCCACACAGACATCTATGCAGAGCTGAGGGGCAGCCTAGTGGTTAGTATAGTGCACTGTAACCTAAGGGACCCACGTTCAAATCCCACTTTAACTCTTTTATTTTGTAATTATGAGCCCTCCAAGAACAGAAAAATACCTATTGTACCTGAATGTACAGCATTTCAATAGCCTTCAGGCTTGCAGGTAGCTTATATATTAGATATATTAAGTATTTTTTCTGTTCCTAGAGGGCTCAGTCCCAACCACTTTGAGCTCAGGCCCACCCAGTAGAAGCTCACCTATGATGTGGCTGGCAGGGATCCCCAAGCTCCACCAGCCGAAAACTCCCTACTGTCCCTCCTGCATACCTTGTAAATAGCAGATCTTCATCTGCAGCGAGCAGCAACTGATGCATACTGTTTGCACCGGCCTCACAGCTTTCTCTTTGATGTATTCCTGCCTATGCGGAAGCAGAAAGTTGCATCAGAGTGAAGGCTGTGAGGCCAATATGAGAAGTGAGTATTAGTTGCTGCTCGCTGCCAGTGAAAATCTGCTACTTAAAAGGTATGCTGGGGAGGGGAGATGTTTGAGAGACCATATGGCATGCAGGCGAGAGAGGAGAGACCAAATCACTTGTGGGACAGGGTGGAGTTCTGCTCACCCATTTTGAGCCCAGGCCCACCCACAATTGGGTGTCTGGCTACGCCCCTGCACTATTCCACAGAATGAACAAGGCAAGTAAAGTACTAGATGAACACACTTGTATCTGACAACCTTCACCAAATCTAATATAATAAAACGCACCGTGAACGTTCTGAAGACAACGTTCTGAAGCCACTCAAACACTCCCTGTAGGGTTCGTGGATTCGTGGTGTGAAGCCAGCCAGCCGTCTCTGCCCCACCCTCGCGTCAAACGTCATGACGTCAAGGGCGGAGAAAAAAACAAACAATTCCAGCAGCGCAGCATCAGGGAAGGAGCCGGCGCTCCCGACGTCTCAAGCCTTCCCTTCGCTGTGTTCCGCCTTCTTCTGACGTCAAGGATGACGTCAGAAGAAGGCGGAACACAGCGAAGGGAAGGCTAGACGTCGGGAGTGCCGCCTCCTTCCCTGACGCTGCGCTGCCGGAACCGCCACGGAGGTAAATTTAAAAAGAAGAAAAAAAAAAAAAAGGGATGTTGGGGGGGGGGGAGAAGAGGGTGGGCAGTAAAGTTGAACAATGGGAGCGGGAGGGCAGGGGAGAAACGACAGCATGGATGCGAAGGGGGGGGCATGGATGCGAAGAGGGGGGGGAAGAGGGCGGGCCAGGCTGGGACATGGGAGAGAGAGGAGCATGGATGCGAGGGGGGGGTCATGGAAGGGAGAGAGGGGACTTGCTGGAAAAGGATGAATGGAGGCGGCAGGGGACAGAGGAGCATGGATGGGCATGGATTGGGAGGGCAGTGCTCAGGGAGAGAGGGGAATTGCTGGAAAGGGATGAATGGAGGGGGCAGGGGACAGAGGAGCATGGATGGGCATGGTTTGGGAGGGCAGGGCTCAGGGAGAGAGGGGAATTGATGGATAGGGATGAATGGAGGGGACAGATGGGCATGGATGGATATGGATTGCAGGGCAGGGCTCAGGGAGAGAGGGGAATTGCTGGATAGGGATGAATGGAGGGGGCAGGTGACAGAGGAGCATGGATGGGCAAGGATTGGGAGGGCAGGGCTCAGGGAGAGAGGGGAATTGCTGGAAAAGGATGAATGGAGGGGGCAGGGGACATGGGCAGGGCTCACACTCTCTCTCTCATATACAATGTCTTTCTGACTCTCACTCTCACACACTCTGTCTCACACTGTATCACATTCATTCTCTATGTGCCACACAGTCACTCACACACTCGCTTGGTCTCATACACTCACTCTCACAGAGAATCTGTGTCTCACACACACTCTCTCTCTCGCCCACACCCACACACTCTCTCTCACACTGTGTCTCACATACACACTTGCACACACTCTCATTCTCACACACACACTCTCTCACAAACACACTCACACCCAGACTCACTCTCTCTCTCACACACACACACTCACACTTTCACTCAGACTCTCAAACAGTCACTCTCACATACACTCTCCCAAACATACACACTCCGAGGAAAACCTTGCTAGCGCCCGTTTTATTTGTGTCAGAAACGGGCCTTTTTTACTAGTGTCATATATTTTAGGAGGAAAAGCCTCAGAACACCCAGGCTTACCTCAGTATTGGCAGTATACAATCATAGGCATTAGAAACAAAAGCTTCTTAGCATCAAAGAACATGTAAGGGCCAATCAGCACTTATCTTAAACATGCAGTGTTTGCTATTCATTGAAGCTCAGCTCATTCAACTTCCATCTTCAAGATCAAAACTTTACATTTTCAGTGATCAAAGTCCAACGTTGACCAGCATTTCTCCAGTCTGCATCAGGAGCTGTGACCAGCTTTCCACATTTTAATGGTGCTCATACATAGAGTTCCTGATGCAGTTTGATCACTGAAAATGTTAATTTTTGGCCTTGAAAACAGACGTTGAATGAGCTGCACTTCAATGAACAGCAAATATTTGGTGAAAGTTGTTAGATATAAGGCATTCATTTGAAACGACATAGGAAATGTCAACAATTCGCATGTTGTTTTCATGTCCGGTTATAGCACGGATAAAATATAAATCCCCTGATATTCAGCACCATGATCTCTAGTGTTCTGAGCATTTACCTGTCACAACACAAGCAGATAAATAATCTTCCACCTGTTTCAGCCACATTTATTCTTTCGTTATCAGAGGGTTAAGTCTGTGCAATATTTGTAATGTACCTTCATCTAATTACCTCCATCTGTATTTATACTGTCATTGTCTAGGTAAAGAATTAACTTATTTAATTGTCTGCATGCTTACAGTGAATCCCAGCAACTTCCTGCTTTTCAATTGAAATTCAGCTCAAATGCCAGTGTACCAATTAAAGTTTCTATCTCTTTTAAACTAAACATGTCTCTGAAGGAATAATCCACACTAATGAAAGTGGGAAAGAAACATGAGGTCACGGAGGGTCTGTGGGATTGTGGCAAATATGGGAGATGGGCCTGGAGTTGGTCTCTGTTTCTATATTATCAATACCGAGGCTGGCCAAGAGGTTCACTAGAGGTAATGCATTCTGGCATTCATAGAGAGCTAGGTTCAATCCCTGTCTCAAATTTTATAACAAGCTGCCTACTTTAGGAGGCCATGTAGGAGCCTATTTTAAGCCTATTTTATAAAGACATTCAGGTGCATTTTAGAAAGGACACCCAACTCAGAATGTGGACATCCCACTCAATGCATCACAAATGGACGTTGATCTTATGTGTATTTTAGAACAGGATATTGCCTGTTTTAACATACATATGAGATGGATGTCCACATACTGGACATGCCCAGTATGAACATCCATCTTACAAACTGAAACATCCAAATTATGAATGGGGCAAGACAAGGGACAAGGACACTTTTGTGGCAGCAGAGGCAGGTCCACATTATACAAACATCCAAGTGGTGGAAAAGCCTAATGCAGTGGTGTAGCCAGAAGTCAATTTTTGGGTGGGCCAACAGGTTGGATGGGTGGGCACTAGACAGTGGTGTGCTGGTAAATGTTTAACAACAGGCTCTCTCCCCGGTCCACCTCTGCGCCCCCCCCCCCCCCCCCCCCCCCCGTCCACCTGTGCACCTCCCCTCAAAATTGCAGCGCTGGCTATAGCCGGGGAGAGAGCTTGGGGGTTGGGGGAGGCAATGCATTACTCTCTCCAGGAAAAAAAACATTAAATGATCCCAGGTTCCAATCTAATTCATGTTTAATGTGGGATAAAATGCCATAAATAAGTAAATAAATATAAACTTTTAATGTGGAGCACCTGATTCTCAAAGTGGACATGTTCCAATCATTATAATGAAAATAAAATGATTTTTTTCTACCTTTGCTGTCTGGTGACTTTGTTTTTCTGATCATACTGGCCCAGTATCTGATTCTGCTGCTATCTGTCCTCTTTACTCCGTTTCCAGGGCTTCCTTTCCATTTATTTCTTTACTTTCCGCCTTTCTTCTTCATTTCTTGCTCTGGGTCCTCCGCAGACTTGACTGTCCAGTGGATCCAGCTTCTGCCTATTTTCTTCATCCATGTGCAATTTTCTCCTCTCTTCCTTTTCCCTCATCTCATCTCCTTCCTCACTCTTCCCTCCCCTCCATCCATGTCCAGCATTTCTTCTCTCTCCCTTCCCTCTCCTCCATCCATATCCAGCAGCCTCCTCTCTCCTGCCCTTCCCTCCATCCATCCATGTCCAGCATCTCTCCTCTGCCCCCTGCCCTCCCCTCCATCCACCCATGTCCAGCAACCTTCCTCTCTCCTCTTTCCTCCCCTCCATCCACCCATGTCCAGCAACTCTCCTCTCCCCTCCATCCATCCATACCCAGCAATTCTCCTCTCTCCCCTGACCCCCACCTCCATCCATCCATCCCCAGCAATTCTCCTCTCCCCTGACCCCCACCTCCATCCATCCATCCATCCCCAGAAATTCTTCTCTCTCCCTTGCCCCCCACCTCCATCCATTCATCCATCATCCCCAGCAATTCTCCTCTCTCCCCTGACCCCCACCTCCATCCATCCATCCATCCATCCATCCATCCCCAGCAATTCTCCTCTCTCCCCTGCCCCCACCTCTATCCATCCATCCATCATCCCCAGCAATTCTCCTCTCTCCCCTGCCCCCACCTCCATCCATCCATCATCCCCAGCAATTCTCCTCTCTCCCCTGACCCCCACCTCCATCCATCCATCCATCCCCAGCAATTCTCCTCTCTCCCCTGACCCCCACCTCCATCCATCCATCATCCCCAGCAATTCTCCTCTCTCCCCTGACCCCCACCTCCATCCATCCATCCCCAGAAATTCTCCTCTCTCCCTTTCCCCCACCTCCATCCATCCATCCATCATCCCCAGCAATTCTCCTCTCTCCCCTGCCCCCCACCTCCATCCATCCATCCCCAGCAATTCTCCTCTCTCCCCTGACCCCCACCTCCATCCATCTATCCCGTGACTCTCCTCTCTCCCCTCCCCTCCCGCTCCCATCCATGTGTCCAGCGATTCTCCTTCACCCCATGCATCCTTCCCTCCCATTCCACCTGCCCGCCCTCTCTCTGACGGCAGCGCTTCCCAGACGCTGCCTACCGCCGCCACGATCTACCTCCGCCCTCTGTCTCACTCTCAACAGCAGCGGTAGCGTCGCGATTCAAACACGCTGCCTCCTGCTTCTAACCTGGAAGCGTCTCCTCTGCATAGGAGACGCTTCCGGGTTAGAAGCAGGAGGTAGCGTGTTTGAATCGCTACCGCTGCTGTTGAGAGTGAGACAGAGGGAGGAGGTAGATCGTGGCGGCGGTAGGCAGCGTCTGGGAAGCGCTGCCGTCAGAGAGAAGGAGGCAGATGCAGGATCAGCGCTGCCTGCTCCCTCCACTCCGCTGCTGGGTGGGCCTGAACCCAAACTGGGTGGGCCTAGGCCCATCCAGGCCCACCCGTGGCTACGCCCCTGGCCTAATGGTTAAAGCAGCCAGCTGAGAGCCAGAGGTTGCCAGGTCAAGTCCCACTGCAGCTTTTTGTAATTTTTTAAATTGTGAGCTCTCCAGGGACAGAAAAATACTTCCTGTGACTTCCCTTATACCCTCTAGTGCAGAACTTCTCAATCACAGCACCTTTCTGTAACCTGGATGTGCCAAGTACCAGGTCTAAATACGTATGTCCATCTTTTTACACATGGACATTCCTCCCCCTTCTGAAGTTTGATGTCCATCTTTCGGTCCCTCTCTAGTCCCACCCAAAGCAAACCCAGACCCACTCCCTCTTGCCCTATGGACATACTGCAGTGTTTGATGTCCATATCCTATTCCAGGTTTTCTATCATGCTAAATTTCCCTCAAAGAATTAAAGCGGGTTACAGCAAATCAAGCTATACACGGACACTGTATCATACTTCTAAATATTTCTTGAATAAAAAAGTTTTCAATGGCATCCTAATCACATAATAATCTGAAATACTCCTAAATTGTCATAGTTTACCTGCAGAATAACTAAAAACTGTCAAACATCTATATTTAATCTTATTCACTGAAGGAAAAGCTAAATCTAAAGAATAGTTTCTGCAGGTAGATCAACTTAGTAATGTACCAGAGTGATATGGTTTAATGGACTGTTATTTATTTTAGTTACATTTGTACCCCACACTTTCCCACTCATGGCAGGCTTAATGCAGCTTACATATTGTATACAGGTACTTATTTGTACCGGGGGCAATGGAGGGTTAAGTGACTTGCCCAGAGTCACAAGGAGCTGCCTGTGTCTGAAGTGGGAATTGAACTTAGTTCCCCAGGACCAAAGTCCACCACCCTAACCACTAGGCCACTCCTCCAAGCCATAAAAGATCTTATAAACTAGGCAAAGGGTCTTAAAATCAACTCTAGCAGCAAAAGGCAGCCAATGAAGTTCTCTAAACAAAGGCATCATATGCTCGCATTTCTTGCAACCAAAAATCATCCTTGCAACACAATTTTGCAGCTGTTGAAGTTTTTTAACAAGTACTTGATCAATGCCAGCATATAGGGAGCCACAATAATCCATATGAGGCAGAACTATAGCCTGAACCATCATTCTAAACTGATGATCATATTGCTCTTATCTGTCATAACTTTACAAACACCCTTTTACACAAATTATTTACTTGATGTTTTTAATTGTGTATCTAATATGAAGCCTAACACTCTAGAAGAGTTATAAAAAAAAAACAGAGATTCCCCTGTTTTAAGAACCAAATTTTGTAGAATTCTAGTTACCGATGTATCAAAATATAGCAGTTTGCCTAATGATGTGTGCTTTAAAATACATTCCGAAATTAATGACTCTAGATCAGCTTTGTCATTTAGCAGGGGTACCAAGATGAAAATATCATCAATATAAGAGGCAGCATAAAATAATGAAGATGTTAAGAAATTGCCCAGTGAACTCATGAAGACATTAAATAATACCAGCAACAGAGAGACCTGAGGCGCTCCATAAACAGGGCTCCAGCTATCGGAAAACTTTCCATTTTTTCCTGACACTATACTACTTATTGCTGAGAAAGCCCCTGAAAGCCTACTTCAAAACATTGGCCCACAATCCCAAACCACTCAACCTGTTTAACAATAACACATGATCTACAGCCCCGGAAATATCAAATTGCATTAAAACAGAAGGAATGTTCTTCACTTTTGTAACCAATGTGACCAGTGGTGCTTCAGTACTGTGCACTGGTCTAAAACCATATTGAGCTTCATGAAGACATTTATGCAAATCTAGGATAAGACATTAATTGAGTCACAACTATAGATTCTGACAACTTAGCAAGCCAGGGAATACTGGCAACAGGTCAAAAGATAACCACCTCTGTCATGTCTGTTCCATTAGCCTTTGGTATTGGGGTAAGAATTATTTTCCCAAGCTCCTAAGGAAAGTCACCTTCTCTTAGAAGAGCATTCATTAATAGAGTAATACAAACTATTAATTGGATATTCTGGCTTTATATAATCGACGTCCATGGATTTTTTTTTTACAGACTGTTGTAAGCCACTTTGAGCCTGCCCGTGGGTGGGAAATTGTGGGATATAAATGCTATAAATAAATGCTGTTTTTCAGATGTCCAAAACACAAACAGAGCTTCTAAAATAAACACCATAGATACCTACGTGTCTTTCTAAAATAGCAGCACAAAAACTGCTGAAATCATGCCTACAACGTGCCGTATATACTCTCGTGGGAGCTGGTGTAATGTGCACAGCATTTATAGCTTATGCACATACTTTCTGACTTCACCTAAACTACACCCCTGAACACACCTACAGCTCAGTAGTCTTGTCACCAGGTGTACTTTTACATGTGAGGTAATGTTTTAAGAAGACTTTTATGTGCATACGATAATGCGTATGCAAAAAAAATCCTTTATAAAATTAACTCTTGGCTTAGCTGGGACTTGGAATACAAGGGAGAAAACAGTAAGGGGGTAAGTCTATAAGTGGATGCCCCGATGCTGCACACTGGTAGTCTATTTCCATTATACAATACTAAGTTAACCTTGTATCAGTGCACCTTACATTTGGGTGCCCGCAATTGCAGCAATCAAAGACCTGGTGTAATTGCAGGCGCCCAAATGTGGCATGGGAATATGTAACTTACTGTGGGGGCCCTTTTACTAAGGCGCGCCGAAAAGTGGCCTGTGCTCTAGTAGGTGTGTGTTTTGGACGTGTGTAGGTCCATTTTTTAGCACGCCTGGGAAAAAAGGCCTTTTTTGTGGCCGAAAATGAACATGCGGCAAAATTAAAACTAGCGTGCATCCATAACTACTTCATAATACTCGGGGGAAGTGTATATCTGCTTACCTCCCGGTTAGCGCGCGAGACCTTACCGCCGTCCATTGACTTAGCAGTAAGGTCTCGCGCGCTAACCGGGAGGTAAGTGGCAGACGTGTGAACTGCCGATTACCACCGGATAAGCGCCACACAGTAGAAAATAGAAAATATTTTCTACTGCGTGTTTTGGGCATGCGTCAAAAAATGGAATTACTGCCCGGTCATGCAGTAGCCGGGCAGTAGTTCCAATTTGACGTACGTTGGATGTGCGTAGGCACCTACACGCCTTAGTAAAAGGACCCCTGTGTTCCTTAAGTTGTGTGAATAAGGGGCAGCCCTTCCTATGCCTCTCTCTTACTCTGCCCATGTGAAAACCCCTTTGCATGTATGCACCATGCCACTTGGGTGCACACTACAGAATAGCACGTATGTGTTTTACTGCCATTTAAGTGCATAAAGTGTACACTTACTTATAAAAGTGATTAGTATTTCTTATACTTACATGCTCAAGTGGTGTGTCAATGTGGCCGCCCTCTTATAGATTTGCCCTTTCTGCAGTCATGTAATGATGACCACCTGTTGACCAGTTAGGGTCAATAATTGCAGGGTTTCCAAAGGAGACTAGTTCATGGTCCCCAGTCAAGCTCTGTTGCTGTAGTGGCTGGAAAAAAGGAAGCTGGGAAGGATATAAATAGAGGTAAAATCCTCTCCAGGTCCCAGCCCTGCTCACAAACGAGCTACAAGCCCAAAGGGCCAGGAAGAAACTTCCATATCAAATAAAATCCCAAGAACAATAAGCAGATATACACTTCCCCGAGTATTATGAAGTAGTTACTTGAAAGCACTTTGTACTTCAGAATATGTGCTGCGGTGGTGTGTGTATGTGAAGCTTGCATTTCTACCGCCTGTGCTGTATCTGTTGTATAGAACAATGGAAGACTGAGCATTATTCCTGTAGACACAAACTTGGAGAAAGCCTTTCATAGGCTTCTTGACGCTCGCATGTCTTTTATCCCTTTTTCCTTTGATTGCATAGCCACTTCTGATTTTCTTTTTTTTCTGCAGCGATGAGATTCATAGTAAAACCTGAGTCTAATCTAACAACTGTTCCTCTGCCAAAGCATCAACCTAATTGTGTTTGCATCAAAGAAAGTGCTTTATCTTTTTGTTAAAAACCTGAAATTGGATCTTGCATCTCGGTCACACGTAGTTCCTGTTTACCTTGAAAACATGGTTAATCAAACACGGAACCCATAGCTTCATCAACACTCTGTCTAATTAAGACTTAAGCTACACCATCTCAAGTGCAAATCATACCACGCAAAATGATTGAACTTTCATCATTCAGAAGCGCTGAAGGCCAACAAAACACAGCTTATTTGCATAAGGTAATAAGCTAACATCACTACACTCTTCTCTTCATTTCGTTACTGAGAAATAGGAGTTTAAACACACATTCAGGAAATAAGAAAGGAGACACATCTTTTGGACAATGGTAATGATCATAGGGAGGGTCAGGGAGAAGGACTGAATATTTTTTTACTCTGTTTTAATCAAACAGGTATAAAATAACTCACATTGATGGTGAGAACTGGTTTGGGAATTTGCAGTGGCTGAGTGTGGTGGCAAGCATGGTGCAGTAGTGCTGCATGGTTATGAGCTGCATGGAGAGACTGAACTCTGGGCAATAGGTTTCCTGGGGCATACATGACGGGGGCATGGTTGAAGGGGAGCCGAGTTACAGCGCGCTGTTAACCATAGTACCAAAAAACTGGTAGGGTGGGGCTGAGTCAGCAAATGGCAGGAGAGCGTTGAGTGAGCTCCCACTGTGCTGAACATGTAAAGGAGGACAAAAATGAGACCATGATAACCTCAGAAGCCACTGCACAGGGAACTAGTGTCACACTGATAGATGTCCGGGACAAAACAGAGGACAAAACTTCGTGGGTGTGGCTTGGATCTCTTTCAGGGAGAGAAAACTAACAACTTATAGCAGCAGCTTCAGAGAGCATTTTCCATCTCACAGATAGGCTGCAGAGAATACCTCCTCCTGCTTTAGACTTAGCCTGGCCTCAGAATGACATCCTATAGTATATCTCCTATCAAACTGAGCTCTCTTTTTCATCAAGCACTGCCATTTCCTCCCCTCACCCTCCCCACTGACAGTTTGAACTTCGTGGGTGTGGCTTGGATCTCTTTCAGGGAGAGAAAACTAACAACTTATAGCAGCAGCTTCAGAGAGCATTTTCCATCTCACAGATAGGCTGCAGAGAATACCTTCTCCTGCTTTAGACTTAGCCTGGCCTCAGAATGACATCCTATAGTATATCTCCTATCAAACTGAGCTCTCTTTTTCATCAAGCACTGCCATTTCCTCCCCTCACCCTCCCCACTGCCAGTTTGAACTTCGTGGGTGTGGCTTGGATCTCTTTCAGGGAGAGAAAACTAACAACTTATAGCAGCAGCTTCAGAGAGCATTTTCCATCTCACAGATAGGCTGCAGAGAATACCTCCTCCTGCTTTAGACTTAGCCTGGCCTCAGAATGACATCCTATAGTATATCTCCTATCAAACTGAGCTCTCTTTTTCATCAAGCACTGCCATTTCCTCCCCTCACCCTCCCCACTGACAGTTTGAACTTCGTGGGTGTGGCTTGGATCTCTTTCAGGGAGAGAAAACTAACAACTTAGCAGCAGCTTCAGAGAGCATTTTCCATCTCACAGATAGGCTGCAGAGAATACCTTCTCCTGCTTCCACCCACCCTACCCCTCTACCCACCCACCCCTAGAGTGACATGTCTTATGTAACCTCCCTATCAACCCACTCATTACTTTACCTCACCCATTTCTATTCTTCTATCACCTTCTCCCACTACTCCAACCAGAGTTACACCTAATCACACTGACCACCCTTCAACATCTTCTGTCCTTCTGTGACTGTTCTCTTGTGCTTGACTGCTTAAATATTTTAAATTTAAATGCTTTACTTTTTGTCTATTAGATTGTAAGCTCTTTGAGCAGGGACTGTCTTTCTTCTGTGTTTGTACAGCGCTGCGTACACTTTGTAGCGCTCTAGAAATGTTAAATAGTAGTAGTAGTAAGATCTCAATGAGGCACTATATAGCATGGGAAGGCACTGTGATACTCAAGCTAACAAAAGCAGTGGGAGGGGACAGTTGGAGTTGAGGGCTAAAAAGGGGCAGAGAACGTATGGAGGGATTGCTGCTCCACTTGCATTTAAATAAGGGGAAACATGTTTCTTTGTGGAATAAAGTATTTACAAAGGTAAATCAAAAGCATTGTGCAAGAAACCTACTGAAGGAATAAAGTGGAGAGAAGGGGTAAATTTATAAAGCCTTTCCCATGTGTAAAGCATATTTTGAACACACAGGAATTGTGGATATATATGCCTGTACAGGTATGTGTGCTGATAAGAACAGGCATACCTGTAGGTAGACCATATGGAGGAAATCCTAGAGGTGGCATTTTAGCAGAGCTAGGGTGAAACGGCAAGGTTCTAGCATAGCATACAGAGTACACACAGAAATTTGCACCAGTCTCAGGGCAGGTATGAATTTACGTGGGAAGATTTGTACACTACTGGAGATGATTGCAGAAGCCTCTTTTTTATAAAGGCAAATACACATGTATGTTGCCTTTACAAAATAGATATAAACCCCTGGATTCTCTATATGGCTTCCATAGTTGTGCAGATCATACATCACCTTGGGCTACACAATTTTTTTGAATTTTCGCTTAATGCAATTTAAAAATAAATCTACACCCCGAAAAAATTTTTGTGTATAAAAATGTGCTCAGTCCGTGCCTGGTGCAACCATTATATCCTCAGGGAGAATATGTGGTCATATCACAGTTGGAACCATCACTGCACATTCGATGTTCCACCTCCCTAATGTATGTACATACATCCAGACAAGATGTAAGGCCTTCACCATATATTGAATAATGTAATAAACTTAAATTAACACATTTATATATTTATCAGAAAGAAACATTACATCTGGTCTGAATGTATGTACATACATTAGGGAGGTGGAACATCGAATGTGCAGTGATGGTTCCAACTGTGATATGACCACATATTCTCCCTGAGGATATAATGGTTGCACCAGGCAAGGACTGAGCACATTTTTATACACAAAAAAATTTTCGGGGTGTAGATTTATTTTTAAATTGCATTAAGCGAAAATTCAAAAAAATTGTGTAGCCCAAGGTGATGTATGATCTGTTTTGCAGACTTGGGGATTTACAAATAGCTTCCATATTCATAAGATCCATAGTTGTGCCCAAGATGCACATGCAAATTAATTAAGAAATGAGCCCTTAACTGTATAGCTGCATGCTATTCTGTAAGGCATGATGCCTATTTCTACTAGCACGTAACTTAAAAGGGGGCAAAAAGTTGTATGTATATTTATACAATATAACCACCATCCGCAACGCTGATCAAATTCGGGCGGCGCGCTCATTGGCCGAGGACCGGGGTAACAGCTGAGTGGCTGAAAACGAGAGGCTTTCAACACGATTGGAGAACGTTTAAGGCTCGAGGCCTGTGAGCCCTAGAGGGTAGGTTGACTCGTGGTCTGACAGCTGTACGAGGACATGTGAGTGAGCGGCAATGTAACAGATCCTACTGAAGAGGGATGTTCTCCTTTGTGCAGTTTAATTATTTGACACAAATATTTTTTAAAGGAAACGTAAAGAAAATCAATCGTAAAGTTATATGCTTGTATGAAATTTAAGCAAGTGTTTTTACCGCTTTGAAGCGACTGAGAGGGTATTTTTTCCTTTTTCTTTTGTTTTGGCAAGTGACAATTTATAGGAAGGGAATCAGGATTTAGCTCAGGGCTTTTCAGTGATAGCTCATGGTGAATTACTTCACATACAGTGAGTTGTTCTAGAAGGCTTACAATCCAAGGGACTCTTTTGCTAGAGCCAGTGATGAGAGGCGGGACTGGTGGTTGGGAGGCAGGAAATACTGCTGGGCAGACTTATACGGTCTGTGCCCTGAAAAGGGCAGAACAAATCAAGGTAAGGTATACACATATGAGTTTATCTTGTTGGGCAGACTGGATGGACCATGCAGGTCTTTTTCTGCCGTCATCTACTATGTTACTATAACCTCAACATGCGTAACTTGGATGCTAGCATTTATACCAGGTTTCAGCAGGCATAAGTCTAGCGCCTACAGTTAGGCACAGAAATCAGTACTAAGTGTGATTCTATAAAATAGCGCTTACTGATTAATTTTTTTTTTCTGGTGCTGAATTTTGAGCACCATTTATGAATCCAGCCCAAAATATGCATGTTTTTTTTTTAACTGTATGCAGGCAACCTGCTATAAAATTATTCCCCAGGAAGCTATCCTGGGTCCTGAAACTGCATTTAGGGGGAAATTCTAAAAGGAAGGAGAGGAGTAGCCTAATGGCTAGAGCAGCAGCTAGGAACTGAAAAGCCCAGGTTCAAATCCCAAACCAGCTCTTTGTGACCTTGGGCAAGTCACTTAACCCTCCATTGCCTTAGGTCCAATGCTGAGCAGGTTCTGGCAGGAATGCAAGTCCATGTCATGCCCCTTATGTTGAACAGCAGTGACATATTGGCACTTCACGCTATACAGGAGAAGGCAATGACAAACTACTCCTGTATCATGCTAAGACAGCCAGACATGGGGAGGGGTCCCTCTTTGTGTGATCATCAGGAATCAGTTCAACTCAAGGGTGCATGTAAATAATTAATTAATTTACGTATTTATATACCGCTTTAGACTTAAGTGGTTTACTGTTTCATTTTATAGGTACAGGTAAACAACCTGAATACTGGCATTTAAGCACACATGATATTCTGTAAAACAGCACCTGATTGTGATGGCATATAGTTTGCAGGTGGGCAGAGCATGAGTGGACCACAAATTTCCATGAATAAATTGTAGAATTGTTTCTACCATTTTGCCATTACATCGGGCTCACTGGTCTATTCCTGGAGCCCTTTTTAAAAATTGGCATTACCTGGGCCAACACCCAGTCTTTGGTAGTGTGGCTGTTTTAAATGTTAGGTTACAGATTCCTAGTAACAAGTTAGCAATTTCATGTTGAGCTTCTTCAAGATTCCATACTGAATATCCTCTGAACCTGGTGATTTCTTACTCTTTAGTTTATATTTTTGCTCTATTATCTCTTAGATTTACAATGATTTGTTTTAGATGATCCAAATCGTCAATGCCTCTTATCTGTCCCTTCTTTGTGACAGGTGCATCTGGATACCAACAAAACCTTGTATTTCAGTGTAACAGTTCCTACTCTTTGCTTTTGGCTTGAAGCTTCTTTTGCTAAATTCAAATCACAGCTGTAAGCATTTAACTTTTCTCAGGCTTTCCCAAATGTAACCCAGGAATAATTTCTCAGTCCCTTTATCATGTTTTTGGACCAGTATTTCTGATTGTATGTGTTTTCTCTTTGTGTGTCGTCGTCCCCCCCCCCACACACACTTTTCTGATATTGAATTGTATCTTCCCTTCCCCTTCTTCTCCTCTCTCGTGTACGTCTTTTTTTTTGTCAACTTAATTTTATTGCTATTGTTTTTATGTTTTGTCAGTTTCACCTCTCCTTATATTATAATTACATTGTATTACATTGTATATCACTTAGGACTTAAATTACTAATGCCCTAGCAATTTTAGTGCATGCTAAAAATTAGCATGCACTAACCATGTAGACGTCCATAGGAATATTATAGGCATCTACATGGTTAGCATGTGCTAAAAATACTAGCAATTTTCAGTCCACTGTCTGTGCACTAACCTGGTTAAAGTTAGGACAGCAAAAAAGCTGTCCTAACTTTATCTGGGCAATTATCTGGGCAGCAGTCTGAATATCAGCCAGCACCTAGATAACTTCCAGTAGATGTCTATGACCCAGATAAGAACATAAGTGTTACTATACTGGGACAGAACAAAGATCCATCAAGCCCAGTATCCTGTTCCCAACAGTGGCCAATCCAGGCCACAAGTTACCTGTCCAGGTTCCAGATTATGCCTTGCATTGAATATCACAGCACCACAACAGTCAGCACCTTTAAATTCAATGGCCACCATAGGCTAAATATTGAGGGGTTAGCTGTGTGCAAAGAGTATAAGCTCTGGCAACTATATAGGCAGATGCTGATTTTACAATATACACTGTAGCTACTGGCACTTACATTACCCAGCATAGACTTCTTCCTTGATACCAACCTCCTGATCCCCATGACAGCACAGGATCACCCCCTTCCTCTGTACTCTTGAAACAAATTTCAACTCTCCACTCCAACATAACTCCATCAACCTCCCAATCTGAACCCCTTAGCATCAACCATTACTTCCACCTTCAGCAAAGCTCTATTAACTCCTATACCCAAACCCTATGGCCCTTACTGAGTGCTTCCTGGTGTCTAGTGAGGGGGACAGGAGCAAGTCCCAGACACTCTTGCTTGGTTGGTACCTGGGTTCCGAATTGTACATCTGACCCTCCCTAGCTGTAGTACTGCTTATAAAATATTTTATTTATTTATTTCTCATATTTATATCCCTCTTTCTTCCAAAGCGGGTTACAACAATACATACATAACTTCATAATACAAACAACACATTAAAAACACATTTTTCAAGAATAAAAAATGCCCTAAATTAAATATTGCTCATTCAAAAAAAAAAAGGTTTCTTAAACAGATATGTCTTCAAATTTCTCTTGAACTGCTGTTGATTAGAGCAAATATCTAGGTACCTTATTCCATAAATTTTCCCCCTCGATAGAAAAAGTTTGATTGCATATTTCTGCAACATGACATGCAGGAACACACAATTGTTTATTTGCTTCAGAGTGCAATGACTGCATAGGCACTACATATGATCAAAATAGGCACAGCATGTGCACTTATGTAGCTTGAGAGTCTCATAGCTCTATTACAGAATTACCCTCAGAGAGGTTCACACTCAAAGGGTTTTTTCCAGTAGCAAACTGCTACCCAGGCACAATTTATCTGGCCAAGAAAAGACAGTGATGGGAACATTCCAAGGACATAGCCCGACATTCATTGGTCAGCACTAGCCAGCTAAATAGCAAGCTTTAGTTAATTAGATAACTTTACAGTTAACTCTAGACTGCATATTCAAACAAGATTGTCCAGTTAACTTTATCAAGACAAGGTCAGTTGAATATTGGCCTCATAGTAATGACAGTACAATAAAGTCTCAATTATCCGACCTAAATGGGACTGACCCATTGTCGTATAAATGAAAAGTCAGATAATACATAAAACAATGGTAACCCCCTCCAACAATGCTGAAACAAAGGCAGTAAAAGTGGAGTCCTGGTTCACAGTGGTGATAAAAGTAGTGTCCCAGGTTTGGAAAGCAGAAAGAAATGTCAAGCAATGCAGAAACAAAGGCAGTAAAAGCGGGGTCCCAACTCATAATGGTGGTAAAAGTAGGGTCTAGGGTTCCGAAAAAAGATAGAGAAGCCACGTAACATCACTGGGGGTTTGTCAGATATGCCAGATGATCAGATCAGCGAAGATCAGATAATTGAGACTGTACTGTAATTGGAGGAAAGAGAGTAGAAGACCAAACTTTGAGCAAGATCCATGATAGCACAATTGGGTAGCATAAAAGCCCTAATTTATATAGGATATCTATCGTTTATCATTTTAGTATTTGCTATACCATGAGTAGTTTACATAAAATAATAAAAACATTTAAAAGACTGGAAAAGAAATCCATATTTTGATAGCTTGTACAGTAAAAGCACAAACATACATCATTCATTCAATGACACTTGGAGGGATAAAGATAGAGATCAAAAGGAGTAATTAGGGGTTGTATGGGTAGAAATTGAGATGTCCAGGTCAAGACATTCACAGTTCTCCTAGTATTTTACCAAAATCTCTGCTGAGCATGTACAAGGGGAGCATCAATTTAACGAACCTACATGTTCTAAAAAAAAAAAAAAAAAAGCAACATCATTCAAGGCTTTACAAGTGTAAGCACCAGCAGCTACATATGCAAGTGTCAATCTTCCAACATACAAATGCATTTACTGCCATGTACACCCATACTAATCTCTTTGCTATTAATGATCAAGCACTACCACTTTAATCCTTATGTCGAATATGGTCTCTCTATAGTCAATGACCTAATGTATGTTACAATCCAATCTATCACTCAGGAACCAATATGCACTACCATAATGTATTCTTCTTTACCATGTATGTATGCACCTTAATGCAACGCCTTTTGTATTCTGTTACCCGGAAATGGCAACCGCCATTACGGCAAATGTAAGCCACATTGAGCCTGTAAATCGGTGGGAAATTGTGGGATACAAATGCTACAAATAAATAAATAAATACATGCTGAATTTCACAAAACTGCGCATACAAGAGGAGCCCGTTAAGGAACCAACTGAAATAATTCTCTTTTTTTACTTTTGAGGTGGTGATAGACACCATTATGCATAACTTCCCTCTCAATCACTGGTGAAGGCCCCAAGCCTAATCAAGAAGGTAACTGACACTTAGGCCTGCCTTGTAGCTGGTGTAAATGTCGACAGGAAGCTTTTAAAAACAAAGGGGGGTAACTCTCAATACATCACCTAAAGTTAGGTTCCAGGATGACACATGCTAAGTATGAATTCTTTAACAGCAATTGAATGCACAATTGCCATTATAGAATATTAGAGTAAGTCTGCATTTATGTACCTAAATTTAGGTGAGAGCATTTAATGCTAGTTGAATGGCTGGTGTAAGTGCTCACGCCTAACAGTAGGCAGTTAAACACGTAGCAGCTAGTATTCTAGAACCTGTATGGGTAAATGTTAGACATGCCCGGATGCACAATAAAAAAGGAAGACACCTCTACGTGAAGTCCAAGGAAAACTAAGAAGTAGATAGTGTGACACAAGCCTCGACACAGAAACGGGGCCATGTTTCGACAGTGAAAAATGCCTACCTCAGGGGTCAAGATTACAATATCTGCTGCTGAATGAATTGCAGATCAATGGTGCCAGGTATTTGAACCAAACGTGTAAGTTGTAATTACACATATCTGAAATGAACACTAAAAAAACATCTTGGTGCCAAAATCACCACTGCTGTAATCTTGACCTCTGAGGTAGGCGGTTTTCACTGCCAAAACACAGCCCCGGGTTGGGTCTCTGTTTGGTGCAATAAAGGAATTTGTGATAGACGTGCCCACTATCTTAAACTGCAATAATAGTGAAACCTATGAAAGGGGAACTCCATCATAAAAGGTATATCAGAAATAATACAATTCTCATGTGAACTGCACATGCGCACCTGAGTATGCTTGACCTCAACAAAAAAAAGGGGAGAAAAAGCTGACGTAGTGGAGGAGTGGCCTAGTGGTTAGGGTGGTGGACTTTGGTCCTGAGGAACTGAGTTCAATTCCCAGCACAGGCAGCTCCTTGTGACTCTGGGCAAGTCACTTAACCTACCATTGCCTGCCACATTGAGCCTCCCATGAGTGGGAAAGTATGGGGTACAAATGTAACAAAAAAAAAAATGTGTAAAGAGTAAAACCGTAACTAGAATTCTCTTTCCCCTTTTATAGTTTTCACTATTATCACAGTTTAAGATAGGTCTCACTCAGTGTCTATTGAGCTCATTTTCAAAAGAGAAAAACATCTAAAAAGTGGCATAATGCAGCATTTGGACGTTTTTCTCACAAAAACGTCTAAATCAGTATTTTGAAAACCAATTTTTAGATACTTTTCTATGAAGACCACCAGAAGTGTGTTCAAAACACAAGGGGGGTGTCAGGGGTGTGTTAAAGGCAGGATCTGGGCGTTCCAGACTTAGTAAAACATCCAAGACTTGGACATTTTACAGCCATAATGGAACAAAACAAAACCGTACAGGACTAAAACTAAGACGTTTTGAGCTAGACCTGTTTTTATAATGAATAAGGCACAAACGTTTGCCCTAAATGACCAGATGACCACTGGAGGGAATCTGGGGTGACACCCCAATACCCCCTCAGTGATCACTGATCCCCTTCCACCCCAAAAAAATGTGAATAAAAATATGACTTACCAGCCTTTATGACAGCCTCAGATGTTAGAGCCAAGTCTATTAGAGCAGCATGCAGGTCCCTGGAGTAGTGTAGTGGTCAGTGCAGTGCACCATGGCATGGGGGACTCAGGTCTCTATCTCCCTCTATCTGTCACATTTGGCAAGTACAAATCAAGGTCAGGTATATGTATAAATTAGCACATACAATGAGTTTATCTTGTTGGGCAGACTGGATGGACCGTACAGGTCTGGATGTGGGCTACGTTAAAAAGAAATGAAGGAATTCCATTATAGTAAGCTTGATGTACAATTACCAGGGTTTTAAATGGCATCCTGTAAGATATAGGTAACCAGTGCTCCTCAGTAAGAAGGGAATAAAATGATGAAATTGAGGCTTCTGGTACCATACTGAACTGCCCACTCTCCTGCGATACTCTTGTTTTTATTTCTTTGTTACTTGATGAGTGTGACTAAACTGAATTGTATCTCAATACTGCAAGCAACTGCTGCTACGCTTAGTCACAGAATTCATCTTCCTTCTATATAATAGCTCAAAAGTACAGCCCTCTTCAAATGGATTAATGAGAAAGCCCGCGCCTGACACCTCACTTTCAGTTAGTATGTGGCATTTGCTTATATAAGAAAATTAGATAACTAATAGATTTCTTTTTAAAAACAGTCAACTTCTGGTTGCCTATAGCAACCTATTGGATGTTATCCATTTCTACAGTACATCGGAGTATCCATAAGCATGTCCTTAGTCATCACATTTTAATGGGACAATTTTATACCTGGTACAATTTGATTCCCTTCAAAATTAAGCAAAATAAGATTGTGCAACTCAGATAGCAGTCGGGAGACAGAATAGGTGCTTTCAGGCATTTAGTCCAGGCACTGATGCTCTGCCAACCAGCCTAGTGGTTGGCACACTGGTCCTGATAGCCAGGGGTACATGGTTCAAAGCCCTCTACTGCTCCTTACATTACGAAACAACAAAATAGTTAATATAACTCACCTTGAGCTCCTACATTCAAAAAGGTGTGAACAAAATCCACATTAATAATTAATACATATATGTGAAACCAACTCATTCTACCATGCATAAAGGCATGCTCCGGCTCCTTGATGACTGGATTGATAACTGCTGGTCTGTGGTAGCACAGAGAAATACAAGTAGTCAGACTAAATTATATAAGAACACCCTAGTAGCTAAGGAACCCTTTTACTAAAGGGCTTTAGGCTGTTAACATACAGTTTAGCACATGGTAACAGCCAATACACAAATGTAGGAAGCACTTTTGTGATATATTTTGCCATTACTGTCTGTACACCAAACTGCACGCTAATAGAATTTTTTACTAAAGGGGTAAACTAGGCAGGGCATGGGCGCTTTGTTCCCTCTAAGCTCAGCGGGAGTCCTCTAACTACAGTCCTGCTAGCGGGGGGGGGGGGGGGGGGGGGGGGGGTTCTGTTTCCTTATCACATTTTCAATAGTGAGGGGCTGGCAAGCTCTGCAGGGCTCCAGGGAACCTGCCAGTCCCTAGCAATTGAAATCACAATATTGAAGCAGCACTCCCCCCCCCACCCCCCACACACACACACACACTGGCAGTAATGCATTTGGAGGACTCCCATTCAGCTTAGAAGGAACGGTGCATGGGCGTAGAATGGGAGGAGAGAAGCTGCAGCACTTAACACGCTACACTTACTGCATGAGTAATACACAGTACGCATGGGATTACTTACTGCCTTCTAAACAGGAGGTGCTAAGTGGTTCCATGTTAGCTGCAACCTCAGTACCGGAAGCTAAGGGAACTTTTAACCCAAATCCTGTATTTTAAAATGCAATCAATGCCCCCAGTAGTTGCTGGGTTAGTTTTGCAGTTACCACATGTTCATTTCCTGCTTTAAACCACAGTAACTACAAAATCTAACACACTTTAGTAAAAGGGTCCATAAGAGTGCTGCTCCTTTGGCTCAGCAGCAGAGTCCCTGGTTTAGAGCCCCAAAATTGCCACTTCAAATAGAGCCATACTTTGTGGCACTAGGGCCTGCACAGAAAATATGGAACCTTCACATGATCCTTGGTTCACCATAGTTGTCTTATATAAGGGAAAACAGAAAAGCAAATGCCAGACAGTAGGAGCAATTACTGCTATTTCCTCTTCTGCTATGGCAGGTCATTGATGATGACATCAACATTCCATCATCTCCTCCAGCACATGCACACGTGGAGTCTGTTTTCATCTATTACAGGAGATCAATACACCTTGCTTAATTTTCCTGAAGTTACACAAGAAATAGAATTGGATAGGGAAGGGGAAAGGATTTCTTACTGTACTGGAAAAAAATCTCTTCCCTGTGGTCCCATCAGCTCCATGGATCCAATTTAAGTTCTAAGGTGAACAAAGGTGTCCTATGAGAGTATTTTTGATTCTGTCTAGAAGCCTAGGACAAAAAGGGCCACTACTGTTACATTTTCCTGATATCAGAGAAAGATTCTGGTACAATTATTTGACTTACCTTTTAATATAAGATCTCAATTCACTCAATATTTCGCCAGCAGCAGTCAGGATTGTTTTTTAAATACTGACCATTGTGGGCAGACTTAATTCCCAATATTCAATGCAGGGCCATATAAGGACACCAGCACAGAAGATCAGTGGCTGACCAGAGTGTGTCAGGCCACAGTCCTTATGTGGGTCCCAGTCGGTAATCCGCCAACACCCACATAAGACACTTATGCAGGTTCTGGCTGAATATCTGCAAGGACTCATATAAGGGCTGTGTCTATGTCCCTACCCCTCTCTCCAACAAGTAAGCAATCCCCCTTTCCACCCACCCTTGACAAAAAACCAACCTCCTTTCCACCCCCTGACCAATAAGCAACCCCCTCCCAACATAACCCCAGTTAGAATATACGTTCCCCCAGGCCTACCTGAATGCCCTGGTGGTATAGCGGGGTGACGGAGGCAGGAGTGAACTCAGCTCGCTCCTACCCCAAGCGGCTCCATGCTAAAAATGGCTGCCAGAACCTCTAGCAGTAGTCTTGCAGTACTGAATATTTAGGCACCCACATAAAACCCAGCACCACACCCTGTAGCACATCTGGCCTGCCCACTTGGGACATGGCCAGTGAGTGCCGATATTCAGCAGCACTGTCCAGTTAAATGCCACTGAATATTGGTGGCTGGGTAGTCACAAGCAATGTAAATGGGCAAGAGGCTCTCCTGCCAATTTAAATCACTTTGAATATCGACCCCAATATGTCTATATAACATTTTGCAGACATCTAAAAACCTTCTTTTTTAAAGAAATTGGAATATACTTAAGTTTAATTAAGGAAATAATTTGCATAATGTTCTACCTAGACTGTACATCCTAGAAATTGTTGGTTGACTCTCTTGTGATCTGCTTCTGGTCTAATTATTAATACGTGGAATATACCTGTAAGTTTTGCATTTGTATTTGTAAAAATCAATCAAGCCACTGAATTTGCATAGGTTTGAAGGAGTACATAGCTTCCCAAAAAGATGTACTTTTCTGAAACTCCAGAAAAGAGTGGGGAAAACATCCACAGAAAAATAAAATCTCAGAATCAAAAAATATACTACAGGCCTTCTACTCCATTTTTGAATTCAGAATAGTTATTGGTTTTTATGCACCTGTTTCATATTGCAATCAATAGCATTTACATAGAAAAATGAAGGCAGATAAAGACCACATGACCTATCCAGTCTGCTCATCCATTCCATCTACTATCTCCTCCTCTCCCCCATGCTTACTATATTGGCTGTTTTATTTTTCTTACATCTCCATCTGCATCTTTGCTTTCCTGAATACTCCACCAGCTTCTCTTAGCTTGTCTTCCTCTTTCTGTGATCTCTTGTAGTTTATGAAGGCTAACCTCTTTTCATTACCTTTTCAGCTACTACTTTTGAGAATCAAAGCAACCTTCTTTCCTCTTACTTTTATTTATTTTTCTTAAAAAAAGGTTTGTTGCCATTATAATAGCTCCTTTCAGGTTTGCCCACTGCTTTCCTACTTTTCCAGATGTTCCCCTCTAGACAACTCCTTGAGGTAATCTTCCATCTGAGCAAAGTTCAGTTTTTTGAAGTCTAGAACTTTCACTTTTGAATGAACCCTCTCCACATCTGTCGTAATATTAAGCCACACCATCTGTTGATCACTGGATGCCAGATTATCTCAAACATTCTCCCCATTTGTCAGCACTAAGTCCAATATGGCCCCATACCCCAGGGTACAATTACTAACTGCTGGAACAGTTCTCCCTGTAGAGAATCCAATATCTCCCTACTTAAAGAAGACCCCACAATTGGCATACCCCAATCAACATCTGGAATATTAAAAATCACCTCTGCAGAGAAATGACTGCATTGATACCACTCTGCTAGAAACGTTAATGTGTTTTTTCTTTTTGCATTAGATCAACATGGACCACAGGTGATGAAACGCTGGCCATTGTAGGCCGTGGTCAGATTAAGCGTTGAGAAGTTCCGTCAAAAGAAGGACACGACTAAATAAGTTAAGTTGCTCCATACCTAATAGTATATGGTGAACTGTGTTGATAAAGACAAGCTTTATATGAAGACTGTACATCCCAAGGTTTTTAGGCCGATGATGAAGCAGCCCAGCCCCCAGAGCTAACAATTTTACAGCCGGGGGCTTTGTGAGGCCTTTCCTCGAAACACACGAAGAATATAGTTCAATTGAGTGTGTTATGGTCTTACACACCAACTGTAATAATGTTTAGTTCTCCTAACTTTTCTAGATCATTAGCATAGACTGCCATCCAGACGTTGCCCCTTTTTTTCCATTTGTACAGAGATATTTAATGCTTCACTTATACTTCACTTCCTTTTTTTGATAGACAGACAGACACCATCTCTGCTCAGCAGGAAATCCAACTTTCTAACTGTACCTTGCCTAGCCAGTTTACCACTATGTTTGATGACAGTTGTATACATTTCAAAAATTACCCAATATTTCTTTTGATGCACTTCACTTTCCTTTCCAACAAACAGCAGGATAACATTGTAAATGCTGTCATCTATCCACCACTGAGCACCATTCCAACCACTCACAAGAAAATGGAGTGTTCTATTCACTCATTTTCTGTTCATTCTGCAGAGTTTTTTCAGCATTCTTCTCTTTCATCTTGTTTCTGTTCAGCACACAATGCATTAATATGGATTACAATTTTAGGCCAACACAGATGTTTTGTGATTAGAAACTTATCTTTTAGCAAGGATGGAGGGAACAGATTTAGCAAGAAAATCTTTTTGCTACTGATACAGTGCTGTTCTATAATCCTATCTGCCAGCTGGTATTTCATTTTGAAGTCTGGTGTGTGCCACTCATTTACATGTGGTCACATTTTCTTCTGTCTTTCTTTACATCCCATAGGACTTCAATGGCCATTTCTACCTTAGGCTTGGCATTGGAACGCTCCTATTAGCATGAAGGCTCATCTTTTGCTATCAGATTTATTCACAAAACTTGAGATTATAAGCTATATGTAATTTAGAGAAAAACTTTCTTTAAAAAAAAAACTTGATCCAAACCCCTGGAATGTTCATGGTTTGTGCCGCCCAATATGCATCAACATTTGGTTTCTAGGTTCAGCTCCTACATAGTACACATTGGGAGAGAAATTAAAAACACATTTTCATAGGTAAAATGGGGGGGGGGGGGGGGGTGCCTGCAGAAATTAACTTTCAATTGTTGTTTGTTTCCTAGCTTATATATTGGGATTTGTTAACTGCCTTTTTGAAGAGATTCACTTAAGTCTGTAATATGAAATTGCCTATCCTATATGCAGATAAAATTAAATATGTAGTGCCACCATGCATACAATTTTACCACCCACAGTAGGAGAAAGCGTTCATGGGGGAAGGGTTGGACCATGGTTTGGAAGTATATGCATACTTCTCACTTTTCAAAAGTACACACATTTTCCTCATAATAGGAAGTGCAGGTGCACAGGGTATTTTCAGGTGCTTTTTCCTGAGGCAGTTTTTTTTAAATTGTCCTTCTGGGATAGACTTTCCTAGAGAAGGTGACTTTAATATCAAACAATGTATTAACAATGGACTTTCAAATCAAACAATGTATAAACATGAAAGTCTTGAATAAGGCTAGGGGAAGGCAGAGGGGAGCAGGTCCCTTAGTAAGAATGGCATGTTCTTTCTACTCTGTCACTTTCAAGGCTATATCTTATCTTACATGTATCACCGCAGCATACATTTTGGTTTAGAATGTGAAAAGCAGGGGTCTCTGTACTGGTATATCAGTAGGCTACAGCCTATAGTGTACCTGGAGTCAGTACATCCCCCTTATATAACAGTATTTATTTGGATGGGACCAGCGCTAGGATCAGAATTGGTTTTCAAGGGTGATGATATGGAGGAACTGGAAGACGTACTGGGCCAAACTGACAAATTAAAGAGTAGTAAATCATCTGGACTGGATGGCTTATAGCCAAGGGTACTCAAAGAACTCAACCATGAAATTGCTGAGCTGCTGTTAGTAATATGTAACTTGTCATTAAAATCATCCATAGTACCTGAAGATTGGAGGGTGGCCAATGTGACACTGATTTTTAAAAAGGGTTCTAGGGGTGATCTGGGAAATTACAGACCGGTAAGCCTGACATCAGTGCTGAGTAAAATAGTGGAATCTATTATAAAGAATAAAATTATGGAACACATAAATAAACGTGGTTTAATGGAACCAAGTCAACATGGTTTCAGCCAAGGGAAGTCTTCTCTTACCAATTTGCTTCATTTCTTTGAAGATGTGAATAAACAAGTGGATAAAGGTGAGCTGTTTGATCTAAAGAGTCACAGGACAGGAGGCAATGTTCTGTTGTGGATTAGGAATTGGTTATTGGACAGAAAGTAGAGGGTAGGGTTAAATGTCCATTTCTCTTAGGGATCTGTACTGGCACCAGTGCTATTTAACATATTTATAAATGATCTGGAAATCAGAACAACGAGTGAGGTAATTAAACTTGCAGATGACACAAAACAATTCAAGGTTGTTAAACCACATGAAAACTGAGAAAAATTGCAGGAAGACCTTAGGAAATTAGAAGACTGGGCACCCAAATGCAATGTGATGTACTTTGGGAAGAATAATCTCAATCATAGTTACCTGATGCTAGGTTCCACCTTGGAAGGTCAGCTCCCAAGAAAAGATCTGGGTGTTGTTGTAGACAATATGCCGAGATCTTCAGCCCAGTGTGTGGCAGCAGCCAAAAAAACAAATAGGAAGCTAGGAATTAATAGAAAAGAGATGGTATATAAAGCCAAGAATACTATGATACCTCTGTATCACTCCATGGTGTGACTTATCATTGGGTATTGCGTTCAGTTCTGATTGCTGTATCCCAAAAAAAGATATAACCGAATTAGAAAAGGTTCAAAGAAGAGTAACCAAAGTGATAAAGGGGATGGAACTCCTCTCATATGAGGAAAGGCTAAAGAGGTTATGGCGCTTCAGCTTGGAAAAGAGATGGCTGAGGGGAGATATGATTGAGATCTTCAAAATCCTGAGTGATGTACAATGAGTAGAAGTGGATCAATATTTTTTTACTCTTTCATAAAGTACAAAGACTAGAGGGCACTCAATGAAATTACATGGAAATACTTTTATAACAAATAGGAGGAAATATTTTTCATTCAATGAATAGTTAAGCTCTGGAACTCTTTGATGGAGGATGTAGTAATAACGGTTAGCGTATCTGGATTTAAAAAGGTTTGGGCAAGTTTCTGGAGGAAAAGTCCATAGTCTGCTATTGAGACAGACTTGGAGGGCCACTGCTTGTCCCTGGGATTGGTAGCATGGAATTGCTACTATTTGGGTTACTTCCAGGTACTTGTGACATGGATTGGCCACTGTTGGAAACAGGATACTGGGCTAGATGGACCATTGCTCTGACCCAGTATGACTATTCTTATGTTCTCTAGGTGACACTTTTTCCTTTTCTCTGCTGTCATAATAATTCAGATAAATCCAAGGTTGTTGTTCTAAACCAGCTGTTTACTGAAATCAAGTCTTTAGGCAAGTTAATACAATGTGACAGAAGTAGACGCAATGCAAGTGGCAACCAATGGCAGCTCAGTTCTTTACAATGTCTTTGAGGCTTGATATATTTAACTCCAGAACCCAGAGAAGTCCAACTCTCCTTCCTTTAGGCCTACTATTATGTGTAGCAGGAGATCAATATAGATCAGGGGTTTTCAACCTAGTCCTCGGGACACACCCAACCACTCAGGATTTCAGGATACCTATAATGAATATGCATGAGATAGATTTGCATACAGTGGAAGCTGTGCATGCAAATTTATTTCATGAGCATTCATTGTAGATATCTTGTAATCTAGACTGAATAAGTCAGGCTTATTTTCGAAAGATAAGGGCGCCCATCGTTTGACACAAATCGCAAGATGGGCGTCCTTCTCACAGGGTCACCCAAATCAGCATAATCGAAAGCCGATTTTGGGCATCCTCAACTGCTTTCCGTCACGGAAACGACCAAAGTTTCCGGGGGCGTGTCGGAGGCGTAGCGAAGGCGGGACTGGGGCATGCCTAACACATGGGTGTCCTCGACCGATAATGGAAAAAAGAAGGGCATCCCTGGCGAACACTTGGATGACTTTACATTGGTCCTTTTATTCTTATGACCAAGCCACAAAAATGTGCCCTAAATGACCAGATGACCTCCCCTTACTCCCCCCAGTGGTCACTAACCCCCTCCCACCCTCAAAAACATTTTTTTAAATATTTTTTCCAGCCTCTATGCCAGTCTCAAATATTATACCCAGCTCCATGACAGCAGTATGCAGGTCCCTGGAGCAGTTTTAGTGGGTGCAGTGCACTTCAGGCAGGTGGACCCAGGCCCATCCCCCCCTACCTGTTACACTTGTGGTGGTAAATATGAGCTCTTCAAAACTCACCAGAAACCCACTGTACCCACATGTAGGTGCCCCCCTTCACCCCTTGGGGAGCTGAGGGAGGGGAGGTAGGGAGAATCGCTGGACAAGGAGGGGAGGGCAGGGGGAGAGAACAGATCGCTGGACATGGAGAGGAGGGAAGGGCAGGGGGAGAGGAGATCACTGTAGGAGAGGGCAGGGGGAGAGAAGAGATTGCTGGACATGAAGAGAAGGGGAGCGCAGGGGGAGAGAGGAGATTGCTGGACATGGAGAGAAGGGGAGTGCAAGGGGAGAGAAGAGATCGCTGTAGGGGAGGGGAGGGCAGGGGAGGGGAGAGGAGGGGAGGGCATGGGGAGGGGAGGGTAGTGGGAGAGAACAGATCTCTGGACATGGAGAGAAGGGGAGTGCAAGGGGAGAGAAGAGATCGCTGGAGAGGAGGGGAGGGCAGGGGAGAGAGAACAGATCGCTGGAGAGAAGGGGAGGGCAGGGGAGAGAGGAGAATTGCTGGCCATGGATGGATGGAGGGGAGGGCAGGGGGAGAGAAGAGATCACTGGACAGGAAAGGAGGGGAGGGCAGCGGATAGAGAAGAATTGCTGGACCTGGATGGATGAGGGGAGGGCAGGGGAGAGAGGAGTATTGCTGGACATGGGTGGATGTAGGGGGCAGGGGAGAGAGGAAATTTGCTGGAGATGGATGGAGGAGAGGGCAGGGGAGAATGGAGAGTTGCTGGACATGGATGGATGGATGCATGGATGGATGGATGGATGCATGGATGGATGGATGGATGGACGGGGCAGAGGAGACAGGAAATTTGCTGGACATGGATGGATGGAGGAGAGGGCAGGGGAGAATGGAGAGTTGTTGGACATGGATGGATGGATGAAGGGGAGGGAAGTCAGGAAGGAGATGCACATGGATGGAGGGGAGGGAAGGGAGGAGAAATGCTGGACATGGATAGAGTGGAGGGCAGGGAAGAGAGGAGAAATGTTGGACAAGGATGGAGGGAAGGAAAGACAAAGGAAGGAGATGCACATAGATGGAGTGGAAGGGAGAGAGGAGAAATGCTGGACATGGATGGAGGGTAGGGAAGACAGAGGAAGTAGATGCACATGGATGGAGGAAAGGGGACTGAGGAGAAATTCTGGATATGGATGGAGGGAAAATTGCTGAATTTAAGGGCTAGATTGGAACACTTTGAAGTCAGATGTTGAAACTGGAGAAAGGATAGGGACAGGGCTACAGATGGTAGACAGGATGCATAAGGACACAGAAGGATGGTGGACATGGTGAAAGAAAATGTGCATCTGTGATATTTTGCATGTAAGTTTCAATTTTTCTAATATTGCTGCATGCCGAGTCTGACTTCTTGAGTTAACTTTCCAGTTCAGTATTTTGCCTTCATATCTGTTGTGTCATGTGTTTTTCATGTGTGATCAAGATGCAGTATTCTGCTAGCGTGTAGTATTTGCAGCCCTTTTTGTTTTGTTTTTTTGTTTACTTCACTAAGTTGGGTACTGGTGTTTTAGAGCCCAGTGTAATTATAGTGCTGCCTTTCCACACGTAAGGTTATAGCTCGTCCTGTCCTGGGAATTACTACTACTACTACTACTACTACTACTACTACTACTACTAATAGCATTTATATAGCGCTACCAGACGCACGCAGCGCTGTACATTTGACATAGAGAGACAGTCCCTGCTCAAAGAGCTTACAATCTAGGTAACACAAACAGACAAGACATTACGGGCAAGAAAATTACAGGGTAAAGAGGAACAGGGGAGGAGGGCAAATGAGTAGTGGTTAGGAGCCAAAGGCAGTAGTGAAAAGGTGAGCTTTCAGCATAAATTTGAAGACAAGTTATGAGTGTGTTTTTGCACAAGTTTGTGTATAGTGTTTTGCAGTGGAGAGATTGTGTGTGCTGGCCTTACTGAGGTGGCACCAAAACATCAGAAAGGGTGTAGAGCCTAAATCATGACACACTATGAAGGATCTACATATGGTCGTTAATAAAAGGAGCTCATTGTGAACATTATCCACCCTAAAAGGGTGTTTTGTGGCTCTACATGAGAATTGTGATATTATGATCCCTTGTTTCAAATTGTTGACGGTCTGCATTTTCCGTATGGGTGGTATATTGGTGTATTAGGGTCTGCCCAGTGTAATATTATGGTACAGTAAGATTCTGAGTGTGTTTTTGCACAAAGTTGTGCAGAGTGTTTTGCAGTTGAGCGATTGTGGTTAGTATATGCTTTCAGCAACCACTTTATTCTTTGACATATGATACATATCTAATATCTAAATTTAATAAAATGTATTGTGACTATTTTATTTTTACTTATTTTTTTTTCTGTGTTGTCAGACAATTATGATTATAAGCTCCGCCCCTAACCCACCCCTAACCCCACCCCCTTTAGCCTCCCCAAACAGTTGGGCCACCGACCGCCTATGGTAGAAAGGATTATAAACTGGCACAAGAGGCATATTTTACAGAGTTTTAATGATAAGGAACAGTAACCAAACAAGCCTACCAAATAACTTTAGGGAAGCATGGCATTTCTAAGATTACTACTCCCCCCCACCCCACCCCCGTCTTTCAACTATTCAGATTTGCTTTCAGCGTTTACTTAGCTAATACTAACTCTTTCCTATCATAAGATGTTGTTTATTCCAAGAGCTTTAGGGTATCCTACTGTGGGATTTCAAATCTGCTTTACTTTAGCTTAATAAAGAAAGACAGGTGCTCCATTCGATGGAACATCAAAATAAAACATGCATTTGATTTTCTGATAACTACATTAGTAGCAGAGTAGAGTGATTAGAAAGTTCTTGTGGCCTAATTAGAGAGAATTTGGACAGCATCTGCCTGGTATACTGTGTCTGTGCCTATGCAGTAAAATTACACAGCCTTCCAAATCCCTAGTAGTCTCTGTAGAATAATGACACGGAGGTTGATATTCAGCGAGACGTGTCCAGGTAGGAGCTGTTTATGCAATTAACCTCCCCCAATACTGATCCAGGTGGTTACACAATTTTGTGACAGCTTTATACATAGAAAAGACTTTTTGAAAGTACCCCCATGCATTTGATGTCCAATTATGCAGTTTTCGATTTTTCAGGAGGATTAATGCTGGGATGATCATACACGTTGAGTTTAATTATAATCTTATGATAATCATTTGAAGTCTATCTCACTTCCATTCCTATTTGTGTCCTTTTTCTGTAATCCTACTTCTGGCTCTTCCTCTGAAATCTGAACAGAAATATTTCTGCTATTTCGTCATCAATCTCTTCATCAGTCCTGCACCTTTACATCTCACAATGTTGTTCTTCCAGTTCCTCCAATCACTAGATGCTCCCATTTAACTAATGACTGCTTCAGGTATTCCCACATCATACCAAGGTAAGATTTCCAGGGGGCATAATATTCAGATGGCACAGTGAGTGGAGGGTTAAGTGACTTGCCCAGAGTCACAAGGAGCTGCCTGTGCCTGAAGTGGGAATCGAATAAGTTAAATAAGTTAATAAGTTAAACACTGCTGGATATATGGCAAGCATAGTCACCATGCCACTAAATGGATAGGGGTCAATATTCAATGGTGGCAGTGACCACGTTAAACACCGTCATCGGCATCTAAATTAACATTTGTGACCTTCTGAGCAAAAACATACCAAAAGGGGGGTATATGACTCTGAGAAAACCCAGTGCTGAAGTGAAAGGGTCCTGTCTCCCAGGTACATCTCTCACCTCCCAGTCAAGAGCTACATTTAGAAACACGATGGCAGATAAGGACCAAATGGCCCATCCAGTCTGCCCTTCCTCAACAATCACTAACTCGTCATTCTCCTAAGGAATCTTATTTGCCTGTCACATGCTTTTTAAAATTCTGGCAGAGTCTTTGTCTCCACAACCTCCACCGGGAGGCCATTCCATTTTTTTTATTATATATGTTCCAGTTGTAACCCACATTGATCAATGGGAAATAACGGATCATAAATTTTGAAAATAAATAAATCTCCAACACAGGGGAATATACCTCTCCACAACCTCTCTCTAATTATCATTCAATCTCACAGCTTTCTTTCAACTCTAAACTAACAGAAACTATTGTTCTCCACCAACTTAATGATTACCTGGAGAAAATTAACACCCTACATCCCCATCAGACATGATTCTGAAATTCCCACAGTATAGAAACAGTACTTCTTGGTCTTGCTATCACCATATTACACTACCTAGACCAAAATAAAATAGTAGTACTTTTATCTTTGGATTTATCTGTCACATTCAGTTTAGTGGATTACACCATCCTTCTTCAACGCCTTTCCAACTTAGGCATTTCAGACTCAGCTTACTCCTGGTTTTCAGAATTATCTCTCAAATAGACCATACCCTGTCCACTGAAATAATTCCACCTCTGCCACACATAACTTGCACTGTGGAGTTCCACAGGGCTCTCTATTAGCACCCACCCTGTTCAATATCTATATGACCCCTTTGTTAATTTTTATCTAATCACTCGGTCTCACATCTTTCATCTACGCAGACAATATTCAGATTATAGCCCTCCTTGATGATACCCTCTCCTGGCACCTTAACAGTCCTCAATGCTAAGCTCTTTTCCATTTCCAACTGGCTGTCCTCTTCCTGATTGAATCTTAATCCAGGAAAAGCTAATGCAATGCTTCTCTCGTACAGGTGACCCCCACGTAGAACAGTCCATTACTTTAGCTGGCTCTCCTATCACTTTTCAATCAATGCTTAAAATCTTAAAAGTTCTCTTTGATTGTGCCTTTACCTGCCTCACACCTTAGTGCTCTATTCAAAATGAAACCAAAATGTGAACTTATCTGAACCAAAATATGTTGCCTTGTTGCTTCACAACAGATATTGGCCTCCCCTTGAAACGCCCTTTCAAGGGGAGGCCAATATCTGTTGTGAAGCAACGAGGCAACATATTTTGGTTCAGATAAGTTCACATTTTGATTTCATTTTGAATAGAGCACTAAGGTGTGAGGCAATAGCACATACAGAAAATTAAGAGAGACCTGATGAAAGAAGTGCCGTACCACTGGGCAATGAAACATACTGCCTTCAAAAAAAAAGTGGTTTTTCCTGAGGGCTCTCTTTATCACATGTATACTAAGAGCAAAAAGTAAAAAAAAAAAAAGTATTAATCTGAATTGCATTAGCCAGGATTTTGAGCGGTTTAGGAGTCTTGGTTTTTTTGGTTTTTGTATTCTCCACCCATGACATGCCCCCTCTAAAAACTGTATCTGAAAAATAGTTAACATGATCTTAGTGCATGGAATAGGCTTTAGCATATTTTCGTGGTAGCCTGTTTTTCGTGCACAAAACACATATTAGGGCTTTATGTCCTTTAGTAAAAGGTCCCTAATTTAGATGCTAGATATACTAATAGTGTGAATTGCTGTCTCATACAGAAAGAGTCCCTGCACAGAAGAGTTTGGAAAAGAGAGAGGTTCAAACTGAGCTCTCTTTTTCATCAAGCACTGCCATTTCCTCCCCTCACCCTCCCCACTGACAGTTTGAACTTCGTGGGTGTGGCTTGGATCTCTTTCAGGGAGAGAAAACTAACAACTTATAGCAGCAGCTTCAGAGAGCATTTTCCATCTCACAGATAGGCTGCAGAGAATACCTTCTCCTGCTTTAGACTTAATCCTACCCACCCTACCCCTCTACCCACCCACCCCTAGAGTGACATGTCTTATATAACCTCCCTATCAACCCACTCATTACTTTACCTCACCCATTTCTATTCTTCTATCACCTTCTCCCACTACTCCAACCAGAGTTACACCTAATCACACTGACCACCCTTCAACATCTTCTGTCCTTCTGTGACTGTTCTCTTGTGCTTGACTGCTTAAATATTTTAAATTTAAATGCTTTACTTTTTGTCTATTAGATTGTAAGCTCTTTGAGCAGGGACTGTCTTTCTTCTGTGTTTGTACAGCGCTGCGTACACTTTGTAGCGCTCTAGAAATGTTAAATAGTAGTAGTTCTCTTCCAGGAACCCCACAGGAGAAGAACCAGGAGTGAGCGAGAACGCTTCAGGTGCAAACAGTTCTTTTCCAAAGTCTTTGAACCCCACAATATACTTTACTTTTGTCGTTTGTAATTGATGTTGACCTGCTTGGTTTGAACTATGTATACTGTGGATGTAGGGATCACTAATAAAGGCCTTTTATTTAACATACTTATGCATGCCCACATGTATTTTTGTGACCCCTTTTGTCTTATTTTTCTTCCAGCTTAGGCACTCAGCTTTGCCTCCCCCTATCAGCCAGGACTGTTTTTACTATTTTAGTGCACTGACTTGTGTGTTTCTTCTTATCATCTCTTTGTTAAATCACCACTTTATAAATTTCTTTTGAGTGGGACCTCCAGGATCACCTTTGCCCTCTTGTGAGAGGCTGGCTATATCCATAATATACAGTCCACCTTTATTTAAAAAAACATACTTCACCCAACGCATAATTAAACTTGCCAGAGATCATGGTGAAGGTGGTTAGCTTAGCAGAGTTTAAAAAGGGGTTAGACGGTTCCCTAAAGGACAAGTCCATAAACCACTACTAAATGGACTTGGGAAAAATCCACAATTCCAGGAATAACATGTATAGAATGTTTGTACGTTTGGGAAGCTTGCCAGGTGCCCTTGGCCTGGATTGGCCGCTGTCGTGGACAGGATGCTGGGCTCGATGGACCCTTGGTCTTTTCCCAGTGTGGCATTACTTATGTACTTATGTAATAAAGAAAAGAATGTGCTGACTGTAGCAAAGGCTCTCTGTGACAGATGTAAAGATGAAATATCCAATCTTTATTTAGAAAAGCATCAACCAAGTGCATAAGTGAGCAGCATTTGTGATGTATCCACTTTTTTTCAGATTTATAATCATAATAAACTTCACAGTCTGACCCCTCTACCTTAGCTCTGGGGGGTCAGAAACTCAGCACTAACTTTCCTTCTCATAAGGGCAGGACACTGGTGTATTATTTACATGGTTTACATTTAAATCTGTTTATTAATATAGGGCCCCTTTTACAAAGCAACGGAAAGCCCAATGCGGGCTTACCGCTCGCTAAAAAGGAAGTACCACCCGGTGGTAGCTCCCACCCCCAGGGGCCATAGTCAATAAGAGCTCCTTTTACAAAGGCACGCTAGCATTTTTAGTGTGTGCATTAAATATGCATGCACTAAATGCTAGAGATGCTCATATATTCCTATGTATTCAGTAGGCATATATATTTATTAGTAATGAAGGGAGTAAATCGATCACTTATCTTATTATACTCAACTTCAATTTTCATCTTAATAAAATACAAAGTATCATGGTTTAATTCAACAGAGACCCTTTTGTAGGATCATCAGACCCGCGTAACTACCTCTACAGTGGCTAATATGAGCCAAGCATATTTTAGAGGTAGTACCGTAATCCTCATCGATCCTTCCTATTTGCTTATATTTTTCAAGATTTTTTTTGCTTACATCAGTTAACATTAAACGTAATATCTATTTCAATTGTTGTACTTAGCTTCAAGCTTTTAGGTTTCATATGCAAAGATTTCAATTGTTGTACTTAGCTTCAAGCTTTTAGGCTTCATATGCAAAGATTTCAATTGTTGTACTTAGCTTCAAGCTTTTAGGCTTCATATGCATAGTAGAGACCCGGATTCACCGACATAGATCCATGTTTTGCAATACGCTTTGTCAAGGCAGTCTCCTAAAAATCAGATTATAGAAGTAAATAAACTTCACTATTACTCAGTTTAAACATTAAAGCAAAGGTCCAACTGGTGAGGACTAGACCTGTTTTCTTAAGGCGTTTTTTCTAAAATGGCCGCTAGTCTCTTTGGTGGGTGCTTTTATAACTCTAACATCCGCAGCACCAATCAGATTTCCAGTCCATAAACAGCTGATCAGGCGCACACACTAGTATCAGTAATTAACGATGTCTATCAAATAAGTGTCATCCATTCGATTTCTCGATTAAGACCATAAGGTTCTATGGTGTTCAAAGTAAATATCCAGAATTGTTCTCTATAATTCAGTAGTTTTTCCATATCGCCACCCTCCCATCCCTCTTTAATATGATCTATTATATGCCACTGCATATCAGCTATATTATGTTGATACTCGGTCCAGTGTTGGACAAGCAGGGCTTCCATTTTGTTAGTCATAATCCTGGATTTGTGTTCCGTGAGACGTGTTCTTACAGGCCTCATGCTGCGTCCGACATATATTTTATTGCAAGGGCATTGAATGATATAAATTACCATTTTAGTAGTACAGTTTGAATTGCTAATTGATTTAATAATACGCCCAGAGTTTGGGTCAGACCAAGTAGGTCCTGTTGTTGACGTTTGACACCATTGACATTGTCCACATGGACCATGGTTTGACAGTTCTTGTGCAGTATAACAATAATGATTTTTCCAAGATAAAATTTCTCCAATATTTTTTGATCGTGTAAATGCAATCACTGTTTTTTCTGAAAACACAGCATCTAATTGAAGCATGTACCAATGCAACATAACAATGTAAACAATATCTTTCGCCAATGAAGAATATGGTAATACACAGACTACCCGATCTTGTTCTTCCTTGTTCTTATAAGTCAAAAATAATTCTCACTGGGCATAGCGTGCTCTTAAAATACACCCTTCGTAAAGTCTTGAACGGGTACCCCCATGCCAAAACTTTATCTGTAAGATGTTTTGCGTAGTATTTAAAGTCCTCCAAAGAGGAGCATAGCCTGCGCAAGCAAAGGAATTGTCCCACTGGCAGATTATTTTTCAAATAAAATGGATGAAAATTGTTTTAATGTAAATAATTATTACGATCAGTATTTTTACTATATAATGATGTCCTTAGTGTATGTCCTGCCATCTCGATACGAATGTCCAGAAAATTAATATATTGCTGACTATATGTAGCTGTAAACTGTAGATTTATATCAAGCGTGTTTATCCACTGTGTGAGCTGTACCAAGGAATCGTATGTTCCTACCCATATAAAAAATATGTCATCCAGGTATCTCTTCCAGACTAGTACAGACGAAGTAAACCATCCTGAAGGGTAAATAAACGAATTCTCAAAAATATCCATGTATAATGTTGCCACCGATGGGGCTATAGTTGCACCCATGGCAACCCCATGGGTTTGTTTGTAGAAATTACCATCATACCAGAAGTAATTCAACGAGATTACTAATTTTGCAAGCTCCATCAGAAATGCAGTGGTAATACGAGGTGGCTGTTGAATTAGACCATGATACTTTGTATTTTATTAAGATGAAAACTGAAGTTGAGTATAATAAGATAAGTCATATATTCCTATGGGCATCTCTAGCGTTTAGTGCATGGTAATCATCAGCATGTCCTAAAAATGCTAGCACACTTTTGTAAAAGACCCTCTAAATGAATAAGGAACGGAAAAGAAGTCAAGCAGCACTGGAAACAATGATACATCAATCAAGCAAAAACACAGAGGAGCCTTTTGTCTGATAGCACCCTGAAAGACAAAGAACATCATTCTCAAAATGAATTAAACACTCCAACCACCCACCCCTCTATAAAAAAAAATTGGATACGAAGTTCCAGAATATTCAATATCAGACTGCAGGCTCTGGGAGAAAGGGAATGTATATAAGGAACCTACACATAGTAACATAGTAGATGACGGCTGAAAAAGACCTGCACGGTCCATCCAGTCTGCCCAAGAAATGTGCCACTTTTTGTGTATACCTTACCTTGATTTGTACCTGTCTTTTTCAGGGCACAGACCGTACAAGTCTGCCCAGCACTATCCCTGCCTCCCAACCACCAGCACCGCCTCCCACTACCGGCTCTGTAAAAAGCATGTAAAAAACATGTAAAAAGCAGATAAGAACTGCTTTTTACATGTTAAAGACACCCCCACCCTCTGCTTCTCCATCAACATAATATTTTGACAAAATGATGCCAATTCCAAAATGAAGGAGGGTCAGGAACAGTCCAAACCTTTAAAATAATATTTTAACCCAAAAGGGCTGCCTTGCGGATGAGCAGACAACCATCCCTACTCTACAACAAAAACACCTCATATTTATCCAGCAAAAGACCCATGGCCGATAATGGAATTGTGGACCCCAAAAGACATTCTAAATATTTGACTACCTTGAACCAAAAAAATGAATCTTGGGGCACGCTCAAAAGGCGTGAAAAAAATAATTAGGTTGCTGGTTACATTTATGACAAAGGGAGTGTCAATGCTACCCATGTTGAAAAATTGTGTTTGAGAGATGTGGGCTAACAAAGTACCCTAAATTGGCATTCACACAGATCCACTGCTACAATCAGAGTTGGAATCCTAGCAACCAGTTTATTAATGTCATCAGAGGCCTAAAACCTCTGCAAATCCACCTCCCATTTATTCCATATTTCTAGGAGGAGAAAATGTCCAAATGGCCTTATGAAGCAATGAAACAGACAGCTGATTTCTATCATGCAGATCCAAAAGAGAAGCCAAATGAGCACTATGACTGCCAGAGAGCACATTCCCATCCAGATCAGAAACACAGTGGTGCAACTGATGATAAGCAAAATCATCCGTCAATGTAGTTAACCAGCCTCCCCCAACGACTGTAAATTTAGCTCTTCCTTCGGTGAACAAAATTCAGTATAAATGTTATTTTTCATAGTTCCTTTAGCTATTCCACAATCAAATTGTAGAACTCAATTCCTGTTCAAATCCGGGGGATTTCAGACTACTATCAGTTTAGGAAGTTTTTAAAAACATTTTTATTCAAGAAATATTTTAAAGTGTGAATGATATTGCAGTGAAATGATTACATGTTGTAACCCACTTTGATTCTTTGAGTGAAATCAGCAGGATAGAAAAACCAGAATAGAATAGAATTGAAAAGATCCATTCAGATGAAAGACATGTTCCAAAAGTGTAATCCCTAAACCCGCCCATTTGTGAAAGGTCTCATTCTCAACCCCAGGCAGGAATTTCACATTGCCACAAATAGGGAGAAGAACCAAAATATGAGGGGATACATCCCAATCTCTCATGAGGTCTTGCTACAATTTCCTAAGAGGAAGTAACAAAAGACTAGCCCGCAACCCAGATGGGGGCATAATATGAGGCGCCTGTAATAAGGAAGTAAAATGACATGATGCAAAGAGTTCTCATTCTACCTAGATGGGGAAGTATGCCTCCATATCTAAAATCAAATTCCCCAAATGATGAGCTAAATAGGCTAGGCCTCCAATCCTCCAATTCCCAGAAACATTTGTATAGGGATCTTTCGCTTCTTATCACACCAACAAAAACGAGAAAGTTGTCTATGAAAAGTATGAATGACTTTTTTCAAAAGTTTAAGGGGAAGCATTTGCAAGGTATATAACCATATAGGAAATTCCACCATATTAAAGAGGTGTATCCTGCCTTGCAATCCCAGGGGAAGACACTGCCATCCATGCAATGTGGCAATCATGGAATCAAACAGATGAGAGATGTTAAGCCAATATAACTCAGATGTTTTCATTGACAATTGAATCCCAAGTAATGAAAAGAATGGGATGCCCATCTTAACAGGAACTCACCATAAAGCCCCGTCGAAGAGAATCCGATGAGGCCAAGGACTTTCCTTAAAAGATTCCATTAATGCCCCTAGAGATGAATGAGGGTCTGTAATATGAGCTAACAAATCATCTGCAAATGCAGAAATTTTAAATTCAGAAGTAGTAAACTTTAGGAATGTCCGGATTAGCTAGAACATCTCTAATAAAGGGATCTACAGTAAAAACAAATAACAAAGAAGATAAAGGGCATCCTTTTTTTTAAATTTGTACCCTGCTCTTTCCCACTCATGGCAGGCTCAATGCGGCTTAGGTACTTATCTGTACCTGGGGCAATGGAGGGTTAAGTGACTTGCCCAGAGTTGCAAGGAGCTGCCTGTGCCTGCAGTGGGAATTGAACCCCGTTCCCTAGGACCAAAGTCCACCACTCTGGCCACTAGGCCACTCCTCCACTCCATTTGCCCCTGCGAATCACAAAAGGCACCAACAAAATCCCATTGACCCACATAACTGCCCTAGGATCAGAATATAAAACCCACACCACGTCCAAAAGGAAGCCTCTATACCATAGGCTTTCAAAACACTAAAAAGATAAGTAAGAAAGTAAGATAAGTTAGAAAGTAAGGTGACTAATTTAAAGATAGTTGCATGTGAAGTGTCACCCTGGTTAGCACTATAGGTTCTGTGTAGATTCAATCTCTTCTTAAGCATTTGGCCTCTCTCTCCACATTTTTTGCATTGAGTAAAAAAACACTATATTTGAAGAAGAGCATGTGTAGGATCCCCATGTGCTGGAGAAAACAATCCTGCACATGCTCATCTTCAAATGCAGCTTACATCACTCGGTTTAAACAATTTAAAGAAGAATGCTATATTGGAGAGTCATATTAGATGCTTAAGACAAGAATCAACCTACACAGACACTATAATAAACACAACTAAGCTCTTTGGGAGAGTACCTCTCTGGGAGAGCACGCTATCGATTACTTTATGGTGAGAATACCAAAAAGACATTTTAAAACAATACAGGAATGTAAGACCTTTGAAGTTAAAATGATGAAATATTTTCAGACCCACCATACAGGACTTAACAATCATAATCAACAAAATTATACTGCTTTGTCACCCTCTAATCACTATTCCCTCTAAGCTGAGTGGCAATCCTTCACCTATAGACCTGCCAATGGGGGGGCTGCTGTTTCACTATCACATTTTCAATAGTGAGGGACAGGCAAGCTCTGCAGGACTCCAGGGAACATGCATGTCCCTAGCGACTGAAAACACATATTGAAGTGCCACCCCACCCCCGCCCCACTGGCAGCAACGCAGTTGGAGAACTCCTGCTCAGCTTGGAGCAAACAGTGCCTCTGATCATTATTCAACTCTCCCTATTTATTACCCCCACCCCTACCTTTCCCTATGAGACTGTTTCACCTATGTATTCTAATGTTCCAATAACTGTCTATCAAAAACAATACCCACGGCTTCCAAATTGACTGGGTTGTTGTTAAACAAAACAACACTGCTTTAGAGCAATCTTATATGTTTATCCTACTATATAAATGAAGAGTGACCGATGTGTCGCGCATGCGCAGAACAGCACAGCTGTTCTGCGCATGCGCGGCACGTCACAAATCTCTTCCGAATTCCAATGTTGACTGGCGAGCACCGGGCAGGCGGGGATTGTCCAACAGCAGCTCCGAGGCGCACTCTGTCTCCGACAGGTATGATGAGCTGCTGCCGCCGCTGCTGTGACCCGGGCGCTTTCCTCTGCCACCATCCCCCGGGGCGGCTTTCCTGGGTGGGGGCTCGGCTGCACCTGGCGTTGCTCCGTTTTAATGGGCTCAACGGCTTGTATATTAATATTTAAAAGAAGAACCCCCTCAGTATTGAATATCAGTGTGCACTCACTGATACCCTTAATCGATCATACTCACATATGGAGCCAATACAAGGCTTCTCTGGCTTCCACAGTGTTTAAAACTCCACATTCTTGGGTACTTCTTTTTCTACAATGTCAATTTTGGGAAAGGGGCGGGCACAGTGAAGAGCCGGTTGCACTGCGGGCAGTGTTGGACGTTAGAAATTGACACTTGCAGCTCTAAGTGGCTTTTTTCATGAGTTTCAGGAGCATATTAACAGATTCACAGTTCAAAATGTTTCTCAGTGTGCCACACAAAACTTTGTGCCAACCTACTATTGTGTCTACTACAATCCATATGCTTAAATGCAAGAATCAATTCACAAGCAATAAACTTGGATCCAAAGCGATCTCATGCAGACTCAAATGGCCGCTCGACAAGGTGTCCCATTTCACATGTTCCTCGGGAGCTTTGGTTGCATATTAGTCCTGTCTGCCCAAATTTACTTGTTATTCTGGTGGCTAATCACTTATATATTCTGACATTTGCCAACATTTGTTCATTTCTGGTCTGATGAAGGTATTGCCTTCGAAATCTAATCAAAAAATGTATTGTTAGTCCAATAAAAAGGTATTATATTATTTTCCTTTCTTTTTTTGTTTTATTTGTATTGATTAGATTTTTTGAAATTACAAAGCAAAAAGAAAAAAGGAAGAAGCTAGATGCCCATATCCCCAAAGCAGTTCATGAAACATAATTACAAGCATCAGCTTCTATTAAACCACAAAAAAACATGGGGGATATGATCTGAATTACAAAAATGAAAAAAAAAAAAAAAAAAACCAAAAGCCTAGCATTTCAGACAGTCACCTCCTGCCCTGAACTTTTATCTACCCTTTCACTTAAATCAGCTGGTATATTAAACATAGATTCATCCTCTGCAGCCCCCCCCCCCCCCCCCCCCCCCCCCCCCCCATCAACACCATTGTTCAAGACTATGCAAAATCTTCACAATCAGTAAGTTCAAAAGACACATATTTTAAGAAAAATAACATGCCTAAAGCCAGGGCCCATGGAGAGAACTGCAAAATGAATGCCTAACCTTCTGAGTAATAGGCGATGCATTTAAAAATATATTAATTCTATACCCAGAAAACAATCTGGCCCCTAGTTGCAAAAAATATATGCTGGGGATTTCAAGATGTCTGCTGCTTTACATAACACTCCCTAACTGTCTTCCTTTTAATTAATTTCCATGGACTAAAACAGTGTTTCCCAAACTGTGCACTGTGGCAAACTTACAGGGGTGCCACGGAGGAAGAGGCAAGCACACGCTGATTAGTCTCCTGCTCCTGTTGCCGGGACCTGGGTTATCATGTGTTAATGCATTAACTCTGCTCTTCTGCTGGTCATGTCAATTCCTTCTTTTAATACAAACATTATTTATACTGCTTGGACTTCTGTCCAATCCCTGCACTAGGTTCAGTTCTGCCACACACATATTGGTGGCTACAATGTCAATTTTGGGAAAGGGGCGGGCACAGTGAAGAGCTGGTTGCACTGCGGGCAGTGTCGGACGTTAGAAATTGACGCTTGCAGCTCTAAGTGGCTTTTTTCATGAGTTTTGTGTGCATTGTCTGACAAACAGCACCGGTGGGTATCATGTAGTCAGTGGGATAACACTCTTTCCTATTGCTTGCAGAAATAGAGCCCAGGAGGGAGAGACGTCATGACCTGAGAAGGAGAGTGTGATGCCATGTTAGATAGAGCCTGTGAATGAGATCTGTCTATGTGCAGAGCTGCCAAGGGGTCCCAATTTTCGAGAGGGAGATTTTAGTATATGCCCCAACCCTGCCCCACTTTGCATTGGCTCCACCCACTCTACATGGTTCCACCCCTGGCACACCTCAAACCCACAACCATTTCAGAAAATGTTTTATTTATTAGCCTAATATCCCTTTTCAGTTAGCTTTCATAGGCCCAAACCTCCTGCCTCAGGTCAGTATAATGCTGTTATGATATCCTCTCCTGACCTGAGGAAGGAAGTGTTGGTCTCTGAAAGCTAATCAAAAATGTTTTAAAATCAATGAAGGTATCATCTTATTTTCTATTTTATATTTTATTTGCATTTATTAAACTTTATTAACATAGCTATCACATTACTTTATCCTAAATTAAAAATAAAATTATTTTCTTTACCTTTGTTGTCTGGCCGTTTACTTTTTCTAATTGTGTTGCTCCCAGTCTCTTGATTCTGCTTTCCTTCGTCTTCTCTTAACTCTTTTGCCAGGACTTCCTGTCCGTTTGTCATTTTTCTTCTCTTTTTCTTTGTTTTTCTTCAATATTTTTCTGCCTTTCTCTCTGTCCAAATTTAATTCATTATTACTATCCATTCTTTAATTTCCTTCTTTTTACTTCATCTACCTATGGCTTTTCATCTTTTCCTCACCCTTGTTCTCTAGTCTTTCACTACTCTGTCCTCTCCCCTTTTCCATCCAGCAGCTCTCCTCTTTCTCTCCCCATCCTTCCAGTGTCTCCCCTCTTTCTGCATTCTTCCATCCAGCATCTCAACTTCCTGCTCCAGGGGCAGAGAGAGGAGAGAGGAGTGGCTGCAGCCCCACGCTTGCTTTTTAAATTTTTTTTTTTTGGCCGCGGCCACTGCTGCTCAACAGGAGAAGCAGCAGTGGCCAGGAAATGAATACCGGGTGGAAGAGAGAGCTACTGCCACTTGTCTCAGTGGGAGACTTTCCCTCTTTGGCAGGAGTGCGGGAGATGACCCGCCAAAGCGGGAGTCTCCCGCTGGCAGGTCAGCCCGAGGAAGCACAACAGAGGCAGTAAGCTAATGGCACTGGGTAGATTCCTGAGGGTGGCAGAGATCAGATGCAAATTAAACAACTGCCTAAACCCACCAAATAAAAGAAAACAAAGAACATACAGGTAGACGTATACATGTAAATACTCTGTTTCATTTTTATGCAGTGTTACCAACCTGTATATAAATACATATATTTAAATACAGTCAAAAATGTTGATATTAACCCAATTTTGAAAACTTTTTTTCTTCCAGAATACCTTTTTTTGGAGGGGGAGGAGAAAGGTGTGGCGGGGGGCACACTGTGAAAAATCACATGAATAGAGGCACCACAAACAGAAAACATTTGGGAACCACTGATCTAAAAGAAGGATAGACCTGTAGACCAAGCCCCATTGATAGATTTTTGATCCTCTTGGGGGATGTGAGGGCCTCCAAACCTCCAAATAACTAGCATTTGTCATCATCAGGGAAGATGAGCCCACCATCTTCATTAGGCAGCAAAGCAGCATGGAATCCTGATCAGTATATACCCCCCCCCCCCCCTTCTTCTATCGCATTTGGGGTTGATTTTAATGGCAAGTTACAGATCACTAATAATAGATCAGCAATTTCATTATTGAGTTCTTTCATACCCTGGGGTATACCACCTGGGCCAAGTGTTTACTGGTCTTTAACTTGTCTATTTGGCTCAGTACATCTTCCAGGTTCAACAAGATTTGTATTAGTCCCTTCATATCATCACCCTTGAATGCCGTTTCTGGAATAGATAGATAGATCTCTTTCGTCTTTCTCAGTAAAGACTGAGACAAAGAATTCATTTAGAGGCAGATGCACTAAAGCTTAATGAGCCTTTAATGACCCTCCAACAAGGAAAATTTGATCCGTTGCATGCATCAAAGGGCTTTTACCGAGGAAGCCAGCAGCTAACGAAAACGGAATGGAGATGAGCAATTAGTGTGAAAACCCCATTGAAACGAGATGCACTAACCTTTTCCGATTGCCTTTACGCAGGAAAAAGGCAGGAAATCTAACGAGAGGTCTGGACCTCTCGTTAGGACAGCTCTGTGCCAGGAAAAATAGTAAAGTGAAAAAACAAACAAACTGTGAGCCAATCCCAGCGCATTAGCAGAGCTAATAGCACTGTGATTGGTCAAAAGGAAACTGAAAGGCACAATCCATAAACAGAAGCCTCTACAAGCCCCAAGGAGTTCAAAAATATTTTTTTTCTAGGCATGCATCCCCGTCCTCAGACTGCAAACAAAACACAAGCACATGGCTCCCAAATCAAAACAAAAATTTTAAAAAAGGGTCGGGAGGGGGCAAAGGCGCTCGTCAGGAGCGTCCTGTATGGCCGTCCTTGCCCCCCCCACCCGTGGTCACTGTTCCCCCCTGCCCCACTTCCCCCTGCATTCTAAATTAAAAAGCAAGAAGAAAAGCAAACGTACCTTTAGCAGCCCCGGCCCCCTCCCTTCCTCACTACTCTGTCTCCCCTCAGCTCCGCCTCCCGACATCCTCCGCCCTGTGCCCCGCCCCCTCTTGGGGTCGTCGCCGCCATTCCCCTCCTCCATCTGGCCCCCCTCCCTCTTACCGGGACCGTGCAGCGCCTCTCTCCTCTGTCCGAAGGCGCTGCACGGGCAAGAAGAAAGCTGATGCCTGCCTTCGCCCAGCTTCTGTGGCGCGTCTCTCTCCTCCTGCGCCCGCCCCTGTCTGACGTCAGTAACCTACGTAGGTTACCGACATCAGACAGGGGTGGGCCCAGGAGGAGAGAGACGCGCCACAGAAGCTGGGCGAAGGCAGGCATCAGCTTTCTTCTTGCCCGTGCAGCGCCTTCGGACAGAGGAGAGAGGCGCTGCACGGTCCCGGTAAGAGGGAGGGGGGCCCGATGGAGGAGGGAAATGGCGGCGACGACCCCAAGAGGGGGCGGGGCACAGGGCGGAGGATGTCGGGAGGCGGAGCTGAGGGGAGACAGAGTAGTGAGGAAGGGAGGGGGGCCGGGGCTGCTAAAGGTACGTTTGCTTTTCTTCTTGCTTTTTAATTTAGAATGCAGGGGGAAGTGGGGCAGGGGGGAACGGCGACCACGGGTGGGGGGGGCAAGGACGGCTATACAGGATGCTCCTGACGAGCTCCTTTGCCCCCTCCCGACTCTTTTTTTTAATTTTTGTTTTGATTTGGGAGCCATGTGCTTGTGTTTTGACTGTGTTTTGACTGTTTGTGGCATGCACAGAGCAGCTAACATAACGCTTGGCTGCTCTGCGCATGATTTGGGGGCCGATTAACGATGTGTATTGTGATTCTTTGATACATTGTACGTTTCAATACCGATCTCAGCATGTGTGACTTTTTTTTTTGGTGCATTCTTCGTTATTTTAAAATCGTTAGGGACTTTAACGATTTAGATTTTTTTATGTTTGGTTGCTGCATCTACCTCTTAGTCTCTCCACTATAGCCTTGAGTTCTGAGTGTCCCTTTCACTCCTTAATGGTCTAATGGTCCCACAATTCCATCACAGGCTTTCTGCTTCTTCTTTTTTTTTTTATATTATGTTTATTGTCGCAAATACAAACTGTGGCCACATTCCACACTTCCAGTAACACTATCAAATACAAACAATATAGTACATACACAACAATATGCCCAATTTAAACCATAGAGCCCAACAACACAGTGTGTGAAGCCCAATTTGCAGAGGGGAGGGTCCCCCATTTACCCCCCCCCCCCATTCATTCAATTCACCCATCCATCTTTCTTTTCCATACCATCTCACAACATCCATATCACATATAAACCCCCTCATCTACCCCTTCTTCAGCCTACCCATCCCTTCCCTACCCCCCCTTCCCTCCCTTAGCTTAACCGCTGTAAACAGTCTGTCCACACTTTTGAGTATTGCTTATTAACTAATTTCATGGATTGAGAATAGATCCGGCTCTCATGCTTGCCAACCTCTTTCACACGTGCCTGCCATATTCTGGCCGATTTAGTTGTGGAACCTCTGAGAGCATGTTTTAATGACATAGCGGGAGATGGACTGACAATTCAGCGCAACACGGCACACGTCATACTGGCTTTCTGCTTCTGATATAAAATTATTACTAATTTTACTATGAGTTTTTGCCTCTACAACTTTTCAACTTCTCTTTTAGCCTTCATTATCAATACTTTGCATCTAACTTGCCAGTGCTTATGCTGCTTCTTGTTTTCTTCATTTGGATCCTTTTTCCATTTTTTTCTCTAATAGCCTCTTTTCACAGCGCCATTTCACCATGACATCTGGTCTAGACCTCCAAGATGATATTTTGAAAAATGTCCATGCCTGATTTAAACTCCTAACCTTTGCAGCTGCTCCTTTTAGCTTTTTTTTTTTTAACCATTTTCCTCGTTTTGTCATAGTTGCCCTTTCACAAGTTAAATGCTGCCACGGTAGATTTCCTTTGTGTCTTCACTCCATATCATATAACAGTAACCACTATGGGTTTTTTTTTGCCTGATTTTATACAAATACTAGTAAAAAAAGGCCCGTTTCTGACACAAATGAAATGGGCGCTAGCAAGGTTTTCCTCGGAGTGTGTATGTTTGAGAGAGTGTATGTGAGAGTGACTGTGTGTGAGAGAGAGAGTGAATGTGCGAGTGTGTGTGTGTGAGAGAGAGAGAGAGTGAGTCTGGGTGCGAGTGTGTCTGTGAGAGAGAGTGTGTGTGTGTGAGAATGAGAGTGTGTGCAAGTGCTTATGTGAGACAGTGTGTGAGAGAGAGAGTGTGTTTCACGCAGATACAGTGTGTGTGACTGTGTGTGAGACACAGACTCTCTGTGAGACTGAGTGTATGAGACCAAGAGAGTGTGTGAGTGACTGTGTGACACATAGAGAGTGAATGTGATACAGTGTGAGACATAGAGTGTGTGAGAGACAGTGTGTGAGAGTGAGAGAGAGAAAGACATTGACTGTGAGAGAGAGTGTGTGTGAAAGAGAGTGTGTGTGTGACAGAGATACCTCCCCCCCCCTCTGGTGTCTGGTCCCCCTCCCTCCCTCTCTCTGGTGTCAGCCCCCCCCCCCCCCCCCCCCACTCTCTCTGGTGTCTGAGCGTTACTGTGCAGGACGCTGACCTCTAGCTGTGCTTCAAGGAACTGACCAATCTTATTTAATAGAATGCACCTCCAACATTCTGAAGCCGAGAAACCTCGTGTGGTTGGTCACTTCTGCTTGTGACGAACCCGAAAGTACGTGATGTCAATTCAAGAGATGGATACAGAGAGCAGGAATGCCTCAGCCATGCAGTCAGCTTCAGAATGTTGGAGGTGCGTTTTATTATATAGGATACCTTAGGTCAGTGGTTTTCAATCCAGTCCTCAGGAACCACCTAGCCAGTTGGATTTTCAGGTACCTACAATGAATATGTATGAGACATGTTTGCATGCAATGAAAGAAGTGCATGCTAATACATCTCATGCATGTTCAATGTGAGTATCCTAAAAACCTGACTGGCCAGGTTGTCCCTGAGGACTGTTGAAAACTACTGCCTTAGGCAATTTTATAAGACCCACCTAAAGTATACAAAACATTATTCTATATGCCTAGACCTCTTATAAATTACCCCTTTTGTGGCATGTTTTTCAAAACTAAGTACTTCTGTGCAGCTACAGTGTTTTGATTTAATAAAGTTAAAGGTTCCTCTATTTTCTATCATTTCTTTGTGGTCACATTTATTTATGTAGATTTTGCACACTCCTTTTTCAGTAGTAGTTCAAGGGGAGTTACATTCAGGTACACTGGGTATTTCCCTGTTCCAGGAGGGCTCACAATCTAATTTATATGTGAGGCAACAGAGGATCAAGTGACTTACCCAAGATCACAAGGAGCAGCAGCAGGGTTTGAACTGGCCACCTCTGGATGTCAAGACCAGTGCTTTAGTCACTGGGCCACTCCTCCACTCTGCACTTAGTAAATGGTACTGTGCACAGACAGAAGTCAAAGCTTTTTCTTAGGCACTATGACTACGGTTTTGACATAGAGTACACTTGTCCAAATTCAATCCTTGATGGCCACAAACAGGCCAGATTTTCAGGATATCCCTCAAGAACATGCAACAGAGAGACTTACATACAATGAAGGTAATGGGCATGCAAATCACTCTCATGCCTACAAATCTGGCCTGCTTGCAGCCCTTGAGGACTGAACTTGGACAAGTCTGGCCTAGATGAAGGTCCTTAGCACTGTTCCCTCTAAGCTGATTGGGAGTCCTCCAATTGCATTGCTGCCAGTAGGGTGAGGTGCTTCAATACTGTGTTTTCAATTGCTAGGGACAGGCAGGTTCTCTGGAGTCCTGCAGAGCTTGCCTATCCCTCAACATCCCCCACTGGCATGTCTGTAGGTAGAGGGCTCCAGCTCAGCTTAGAGCAGAGGTTCTCAAGCCAGTCCTCAGGACACAGCTAACCAGTCAGATTTACAGGATACCCACAATGAATATGGAGGCAGATGTGCTTACCACAAGGAGGCAGTGCGTGCAAATTTATCTCAGGCATATTCATTGTGAAAACCTGACTGGTTAGGTTTGTCCCGATGACTAGGTTGAGAACCCTTGGCTTAGAAGGAACAGTGGTGCTTAGCCTGACCTAATATTGCTGTCCTAAATCAATGCCTTCATGAGAGTTTTGGTCACTTCAAAGTTCTAGTTCTTACATAAATACATTGTGGTCCTTCTTCTCTAATAGATGCCTGTGGTATGTCTTTCTCTTTGCCAGTTTCAGTGGTATTTTATCAGCTATTGTAATGGCTGGCCTAGCACATAAGGCTCAGAGTAAGGAACATCCAAGCACTCTGGCATTGTAAGATGAGTGCTTAATTAGGAGCAGTCTTTGTATGCTCCAGTGAGCAAACACATTCCAGGATAATTGCATGCTGTGAACTACATGATATTTTGTATTTACATGAGCAAAAGTTTGGATATAATTAACAGAGTTTTGACTGGCAGTTCAAATTCCTCCCACGAAATGAATCCTTTACTTGCACCTAATTTGTTTCTTATCTACAGGTAACAGCAGCAGTCTTAACCTTCAAGCTGAATTTGCAGAGCATGGATTCAGTCAAATTAGTACCCCCCCCCCCCCCAAAAAAAAAAAAATGACCTGTCACACTGCTGAGTTGGGAAGATGAAGCCAACAGGCCAAACAAAAATATCCAAAGAAGACAAAATACTATCAGTGGCTCACTAATGGTCCCCTTTCCCATGGCTTCCATTCTGCATGAGTCTATTTGTAGAAAGGGTAAAAGTAAAATCAATTATTTACTCTTTCAAAAAGTACAAAGAAGAAGGAGCACTCCATGAAGTTACATGATAATGGGTTTAAAACAAATAGGAGAAAATAGTTTTTCACTCATTGAAGCTCTGTAACTCATTGCCAGAAGATGTGCTAAAAGCAGTTAGCACATCTGGGTTTAAAAAAAGATTTGGACACGTTCCTGGAAGAAAAGTCCATAAACTGATATTTAGGTAGACATGGGGAAAGCCATTACTTATCCCTGGGGTAGGCAGCATGGAATCTTGCTACTGTTTGGAATTCTGCCAGGTACTTGTGACCTGGATTGGCTGCTGCTATGAGTGAGACCAAAATTATTAAGTATAACCCATATTCAAATTTCTGTTTCAGCCAGGATTATTCTGCCCAGCTTCCATCAAAAATCTACGATAGGTAAAGTCATGATCTACTTTTGTTATGATTGTCTTAGGCCATTGAACATAAGTTGGTTGTAAAAGTACCAACTCTAAATTATCATTATGTTTCATCCTTCCAAGTCTTTCTTTTGTACCTTCAGAATTCTTGTCCTTTCAAGTCATTGAAAGGAGATCAAGTGGGGAAAGCATGCAAAGTATCACTGGATAAGCAAACGTGATGTTGTTCTGAACACTTGAATGAATTGGAGAACATTTTTATTCATTCAACGTGTAATTAAGCTCTGGAATTCGTTGCCAGAGAATGTAGTAAAAGCAGTTAGCTTAGCAGGGTTTAAAAAAAGGTTTCACTAGCTTCCTAAAGGAAAAGTCCATAGACCATTATAAAAATGGACTTGGGAAAAATCCACTACTTATTTCTAGAATAAGCAGCATAAAATGTATTGTATTTTTTGGGGATCTTGCCAGGTACTTGTGATCTGGATTGGCCACTGTTGGCAATACTTATGTACTTATGCTAGCTGTGCTATTCTGGGTAAAATAAGCCAGCTTTGAGCTGGTGTTATTTTTCCTCCCCAGGAGCATCAGGCCACCAATAGATAACCCTACAATCCTGGACAGCTATTTAAAGAGACCATCACATAAAACAATCACCCCCACTGTTCTGACCTGGTTTTACAACCTGCCTCATCAATCATTTACACAGCACTGACACAGACTACTACTCAACAATTACTGTGGATTTTTTTTGGATTCATATTAGGTAAATGAGACTTTTATTAGAAGTTTGCTTTAAATGGAGAGTGTATAAGTCATTATTGTCTAAGATACACAATTATTAAGATATATACACAATGATTAAGCTATATAGCTGAAGAGAAACAGTAATAGAAAAGAAACAATCATTACATCACTGGTCATTAATTACTACATCCAAGCAAAGCTAGGAGTCTCTTGACCTGGAAAAGAAGCAATAATAATCATCATAATATACATACATCACTGGTCATACATCACCTAGGCTTTTTACATCAGCTGAGAGAAGCCCCTTTTTTAGTGAAGCCAGAGTCTCGTAACCAGGCATTTAGGTTCCTATGCGACATGTCTGCCCATAGGTGAGCTTCCGATTTCGCTACAAAAGGTGCCCATTTTTATTAGGCTTAGAACTCATTTTCAGAGTTAAGGAAAGTTACAGAATGCTTGAGAATTTTTCTGTTTAGGTAAACAAGCCATAATGTGGGTCACATGTTTCTCTGTCCAGGTGGCCAGCCTGAACTCAAAACATGCTCCACCCCCCCCACCCCCCGCACATAGCTATGTCTTATCTTCTTACACATTCCAAATCATTTTCACATGAACAGAATTATCACTTTAATGAGAGAGTGCACTGTCAGTCACTCAGACAGAGTTGAAAAGCAATCTTTAAAATTCTTCCATTACACCCACCCCCCCCCCCAATTCTGCCAAAGCAGTCCCCCCCCCCCCCCCAACACACACACAGTCAGCGGCCCCAGCACCCTTCCCAGGCACAAGACATGCTCCTGGCACTTACTGGGGCTATCCCTAGTGTCAAGCAGTGGAGAATAAGAGTGATCCCCAGTCACTCCTGCTCCTTGAGCTGCCAGCATCATAATAGCACTGGTCTGGGTCCCTAACAGTAGTTTCACCATACTACCACTAGAAGTCAAGCAGCTAAATAAGAAACATATGTTCCAGACTTCTGTTGTACAGAAACTCTGGGCCCCTTTTACTAACCCACGTAAGCGCCTATGCACGCCCAAAGTGTGCCAAAATGGACTTACCGCCCAACTACCGCGAGGCTCTTGCAGTAATTTCATTTTTAGCGCATGTCCGCTACAAACATCTGAAAAATAATTTTTATTTTTGGATGCGTGTAGCAGATGCATATAGGTCCTTACCGCTAGGTCTATGGCTGGCGGTAAGGTCAGATACCCAAAATGGGCACATGGCACTTTTGATTTTGCTGCACGTCCATTTTTGGGAAAAAAAGTTTTTTTTATAAGTGTGCTGAAACATTATTCTGCCTGTGCCCAAAACCCACACCTACACTATCGCAAGCCATTTTCAGCGCGCCTTTGTAAAAGGACCCCTCTATGAATTAGCCTATGTAAGAAGACTGCAATCCACTACTAGAAGCTGTGGAGTCTTAATTAAGGGCTCCAGGTTTGGCATTCCTCCAGACATGTGATTAATCCAGGAGCACAACAAGAAAGAAATCCTTGCTGTGAGCAAGCCTTCCTCGGGTTGTTTTTATGATACATGCGAAAAACGTCTTTGTAATACGGGATTATTGTTTTTACAATACGCAATGATATTCACAGTTGTCCTCTTTCTTCTTTGTATCCGATGCAGCTCATTGCTCCTCATTTTGAGAGGTTCAGATGCAAAATCTATAAACGTCAATTTGTTGGTATGTACATTTACAATCAGGCTTATTTTCGAAAGAGAAGGGCGCCCATCTTTCGACACAAATCGGGAGATGGGTGTCCTTCTCTCAGGGTCGCCCAAATCGGCATAATCAAAAGCCGATTTTGGGCGTCCCAAACTGCTTTCCGTTGTGGGGACGACCAAAGTTCCCAGGGAAGTGTTGGAAGTGTTGGAAGCATAGTGAAGGCGGGACTGGGGCGTGCTTAACACATGGGCGTCCTCGGCCGATAATGGAAAAAAGAAGGGTGTCCCTGACGAGCACTTGGCCAACTTTACTTGGTCCATTTTTTCTTGCGACCAAGCCTCAAAAAGGTGCCTGAACTGACCAGATGACCACCGGAAGGAATCGGGAATAACCTCCCCTTACTCCCCTAGTGGTCAATAACCCCCTCCCACCCTAAAGAAAAACTTTTAAAATATTTTGTGACAGCCTCTATGCCAGCCTCAAATGTCATACCCTGCTCCCTGACAGCAATATGCAGGTCCCTGGAGCAGTTTTAGTGGGTGCAGTGCACTTCAGGCAGGCGGACCCAGGCCCATCACCCCCTACCTGTTACACTTGTGGTGGTAAATGTGAGCCCTTCAAAACCCACCAGAAACCCACTGTACCCACATGTAGGTGCCCCCTTCACCCCTTAGGGCTATGGTAGTGGTGTACAGTTGTGGGGGTTGGGGGGCTCAGCACCCAAGGTAAGGGAGCTATGCACCTGGGAGCAATTTCTGAAGTCCACTGCAATGCCCCCTAGGGTGCCCGGTTGGTGTCCTGGCATGTCAGGGGGACCAGTGCACTACGAATGCTGACTCCTCCCATGACCAAAGGGCTTGCATTTGGTTGTTTCTGAGATGGGCGTCCTCGATTTCCATTATCGCCGAAAACCGGGCACGACCATCTCTAAAGACAACCATCTCTAAGGTCAACTTAAAATTTGAGATTTGAGCATCCCCGACCGTATTATCGAAATGAAAGATGGACGCCCATCTTGTTTCGATAATACGGGTTTCCCTGCCCCTTCGCCGGGATGTCCTGTGAGGACATCCTCAGGAAAACTTGGGCGCCCCATTCGATTATGCCCCTCAATGTCATTTAAATGTGCCTGCATCTTTCAATTTGAAGCTAGAATATAGCTACTACTACTACTACTACTACTATTTAGCATTTCTATAGCGCTACAAGGCGTACGCAGCGCTGCACAAACATAGAAGAAAGACAGTCCCTGCTCAAAGAGCTTACAATCTAATAGACAAAAAATAAAGTAAGCAAATCAAATCAATTAATGTGTACGGGAAGGAAGAGAGGAGGGTAGGTGGAGGCGAGTGGTTACAAGTGGTTACAAGTCCCATTGACCTAGTGGTAAGGGCTCATGCACTACCCATGTGGTAACCATGCAGTGTGTGCCAACGTGGGTGCGCTGCCGTCCATCCCTATGTCTTCTGTAGTGTGATTTGATGTGGTCATACATATATATATATTTTTTTCATTCTTATATATTTTTAATTTCCTGTGGGCGTTATAGATGTTTATTGTTCTTGTATATATGTATACAATTGGATTTTTCCATGTATATTCTTATAATGTTTTATATTTTTATCTGTCATGTCTTTTGATCCATGCTGCTGTTGTAATTCATATGTATTTTCAATGTTTTATATTTATATAGTTTTCTTATATTATATATATATATATACTTTTTATATGTTTTTACATTATATGGTTATATTTTGTATTTTATGTTTTTAGACCGCTGAGAAAATCTTTATAGCCGAAACACGGACCGTGTAGAGTCCCAATAAACTGTGATTTTGGTGCTCTTACCACCGTGGTTTCAGGACTGGTCTTTTGGACTTGGTTTTTTTCCATCCCTGTGTACTTTGCTGTTTTTGGCTTGTTTGTGGAAGACTTGGACCTCCTTTTCTTTGTGCCCAACCAACACAACCAAAGAACAGCACCAACGGGGGTGGGAGGGGGGACATGACAAGATATACTACATAAAAAAATAAATGTAAAAATCAGAAAATAAAACCCTACATGCCCATGTTTCACCCTAAGGTTGTTTCATAGGTAAAAGACACAACTGGAAAACAAAAACAAAGCACAAAAATTAGATATCCTTTTAAACAAGCATATCAAACAATTAAACATATCAACAAGCATATTAACAAACATATCAAACAATTAAACAATTAAAATATTTGTTTTCTGTTGAATAGAACTATTTAATAATATTTTATACTACCTTAGCATAAAACTGTATACCCTCCTTTATAAAATATAAGAATAAAAGAGAAAACAAAAACTCAGGGGTAAAAGCCCTGCAGCGGTGAGTGAATTTTTAGATGCCACCGTCTTTATGCCTGGATTTTTCAATGCCAGGCCATGCCCGGTCAACAGCATTGAATATCCAGATATGTGCAGCCAGTCGGCACTTATCCAGTTAAGGTCAATATTCAGCCCTTAACCAGTTAAGTGAAAACAGACAAAGACAGGACTGTGTTGTATAAGGGCTGATTTGTGTAGTTACCTAATATGGTTAAGTGCTGAATATTGACACTCAACAGCATGAGTGCTGACTCTGTCCCCAGACCACCTACAACATAGCTGGTTTTGGTTTAGGTGGTTAGAGGGTAAATTCAGTGGCACTATCAGTTAAGTGCCAGTGAATATCCCCAGATAGCCTCGCACAGGCAATTTAACTAGACAGGAAAGGCTCCTGTCCAGTTAAATTACTTTGAATGTCATCCTCCTTAGTTAACCGTAAAATCAAAAATGAGAGGCATAAGTATTGACCTCCAGGCCTCTGTTGACACAATAGTGTTCCAATGGCTGCTTAAAACAAAGTTTAATTTGCAATGATACAGTGTGTCACTGTAAGCATTTGCATAATTTAAAGTTGTATGAGCTAGAAAGCAGTCATACCAATAAGTTCCAACAGATCACACAAGTAAAAAACAATATTCTGGAATTTGGGCAGTGTCCCTTGACTTCTCGTCTGCTTTTGTTCTGATTGACCATTTACCACTACCTTCTGCCACCTGTCAGTCAACCAGTTACCTATCCAGTTCACCACTTTCGGTCCCAAGTTCAGCCCTTTCAGTTTATTCACAAGTCTTCTGTGGGGTATTGTATCAAAGGCTTTGCTGAAATCCAAGTAGATTATATCTAGTGCACATCCTTCAACCAGTTCTTTGGTCACCCAGTCAAAGAAATCAATAAGATTTGTTTGGCAGGATTTTCCTTTGGTAAAGCCATATTGCCTTGGGTCCTGTAATCCGTTGGCTTCTAGAAAGTTAACTATCCTTTCTTTCAGCAGCAACTCCATTATTTTTCCTACCACCATCGTGAGACTTACTGGTCTGTAGTTTCCCACTTCTTCCCTGTCTCCACTTTTGTGAAGAGGGACCACATCCGCTCATGAAAGACTCCTGAGAAAATTTCAGAATCATGGGATAGGAGGCAAGGTTCTGGTGTGGATTAGGAATTGGTTGTTGGACAGAAAACAGAGGAGTGGCCTAGTGGTTAGGGTGGTGGACTTTGGTCCTGGGGAACTGAGTTCAATTCCAGGCACAGGCAGCTCCTTGTGACTCTGGGCAAGTCACTTAACCCTCCATTGCCCGCCGCATTGAGCCTGCCATGAGTGGGAAAGTGCGGGGTACAAATGTAAAAAATAAAAATAAATAAATGGTATTTCTCTCAATAGAGGAGGGTGAACAGTGGAATGCTGCAGAGATCTGTACTGGGACCGGTGCTATTTAACATTTTTAAATGATCTGGAAATCAGAACAACGATTGAGGTGATTACATTTGCAGTTGATACAAAACTATTCAAATGTGTTAAAACACGTGCAGACTGTGAAATATTGCAGGAAGACCTTAGGAAATTAGAAGACTGGGCATCCAAATGGCAGATGAAATTTAATGTGAACAAATGCAAGGTGGTGCACATTGGAAAGAATAACCCAAATCATAGTTACCTGGTGCTAGGGTCCACCTTGGGGGGTCAGAACTCAAGAAAAAGATTTAGGTGTCATTGTAGATAATATGCTGAAATCTTCTGCTCAGTGTGCGGCAGTGGCTAAAAAAGCAAACAGGATGCTAGGAATTAGTAGGAAAGGAATGGTAAATAAGACCAAAAATACTATAATGCCTCTGTATCACTCCATGGTGCATCCGCACCTTAAGTATTGCTTTCAGTTCTGGTCGCCGTATCTCAAAAAAGATATAACGGAATTAGAAAAGGTTCAAAGAAGAACGACCAAAATGATAAAGGGGATGTGGAACTCCTCTCATATGAGGAAAGATTAAAGAGGTTAGAGTTTTTCAGCTTGGAAAAGAGACAGATGAGGGGAGGTATGGTTGAGGTCTACAAAATCCTGAGTGGTGTAGAACGAGTAAAAGTAAATCGATTTTTTATTTGTTCCAAAAGTACAAAGACTTGGGGACACTCAAGGAAGTTACATGGAAATACTTTTAAAACAAATAGGAGGAAATATTTTTTCACTCAACAAATAGTTCAGCTCTGGAACTCTTTGCCGGAGGATGTATTAACAGCAATTAGCATATCTGGGTTTAAAAAAGGTTTGGACAAGTTCCAGGAGGAAAGTCTATCGTTTACTATTGAGACAGACATGGAGAAGCCACTGCTTTCCCTGGGATTGGTAGCATGGAATGTTGCTACTAATTGGGTTTCTGCCAGGTACTTGTGACCTGGCTTGACCACTGTTTGGAAACAGGATACTGGACTAGATGGACCATTGGTCTGACCCAGTATGGCTACTCTTATGTTCTTATGTTCTGGGCACCGGCACTGAATATCGGGGGATAATTTTGGACAGGCTGGGAGCCAGAACTTATGCTGCTCGACTGGATATCAGGCTGGGACCTATGTGATTTTTTAAAAATTTTTTAAAGATCCCTAGAGCCCCCTCTTGACCCACCCCCGACAACGTATCCTCCTTCCTTCCCCAAGTCCATTGAAAGAAGGTCCCTCCCCCAGAAAACTCCCAACCCTCGCAACGGACCAGGTAAGCAGGTAAAGCCCCCCCCCTCTCCCAAGCCAACCTGTATCCTTGGTGGTCCTGCAGTGCTCATTGGGAGCAGGAGCGCAGCCCCCTCACTCCTGCCCCTTGCAGCGCCAATCCAAAATGGCTGTCACAACCTCTCACTATAGTACGTGGTACTTCATGTAGTTCAACTTTGTTTCCATACCAAGCAGTTTCAGCTTAGTGTTCTCTACCTACCAAACGTAGGAGGATTCCTACTTATCTGTTGTTTTGTAAACAACTGAAGGCCTATTGTTTTTAAAATTCCTTTATTTGGTCTGTATTTTTATGTATATCTTTTTCTTTTTCTGAATCTATGTGATCTGCTTTGAATCTATATATGAGCGCTGGCAGACTACAAGCATCATTACCATTACCATTCTCTTGTTGCTGGTTTAGAAAAGGAGAAACAGCAGCAGCGGGGGTGTCAGGGGGAGGCAATGCGAGGAGGAAGATTCAGTGGGAAAGGGAGAGAGGTCATTACATGATGGATGGAGAGGGAGTCTGAGCAGTCACTAGATGGAAGGGGGTAAAGAAAGTGCAGACACTGGATGGAAGGGGGAGGGAGGAAGATACTGGAGAAAAGGGGAGAAAAGAGGGGCAGACACTGAATGGAAAGGGTCAGAGAGAAAAAGGGCAGATGCTGGTTGGAAGAGGGAGGACAGACGGGGCAGATGCTGGATGGAAGGGGGAGGAGAGGGGCAAATGCTAAATGGAAGGGGATAGAGAAAGGGAAGACACTGGATGGAAGGGGGAGAGGGTGAACATACTGGATAAAAAGGGAGGAGAGAGGAGGCAGATGCTAGATAGAGGGGGGAGAAAGGGCAGACACTGAATGGAAGGAGCAATGAAAATGCGGATGCTGGATGGAAGAGGAAGAGATAAAGAGCAGAGGGTTGATGGAAGTGGGAAGAGAGGGCAGTCACTGGATGAAAGGGGAGAGAAGACAAATGCTGAATAGAAGGAGGCAGAAAGAGAGAGAGGGCAGACACTGAATTGAAGGGGGAGAAAGGGAGCAGACACTAGATGGAAGGGGTCAGAGAGAGAAAGGGCAGATGCTGGATGGAAGAGGGAGGAGAGGGGGCAGATAATGGATGGAAAGGGTAGGAGAGAGGGGGGAAATTCTAAATGGAAGAGGGTAGAGAAAGTGCAGAAGCTGGGTGGAAGGGGAGAGAGAGAGGCCAGATGCTAGACTGAAGGGGAAGATAAAGAGAGCAAATGCTGGATGGTAGGGGAGAGTGGACAGATGCTGAATGGAAGGGGCAGAGAGAGAGGGCAGACTTTAAATGGAAGGGGTGGGGAGAGAGGGCAGACACTGGATGGAAGGGGTGGAGAGAGGGCAGACACTAGAAGGAAGTGAGGAGAGAGGGTACATGCTGGATTGAAGTGAGGAGAGAGAGAGCAGATGCTGGATGGAAGTAGGGAGAGAGGGCAAAGACTGGATGGAAGGGGCAGAGAGAGAGAGAGGACAGATGCTGGATGGAAGAGGGCAGAGAGAGAGAGAGAGAGAGAGAGAGAGGGTAGATGCTGGATAGAAGAAAGTATCATGTTATTTGCCATTTTTTGTTTTGTCTTTGTTATTTTGTAATGTGATTCAAGTTTGTCAGTTTTTGAAATTTACATCTGCTATCTTTATATTTTGGCACATTACAGAGGGACATGCATCACTGGTTCTCTTTCTCTGGTGTTGCACCATATTCTTGGGAGTTCAGTTTAATTTTTGTCTACATATTTTTATTTTTAGTTTGTGGTTACTTAGTCTTACTGTAAACTGGGTGAGGACCTGTGTTCTGCATGCGTGAAAGAGACATGGGTTTCTTCCCCCCCCCCCCCCCTTCCTTTTTCTGTAAGCATTTACTGTGAAGGATTGATCTGTATTAATCTAGCTTGTTTAGTTTTCCAATAGATGTGTTGATGTTCTAGTGCCCACTGCAATGTTTAGGGTGCTGCCTGTTCCTAGGTAAGCTCTCATTGTGTGACTCGTGGAAGTGACTGCTATTATGGAAGGGTAGAATTGCTCTGTAGGTCCTGCATGACATTTGTAGTCTTTTGTGTTACTGCATGGTATGTTTAGTACTGTCTGCATTTTTTTTCAACATTATTATCATTTGTTTCATTTCATGATTATTACTGAAAATAATTTTGTTGTATAGAGGAAGGGGGTGTTAAAGAAAATCTGCCACAGGTGTCAAATATGTTAGGTACACCACTTGCTGCACTGACTCGTAGGTCAGCAGTACCCGACCATGTTAGACACCTACCTACAAAGTTCTACCTCTTAGTTACCTGAAATGTTTGACTTTTAATCAAATGCCTTTACTTTTTGCAGTGAAAAAAGTATTACTTGTAATGCAATTTTGTTTGATAGGATGTGCTGTGTTAAATTTCTTATTTGTATGCACTGTGCTCACTATGAAGTAATATAAGATCAGTTAATACTCAGATGGAAGGAAGATTATATGTCTGTGCCCTATACTTAGAAGAGCAGCCAATTGATTACAACCTATTATTTCTTCACAGAAAAGCTGAGGTATGTATTGAATTGAATTCTAGTGGAAATAAAACAAGAATTCAAAGAACAAGAGGTAAACATAAACCACCTGATATTTAAAAATGTTTAACCAGCCAGGATCGGCTCCTGGTTAGTTAAATGGTATTCAGCCAGCTATCTGGCAATGTTCAGTGGGAGAAATCCAGCTATCTGTCAACTAGGAATTCCGCCACCTCCTCACCCGCCTGGTCCTTCTCCATGACCCTTTTCCTTATAGGCAGTGCCCTAGAGCTATGAGCACTTCTCCTCAGATCCTGTATCATCTCCTCCATGAGTAGAGCTAAGTGTCCATTCATGTGGCATTCCCAGCCCTCTACACAGCAGGCGGTGGGCTGACATGCTTTCCACCATGATGACTTGACAGTTTTTTCCCACCCTTTACCAGGTACTCAATGTTCTGTTTTTGTCTTTCAGGTCCATTTGCGCGGGCTGTCCATGGATGGGAGAAGTCAAACCTTTTACTGGGTCTGCTTCAGTAGTCCTTCCTCTCGGTTCTAGCAATATAGTTCCAGAACAACAAAATTTGTAATCCAGAGGGCAACCAAATGTATTCCTTTCTTCACTTTTCTCCCAGCTGCCCAATGCTCAGGCATGCAAATTTGTAATCCTTAAGTAACAAGTCCTCTCCAGTACTTTATCCAAAATTGCCCCATGTCTGGGCAATCCAGTTTATAATCCTTAAATAGCAAGGTTTTTCCAACACTTTACTCCCAATGCCCCATGTTCGGGTGCCAGTTTTATGTAACCCAGGTCTTGCCCCTTACTAGCTCAGGTCTGCAAACAACCAAAACCTAGGTCACAGAGAAAACTTATTTCCATCTCAGTACTCTATTCTGTTTCCATTCAGCTCACCACTCAAACTATCACAGCTTCCATCCAACGAGCTTTGGAGTTGATCAATGGCCTGGAATAGAGATCCAGGGTATTAGGATACTGAACAAATTCTCAAGTTGGTACCTCTCTCAGTCTACGAGCAAGTGTGCTCATCTCTTGCCAAAAATTACTCGGCACTCCAGGAGTTTGGTAGAATGCAAACCAACGTTACTGGAACTTCTTCAACCAGCAGTCTATACTTCAAACTCTTTATATATACAGTTCTGTTCAAGACCATTTGTGGTAATCTTGACCCTTCTTTTTCCCTCTCAAAGTGGCTCACAGTTGTACATATTTACATCCACTCCTGTCCTTTACCCATCCTGTTGTGTAAGGAATAAATCCAAGGTTGTTTCTACTACTCCCATGAATGGGATGCAAACATACCAGGCTATAATCTATTTAGGAAGGATAGAGACCGTTGTAAAGGTGGAGTTGTAGCTCTGTATGTGAGAAGCAATATTGCAGCGACTGAAATGTCAGGGGCCTGGGGAAAGGAAGAAGCAATATGGATAACCTTAAAAAGAGATGATGGAACCTCTGTCCACATGGGTGTTGTCTACAGACCTCTGACACAATCAGAGGAACTAGATAAAGATCTGGTTACACATATTCAAAAGTTGGGAAAGAAAAGAGTGGTGCTGTTGCTGGGAGATTTCAACCTGCTGGATGCGGATTGAAAACTTCCATCTGCAGAATCGGAAAGAAGTAGAGAGATAGTGGATGCTTTTCAAAGTGCTCTGCTCAGACAAATGGTGATGGAACCCACGAGGGAAGGAGCAACATTGGATCTGGTGCTTGCAAATGGGGAAAGTGTGTCTAATGTACGAGTGGGTGCCCATCTGGGCAGCAGTGACCATCAGACAGTTTGGTTTGATTTAACAGCTAAAGTACATAAGTATTGCCACACTGGGACAGACCAGAGGTCCATCAAGCCCAGCATCCTGTTTCCAACAGTGGCCAATCCAGGTAACAAATACCTGACAAGATCCCCAAAACATTCAATATATTTTATGCTGCTTATCCTAGAAATAAGCAGTGGATTTTCCCCAAGTCAATTTAATAATGGTCTGTGGACTTTTCCTTTAGGAAGCCGTCCAGACCTTTTTTAAACCCCACTAAGCTAACCGCCTTTACCACATTCTCTGACAACGAATTCCAGAGTTTATTTACACATTGAGTGAAGAAAACTGTTCTCTGATTCGTATTAAATGTACTACTTTGTAGCTTCATCACATGCCCCCTAGTCCTAGTATTTTTGGAAAGAGTAAACGATTCACATTCATCCTTTCCACTCCACTCATCATTTTATAGACCTCTATCATATCTCCCCTCGGCCGTCTTTTCTCCAAGCTGAAGAGCCCTAGACACTTCAGCCTTTCCTCATAGGGAAGTCATCCCATCCCTTTTATCATTTTCGTCGCCCTTTTCTGTACCTTTTCTAATTCCACTATATCGTTTTTGAGATGCGATGACCAGAAATGAACACAATACTCGAGGTGTAGTCGCACCATGGACCGATACAAAGGCATGAAGCTAGAATATGGTAGATTTAAAACAAATAGGAGAAAGTTTTTCTTTACTCAGCGTGTAGTTGGACTCTGGAACTCGTTGCCGCAGAATGTAGTGACAGCAGCTGGCCTTACGGAGTTTAAGGGGATTTGGACAGATTCCTGAGGGAAAAGTCCATTGAACATTATTAAAAAATCATTTTTGGGAGGGGGGGGTTGCCGGGTTCTTGAAGCCTGGATTGCCCACTGTCGGAGACAGGATGCTGGGCTTGATGGACCCTTGGTCTTTTCCCAGTATGGCGGTGTGTTATGATTGGGGTCTGAACCCCTCTCAAACTTACCTCTTTCCTGGGGGTCAGCTTCTTAGCTGGCTTCTGTTTCTTTTCTCTGTCCTTTCTGAGCTGGCTCTGTCTCTCTGTGCTGGCAGCTTCCAGCAGCATGGCTCTAATTGTTTCACTACACTGCACCTGTGGGTATGTTGCCTGAGTTGCTCTACCTCTCTTTGGGTGTACTGGCTTCAAGTGTTTCACAGTTTTGCATTGGTGTGGGTTGGGCCTCTCTGGGTCAGTGTGCTTTTGCCTAGGTCTAGGGAGTGTGACATCATCAGGGAGGGCCTTGATAAGGAAGTGGTCTTGTTTCCTTCAGGGCCTTTGCAACGGTGGTGTTTGCTTTAGGTAGGGTGGTGCAGTGTGCACTTCTGACGTTGTGTCTAGTTTCCCTGCTTGCTTTTGCTAAGGTCCAGGTTAGTGTTAGTGCAGTGTGCACTGGTGACTGTGTGTTTAGCTTTCCTGTTTTTCCCTTATGGTTCCCCTGCTTTTGGTTTTGGAAGCATTGCTGTGTGTGTGTAGGGCTTTGGAAGCTCTGTTGCTGATAGAAGTACTTCAGGGTTTGGTGTTAGGAACACTGCAGAGTTTGCTGTTAGAAGTACTTCTGGTGTTTGTGCTATTGGGAGCCTTGCAGTCTTTGCTGTTGGTGTTTGGTGCTTTAGAAGCACTTTTGGCTTATGTGTTAGCTTCCCTCCTTGTGGCTCCCCTGTCTTCCCTTTTAGTGCTAGGAGCTCTTCTGGTTGCTTGCCAGAGTAGTGCTTAGGAAGCACCTTGTTAGTTGTATCTAGCTGGCTAGAGCAGTGCTTAGGTAGCTGGTTAGTTCTGTGTTTAGCTTATTAGTGTAAAGCTCTGCTTGTAGCTTGGTGCTTAGTAGCACCTGTGTTAGCTTTGTGTTTAGTTCCCTGCTCTGTTAGTTTAGGGCTTAGGAAGTCCCTTTCTTGAGCAGGGATTAGGAGCTCCTGTTTAGTATAGGGCTTAGGAAGTCCTTTTGTCAGTTTACGGTTAGGAACACTCCTGCTGGTTTAGGGCTTGGGAGCACGTAGATCAGTTTAGGGTTAGGAGCACTTCTGTTTCCAGTCCTGGTCCCTATGTCATCCGGTATCCAGTAAGTCCTGTCGGCTACTCGAACCCAGGAGCTCAACTCTTGGGGGGCTTAGTAGCTAAGTACAGGTGAAGCTGTTGGACCAGTCCAGTGTGCTCCAGTCCCGTGTTCCGGTCCTGTGTCCTCCAGTCCGGGGGACCAGTCCAGGGTGTTCCAGTCTGGTGTGCTCCAGTCCAGTGTGTTCCGGTCCGGTGTGTGTTCCAGTCCTGTGTCCTCCAGTCCGGGGGATTCCAGTCCATGTGTTCCGGTTCGCTGGGCAGTGCCTGCAGTCCCTGCCGGTGTGCTTACCCAGTGTTGGTTGGTGGGTTTTGCCTGCTGCTGTCGCTCCTCGTCAGCAGCCCAAGGGCTCACGTTTGCTCCAGAGCCCGGCCCCGCGGGCTCTGAACCTGAGAACCTGACAGATTGCAAAGGCCATGAGCCCGGCAAGAACCCCCGCCCAGCTGACCCAGCTGGGGTCCAGCTCCATCGTTGTTCTTGATCCTTCTATGACTCTTCGTCAGTATCGTGGGAAACTGTTGTCTCATCCTGTTTTGAAGAAGACCCCTGAAGCGGCAGCTGAGAGAAAACGTGTCCGGTGGCTTGGAATCGCTGAAAACCCAGTTTCAGATATGGACCCTTTCATCATGCTCTCAGAGTATCGCCGCAGCCTTGTCCTGAATCCAGCTTTGTGGGATACTCCGGAAGCTGTCGCTGAGAGAAGACGTCTTGGGAATGCCACGCTCTGGGCCCAGCAGGGGTCCAGTCCCGTTCAAGCAGTGCGCCCAGACAAGCCTCTGAATCCAGTCCGAGCAGCGCGTTCAGCCAAGCTTCAGAGTCCAGTCCGAGGGACGCTGCTGACCGAGCCTCCGATGCCAGTTCAAGTGGCGCTTCCACTCAAGCCTCCGAGTCCAGTCCGAGGGATGCTTCTGACCGAGCCTCCGAGTCCAGTCCAAGCAGCGCTTCTAGTCAAGTCTCTGCATCCAGTTCAAGTGGCGCTGTCTACTGAGTCTCCTAGTACCAGTTTGGATCCCAGTTCCAACCCCATTTTTGATCTGGATCCGTTTCTGACACTCCAGGATTACCGGGTTGCACTTTTGTCTGATCTAGCCCTGAAGAATACTCCTGAAGCTGCAGCAGAAAGAAGGCGTGTCTCCTGGCTTGGGTTCGAAGAAAACCCAGTTTCTGCTATTGATCCCTCTACCAAGCTGTTCTTTTACCGCTTCCAACTCCTCTCGGAGCCAACCCTGCGGGATACTCCTGAAGCCCAAGCTGAAAGAAGGTGGCTTCCTGATTTTTCCCGACAAACTTCTGAGTCCAGCCTGAAGGGCTTTGTCTGCCAAGCTTCTGAGTCCACACTGAGTTCCAGCCCAGTGCCTGAGTCTGTTTTGAGTTCCAGCCCAGATGCTGAGTCCGGAGCGAGTTGCAGCAGTGACAGCCAAGATGCTGAGTCCAGAGCGAGTTGCAGCAGTGACAGCCAAGATGCTGAGTCCAGAGCGAGTTGCAGCAGGAGCAGCCAAGATGCTGAGTCTGGATCGAGTTGCAGTTCCAGTCAAGATGCTGAGTCTCGAGCGAGTTGTAGTTCCAGTCAAGATACTGAGTCTGGAGTGAGTTGCAGCATTGGCAGTCAGGATGCTGAGTCTGGATCGAGTTGTAGTTCCAGTCAAGATGCTGAGGCTGGATCAAGTTGTAGTTCCAGTCAAGATGCTGAGGCTGGATCGAGTTGCAGTTCCAGTCAAGGTGCTGAGTCTGGATTGAGTTGTAGTTCCAGTCAAGATGCTGAGGCTGGATCGGGTTGTAGTTCCAGTCAAGATGCTGAGTCTGGAGTGAGTTGCAGCATTAGCAGTCAAGATGCTGAGTCTGGATCGAGTTGCAGTTCCAGTCAAGATGCTGAGTCTGGATCTAGTTGTAGTTCCAGTCAAGATGCTGAGTCTGGAGTGAGTTGCAGCATTGGCAGTCAAGATGCTGAGTCTGGATCGAGTTGTAGTTCCAGTCAAGAGGCTGAGGCTGGATCGAGTTGTAGTTCCAGTCAAGATGCTGAGTCTGGAGTGAGTTGTAGTTCCAGTCAAGATGCTGAGTCTGGATCGAGTTGCAGTCCCAGCCGGGATGCTGAGTCTACACCGAGTGATGAGTCCATGATGAGTGCTGAGTCTGCACCGAGTGCAGAGGCCAGCCGAGATACTGAGTCCACGATGAGTGCTGAGTCTACACCGAGTGCAGAGCCCAGCCAAGATGACGAGTCCACGATGAGTGCTGAGTCTGCACCGAGTGCAGAGTTCAGCCGAGATGCCGAATCAGAATTGAGTTACAGTCCCAGGCAAGATGCTGAGTCCGGGTTAAGTTGGAGTTCCAGTCCCAGGCAAGATGCTGAGTCTGGGTCAAGTTGCAGTCCCGGCCAAGATGTTGAGTCCGGTGAGAGTTGGAGTTCCAGTTCCAGGCAAGATGCAGAGTCCGGGTCAAGTTACAGTCCCGGCCAAGATGCTGAGTCCGGGTCAAGTTGGATTTCCAGTCCCAGGCAAGATGCTGAGTCTGGGTCAAGTTGGAGTTCCAGTCCCAGGCAAGATGCTGAGTCTGGGTCAAGTTGCAGTCCCGGTCAAGAGGCTGAGTCCGGGTCAAGTTGCAGTCCCGGTCAAGAGGCTGAGTCCGGGTCAAGTTGCAGTTCCGGCCAAGATGCTGAGTCCGGAGCAAGTCCCAGTGCCAGCCGAGATGCTGAGTCTACGTTGAGTACCGAGTCCAGCCAAGAGGCTGAGTCCGAATTGAGTGGCAGTTCCGGCCAAGAGGCTGAGGCCGGATCAGATTGCAGTCTCAGGCAAGATGCTGAGTCTACTCTGAGTTCCCACTTCAACCAAGACGTTGAACCCCTCCTGAGTTCCAGCTCCAGCCAAGAGGCAAGGTCCAGTCTGAAGTCCTGTTCGAGTTCCTGTCCGGCTTTAGATTCCAGGATGGGTGTGGGCTCTAGCCCAGTTCTGGCTGCTACAGTGGAGTGCCAGGAAGTCAAGGAAGTTGTGGATTCCTTCAAGAGATGGTTCCTGTTGAATAGGACTCCACTTGGTGCATCCAAGACTCTGATCCTGCCTAGCAGCCGTACTAAAGAGCCTCGTGGCGGCCAAAGCCACTCTGGTTTCCAAGTTCCAGATGTACTAGTTACTTCCTGCCCAGCCATCCAGATTTATGTTGTGAAACCCATTGGGAGATTTCATCACAGCTACCCATGGAGACCTAAATTGTCTTTTGAGACCTGGAGCTCCTGTGGGGACACGGGAGCCTTGAGGGGGAGGTGCTGTTATGATTGGGGTCTGAACCCCTCTCAAACTTACCTCTTTCCTGGGGGTCAGCTTCTTAGCTGGCTTCTGTTTCTTTTCTCTGTCCTTTCTGAGCTGGCTCTGTCTCTCTGTGCTGGCAGCTTCCAGCAGCATGGCTCTAATTGTTTCACTACACTGCACCTGTGGGTATGTTGCCTGAGTTGCTCTACCTCTCTTTGGGTGTACTGGCTTCAAGTGTTTCACAGTTTTGCATTGGTGTGGGTTGGGCCTCTCTGGGTCAGTGTGCTTTTGCCTAGGTCTAGGGAGTGTGACATCATCAGGGAGGGCCTTGATAAGGAAGTGGTCTTGTTTCCTTCAGGGCCTTTGCAACGGTGGTGTTTGCTTTAGGTAGGGTGGTGCAGTGTGCACTTCTGACGTTGTGTCTAGTTTCCCTGCTTGCTTTTGCTAAGGTCCAGGTTAGTGTTAGTGCAGTGTGCACTGGTGACTGTGTGTTTAGCTTTCCTGTTTTTCCCTTATGGTTCCCCTGCTTTTGGTTTTGGAAGCATTGCTGTGTGTGTGTAGGGCTTTGGAAGCTCTGTTGCTGATAGAAGTACTTCAGGGTTTGGTGTTAGGAACACTGCAGAGTTTGCTGTTAGAAGTACTTCTGGTGTTTGTGCTATTGGGAGCCTTGCAGTCTTTGCTGTTGGTGTTTGGTGCTTTAGAAGCACTTTTGGCTTATGTGTTAGCTTCCCTCCTTGTGGCTCCCCTGTCTTCCCTTTTAGTGCTAGGAGCTCTTCTGGTTGCTTGCCAGAGTAGTGCTTAGGAAGCACCTTGTTAGTTGTATCTAGCTGGCTAGAGCAGTGCTTAGGTAGCTGGTTAGTTCTGTGTTTAGCTTATTAGTGTAAAGCTCTGCTTGTAGCTTGGTGCTTAGTAGCACCTGTGTTAGCTTTGTGTTTAGTTCCCTGCTCTGTTAGTTTAGGGCTTAGGAAGTCCCTTTCTTGAGCAGGGATTAGGAGCTCCTGTTTAGTATAGGGCTTAGGAAGTCCTTTTGTCAGTTTACGGTTAGGAACACTCCTGCTGGTTTAGGGCTTGGGAGCACGTAGATCAGTTTAGGGTTAGGAGCACTTCTGTTTCCAGTCCTGGTCCCTATGTCATCCGGTATCCAGTAAGTCCTGTCGGCTACTCGAACCCAGGAGCTCAACTCTTGGGGGGCTTAGTAGCTAAGTACAGGTGAAGCTGTTGGACCAGTCCAGTGTGCTCCAGTCCGGGGGACCAGTCCAGGGTGTTCCAGTCTGGTGTGCTCCAGTCCAGTGTGTTCCGGTCCGGTGTGTGTTCCAGTCCTGTGTCCTCCAGTCCGGGGGATTCCAGTCCATGTGTTCCGGTTCGCTGGGCAGTGCCTGCAGTCCCTGCCGGTGTGCTTACCCAGTGTTGGTTGGTGGGTTTTGCCTGCTGCTGTCGCTCCTCGTCAGCAGCCCAAGGGCTCACGTTTGCTCCAGAGCCCGACCCCGCGGGCTCTGAACCTGAGAACCTGACACGGTGCTTATGTGCTTTTGTGATTTAACAACTTTCAATAACTTTGTGTCATCAGCAAATTTAATTACCTCACTAGTTACTCCCATCTCTAGGTCATTTATAAATATGTTTAAAAGCAGCAGTCCCAGCACAGACCCCTGGAGAATCCCACTATCTACCTTCCTCCATTGAGAATACTGACCATTTAATCCTACTCTCCGTTTTCTATCCTTTAACCAGTTTTTAATACACAATAGGACACTACCTCTTATCCCGTGACTCTCCAATTTCTTCTGAAGTCTTTCATGAGGTACTTTGTCAAATGCCTTTTGAAAATCCAGATACACAGTCACTCAAAACTCAAAGTCCTGGATTTCAAACATGCGGACATGGCACTTTTTCCGAACCCTTGGCATGGGTAGAAATGCTTTCCTGCATGTGCAGTTAATTTAGACTTGCGAGCTCAAGGAGACATTTTTTTACAGAGTTCACAGAGATTTGGTTGGAGCCCAAACATAATAAACAGATTTCATGAAGGTCAGTAGCTGACATTGTAGTAGTGCAGTTTGTACAATTTTTTTAAAGCCTGGTTTTTTTTCCGTGGGGACTAATAGTGTTGCAAAGTCAAATTCAATGATGAAGGAATAACTGAAAGACAAGGGTCTAAGTGCTGCCGGCCACTGTGGCGGTTAAGAAATAACTGACCAAATTTGAATGGGCAGCTTGAGGTGGGAACTACCACACATACTCAAAAGACCTCATTTAAAGGTCTTCTGAGCTATATGACAAGGTCCGTCCGGTGCCGTCAGCCGTGATGTTACCCATATATGTGTCTGTTCGTCATCCTGCTTGTCCAAGGAGACCAGCTAGGTGCAGCCCTCACCAGCATACTGCTCCCACTTCGGCAGCCATCTTGGTTCTGTGGACCCTTTGTTTTCAAGTATGTCTGAATTTTTACTGATTAATTGTACGTATGTTTTAATAATACATTTAATTGTGTATGTTTCAATTTGTAACCTGCCTAGGAAAGTAGGACAGATTTTTAAAAAGTTAAATAAATTAATTAAATTTTAAAATCTATAACAGCAGTGCTACAGCTACACTGAGCTTCCAAGAAGGTTGAGCTGACCGAGATAAAGTGACTGTGGTTAAAACCTAAACCTGAGTGAGCATGAGGAGGCCAGATGTTTTGAACAGCAACCTCACTAATTTTGATGGCAGTTTGGATAAAATATGACAGAAGGCCTGGGTATTGGATTAAGTATTGCTCTTGTAGGAATCAAAGGAGGACCTCAAGGTCTGAAATAGCCTAGCAGTGAAGGTCGTGGAGGTTAACACTGTAACAGATTTCGGACATGTTTGGCACAGATATGGAGGCAAGAGAAGGAAAAGGATTGTGAGGGCAACCAAAAGGCACTGAGGGGAAACAAGTGTTGTTTTGTGTCCACCCAAAGTGGAAGAAAAAAAGAATCTCACCAAGGCAGACTGGATGGTCCAGTTTGCTGTTTTCCTGCTATCATTTATTATGCTACTGTTCTGTCTGGGGTTTGACTATGATGACTTGGCTCTTGTTGAGGTCTTTAGTGCAAGGTAAGAGACAGGCATGAAACAAATATCATCTTGTGCTCCCAGACAACCAAAAAGAGGTATAGCACAGGTATAGAGAATTTAGGTATCTCATTTCCAGAGAAAATATGAGAGTCATACAGAGCTATGAATAGATTTTATGGTTGATTTTGTTGCTAGCCAAGATTTTAATTTGACAATCTCTTTGAGCTGATTCAGATGTACTGAACAGAATGAGTCAGATGTAATACAATTAACTCAATGGGCCGCAAAGCCAGCTGGAGAGAGACCTGCAGTGGAGGCAGCAGCTGGCAATATGCCTGAAGCTTGTATTTATTTATTTATTTATTTATTTATTTATTATTAGGATTTATTTACCACCTTTTTGAAGGGATTCACTCAAGGTGGTGTACAGTAAGAATAGATCAAACATGAGCAATTGGCAATTACAGCAGTAAAAATATTCAACTAACAATACAAAGTATGGCATAGTATACTACTTACAATGCCAACATAATATGTAATAGAACATTTTAATTGATAGTGAAGGGTAAAGCAAAGATTAACATATAGATAGGTAAGAGAATAAGAAGAGTAAGGTGACTGACTTAAAGAAAGTTGCACACGAGGTTAGAGAGATGGTTAAATATTATCTCAGCTAGGGTAGGAGTGGATAAACATGTCCTGCTGCAGTTTGTGCAGCCCGAGTCACTCCTTGTGAGTGAGACTAGGTGAAAGCTTGGCTCTTCAACCAGCCTTTAATGGAAGCAGTAAGTTAGTTACTTCTTCCATTAAAGGCCTGGTTGAAGAGCTAAGCTTTCACCTGCTTCCTGAAGTAGAGATAGTCTTGTGTTAAGCGAAACCTTTCAGGCAGTACATTCCAGAGTGTGATGGCTACTCCAGAGAAGGCTCGCTTGCGGGTATCACATCATGTAATGTCTTTTAGAGAGGGTGTGGTTAGTGATAGTCCTTGAGAGGACCTCAGTGTCCTTGGTGATGTGTGGAGGATCATCCTATTCTTCAGGTGCTCAGGGCCTTGAAGATCAGACATAGAGTTTTAAATTTAGCCCTATATTGTGCTGGTAGCCAATGAAGTTTTTGCAAAAACAGTGTGATGTGGTCACGTCGCTTGCAACCTTCTATGAGTCTTGCTGATGCATTCTGAATCAACTGGAGCTGGTGCAGGCCCTTTGTAGTCAGACCATTGTGTAGTGCATCACAGTAATCCAGTCTTGATGTTATCATGGCATGCACAACTGGGATAAGATTTACCTTCTCAATGTAAAGAGAGAGGCAGCGTAGTTGTCGCAAATAGTAGAAGCAGCTCTTGAAGGTTGCTTGGATTTGGGGAATCAGAGTAAGTGCTGAATCTAACTGTATTCCAAGGTTCCTGACTTTTGATTTGAGGGGGAGTTCGTACTTCCCAAAAGGGATTTTGATGTCAGATATGTATCCACTTGTGTTAGGGACCCAGAGAAGCTCGGTTTTACTTGAGTTCAGGCAAAGTTTGTTGTGTTTAGACCATTCTTGAATTGATGTTAGACAGGTAATCAGTTTATTCAAGGCTGTAGGTAAGTTAGGTTCAATGGGTATGAGTAGCTGCACATCATCCACATAGATGTAGAACTGAGTGTCCATTGACCAAATCAGCTTAGCTAGTGGCTTGAAGTAGATATTGAACAGAATAGGTGACAGTATCTATCCTTGTGGTACCCTGCAGGTCAGTGTCCTTGGTGGTGATGAGTTGCTGCCAAACATTATGGATTGTTGCCTGTCTGATAGATAGGATCGGAACCAGGCAAGTACTGTTCCATTGATACCTGTTTCTTTCAGTTGTGATAGCATGATATCATGATCCACAGTGTCAAAAGCTGCTGAGAAATCTAGCAGTACTAACATCGAGGCGAATCCCTTCTCTCGGTTTCTGTAAAGATCATCTAGTAGGGATATGAGGACCGTTTCTCTTCCATAACCGGGTCTGAATCCAGATTGACATGGATCTAGCCAGTTTCTCTCTTCTAGCCAATCATTAAGTTGAACACAGACTATTTGTTCTATGAGTTTCCCTAGAAATGGGATTTGGATGCTGGCCTGTAATTTTCAAGTTTGTCCTGGTCAAGGTTGTTTTTCTTTAGCAGAGGGTGAACCACTGCCCTTTTTAATGCTGTTGGTAGTTGCCCATTAAAAAGAGAGGTGTTCACAATTTTTGTGGCGTCTTCTATAAGGTCCATATTTGCCTGCTGTACTATCTTTGATGGGCAGGGGTTGAGGGAGCAGGTAGTTGGTCAAACGTCTCTTATGATTTTGTCAAGGCTCTCCTCTGTCATTGGGTTAAAAGTGTCCGATCTGTCTCTGTCGGGAGGGGGCAAGTTTGTGCACCCCTGGTTGACTGGTTGGGGACTGGGTGAGATTGCCTGTACATCCTGGCAGAGACTTTTAATTTTGTTGGCAAAGTATGCAGCAAAATCATTGCAGTTCAGTTTAGACTGGGCAGGCTGGTTCTGTTGTGGGGGTTGAAGTAGGCTGTTTACTATACTGAACAACTGCTTGGTTGAATTGGCAGCCTGTGCAAGGCATTGAGAGAAATACTGTTTTTTGGGTGCTGTTAAGGCTTGGTGGTACTTTGCCGTGTGCTTCCTATAATTTAGCCTGTCTTCATCAAGGCAAGATTTATGCCATCTACTTTCCAGTTTTCGTCCTTCACGTTTAAGGATCCGAAGTTCTGGAGAAAACCAAGGTGAGCATTTGTGAGTGGGGCATAAGACCTTTTTAGTGGTGCTGTTTTCTCTAAGGTCTTGGCTAAGTGTGTATTCCAGATGTCAACTAGTTCTGACACTGTTGTTGTCTTTTCATCCACATGTGGATAGTCCAAGGCCTCTAGGAAATTCTCAGCAGTCAGCTTTTTTTTTTTTTGTCTCTGATCTTCTTCCATTTGCCATTTGTTTCAGGTTGTCATTTCAGGAGAATTTAATTAGAAAATGGTCTGACCATGATAGGGGTGTTATTTCAATACTGTTATCCCAGAATTATGAGATATCTACCCCTTTGTAGAATACCAGATCTAGTATGTAACCCTTTTTGTGGGTTGGAGAATTGATCACCAGTGTAAATCCTAGTGCTGTCATTGTGTCCAGAAAGGCAGCTGTGGTGGTATCTGGGGTTTCAATGTGTAGATTGAAGTCTCCCATGATCACCAGCCTAGGGTAATTCAGGGTCACTTGAGTAATCAGGTCTAGGAGTTCTTGCACAGATAATGTGTTGTTACGAGTTGCTCGGTATATCATGAGCAGCCAGATTGGTTTCTCCTGTTCAAGTTGGATTAAAAGAGATTCTGTGCCGCCTCAGCATGTGAAAGGAAATGTTATACCAAGGCACCTGGTAGAAGCCTATTCCCACCTAATGGCACTTTAGCAGTACTATGCTTTATAAAATGTATTTTGCTCACACCTTTTTAGTAGTAGCTCAGGGTGAGTTATATTCAAGTACACTGGGTATTTTCCCTGGAGGGCTCATAATCTAAGTTTGTACCTAAGGCAATGGAGGGTTAAGTGACTTGCCCAAGATCACAAGGAGCAGCAGTGGGATTTGAACTGACCAACTGTGGATGGCAAGACCTGTGTGCTAACCACTAGATCACTCCTCCACTCCCCATTAGGCCACTCCGTCACTCCATAGGGGATCAATATTCAGCCAGCAGTGCTCAGTGTTTTGCTGACTGCCACTGGTGTTATGCCTGGAGTTTCAATGCCAGGTCATAGCCAGGTTACAGCATTGATTTTCTGGTTTTACGGCGGCGGCAAAATCATAGCCGGTTAAGTGCAATATTCAGCAATTAACTGGCTATGGCAAACTGTGTAAAGGTAGGACTGACTTTTATGCATAAGTTGCCTAACTGACCAAGTGTTCACTCCTCCCCAGACCACCCCCAAAATAGCCAATTTTGAGTTGTCGCTAACTGGTTATTTTTAGCACTACTAACTGGTTAAGTGCCGCTGAAAAATTAGCAGTTAATCCTGAACAAGTGATTTAACCAACTGTTCTGTCCTTTGACAGCTGTGCCTGGTGGAGATAGATACAGAGATATGTTTTATGTTTATCATAGGCCACTGTACTGTTATAAAAGCAAGGCAGTATGGGAGAGGTAGTTCACAGGTGGGGCAGTCACTCTTGTTTAGACTGTTTATGGATGTGCTGTTGCCAGGGCTGTATCTTTCTGCCTAGCTGGGCTCTGCCCTGATTGGTCTTCCTGACCTCATGTCCTTTGGGCTCTTGGGAGAACCCCTCCTTCTCCTGTCTCAGTTCTCTCTGTATGACTGAATAGCTGGTTCCAACTTGGCTTCCACAGCACTTGTCATCATAGATGCTGTTGAGAGAGCTCAGTTTCTTACCCTTATGTATCTCGTAGTTAGCTCACATTTATCAGTTATATGGTTTATATGTATTTTCATACATATCCAGCTGTGAGAGATGCTGCACTGTTTACCATCCATCGATTGAGCTGCCCTGCCTGTGGGAGAACTGCCTTCTCTCAGGTTTGATGTCATCTTCTGGAGCAGCCCAGAGAACACAGAGACTCTATGCTGAGTGGCAATTTCATCTGTTCGTGAGTAGTTGGATTGCTCAATAAAAGACTGTTCAGATTTTGGAAAAGAGCCTCCAGGGTATGTTTAAGTGCAAAGGTTAACTCATCAAGTGACTGGAGTTTGTCTGAGTAGCCAGGCTCCAGGAGAGCTTGAACACCAACCAGGAACCATTTCTGGCTGGTTAAATCACTTTGAATATTGACCCCATTGGTGCCAACTTTCCATTACAGAATAATAGCATACCCAAGTATATACATGCATAAAAGGTTAGGTGCAAGCATGTTTGCTCATACAGCTGGAGCAAATGCTCACATCTAAATATAAATGGAAAATCCACCCCTGCTCCCCCCCCCCCCAAGTGTGCATCTCCTTTGCAAATGCATTCTATGTATGTTAACCAAGTACTTGAGGAATAACACTTGCATAAATGAGCCAGTATTCAAAGGGATTTATACATTTAGGGGCCCTTTTACCAAATGGTGGTAAAAAGTGGCTGGTGGTGGCATTGGTGCACGGGTTTCCCCTATGTCGAGGCCACCTTTTACTGCCGTCAGCAAAAGGGCCTTTTTCAGGAGGACCGGTAAATGGGCGTGTGGTAAACAAAATATTACTGTGCAGCCATTTATAGCTGGAGCCCTTACCGCCTCCTGTTTAGGAGGCGGTAAGGACTCCGGCACTATCCTGGCAGTAACCAAGCAGCGCGCGGCATTACCCAATTACCACCGGTCACACCCCCTGGCACTTTTGTGCAAAAGCATGTAAAGCAGCTCAATACTGTGTAAATCCTATAACACAGCTTGTAGTGAACATTGCAAGCTGTGTTATAGCTGGAAACGTAACCCCAGAAAAAAGCTGCAGCTGTTTTACTGTCCGAGGAACATCGGGCTGCAAAGCCATAGTGTGATCTGTGATGCTCTTGGACAGCATCTTAAAGGGGCCAGGATGTTATTGCAAATTCCCCCTCCCAAACCCCAAGCACAAAACCCCACCAGAGGTCCCTTTCCAATAAAAGCCCTGCCAACCTGAAGCACCCCCCCCCCCCCCCCCAAACCTGAAGGGCCTTCAAGTCTAGTTCCCCCACCTGGAAGTGATCCCTCCCCACCAGAAGACCCCTCCCAATTTATGAGTCTCCACTCTCCTGCAGGGCCCCTAAGTCTACATTTCAGAATCCCTGGTTCCTAGTGGTATTGGTCAGGAGTGATCTCCAATCGCTCCTGCTCTTGCCAATGCCAGGGTCAAACTGGCACAGTGACCTCTAGCAGTGGTCTTATGGTACTACTGCTAAGGATAATGTTTCTGTATAAGGGCTCTCTTAGCATTTGATATTCTTGACAGAAGAGCTGTTGTTCAATCAAATATTTGAATTGTGATTAACTGCCTGATTCAAAATTTTGATCACAGTTAATCACATTTTTAATTGCTAGCCAGACAGTGCTGCTTAATATCTCCTCTGATCACCAGTTAACAGGATAGTGGTGATATTCAGCCTAGCACCCAGTTAGCTAACCAGGTAGAGGTTTTTTTTGTCCTAATATTACCTGATTATCTAACCAGATAGTGGGCTGAATATTGGGAAGAGGGGGGGGGGGGGTAGTTTTGCTGATCTCTCCCAAAGAACCCTAAGAGCATCCCCCTCTCCAAGCCCTTCCCCAAGAGCATCCATTCTATTTCATTTCATTTATATTTATTGACATTTGTACCCCACATTATCCAATTCTATTATCAGTTCAATGTGGCTTACATTCATTATCCAAGAGAACAGGACAATTAATATAACATCACAATTTTAAGAATATTGAAACAGTTACAAATCAATGTCAAAAACCTAACAACAATTCAGGGCCATAATTACTGACCATCCATCAGTAAGACGTTCCTAAAAAGATCAGCCTTTAATAGCTTACAAAATGAGAAATAATTCTCCATACATCAAAATTCCTTGGAAAGAGAGTTCCACCATTTAGTTCCCTGATAAAAAAAAACAGAAGAGTGTTCTGATTTATATGCTCATTTCCTACAACTTGGAAAATGGAGAATAAAATAATCCCAGAAACAAATATAGTGTTTTATACAGGTAATTCTACCAAGCCCTGATATAGTCCGGCCCCTTACTATATAGTATCCGATGGATAAAAATACATAGCTTAAAAACAGCCCGTGCCTTTACTGGGAACCAATGAAGTGCCCGTAAGACCTTAAAAATCAAACGAGCTGCAGTATTCTGAAAAGTATGCAATTTCTTTAAAACTTGCTTCTTACATCCAATAGACACTGCATTGCAATATTCAATCTGTGATAATACTAGCACCTGTACTAACATACTAAAAATCTCTGTAGAAAAGAACGCTCTTATTCTCTTCAAATTCCACAATGTCCTCCCTAAGCCTCTCCCAAGAGCATCCACGTCTTTTAAAAGCCCCCCCCCCCCCCCACCAAGAGCATTACCCTCCCAAAGAGTCCTCACAGAAAGAACCTTCACACCCTCTACCTTAAAGAGGTCCTGGTGGTCTAGGGTAGGATGGTCAGGAGCAACTCCCAATTGCTTCTTCCCCTGCTGGCTCTGGTTCAAAATGGTGGCCATGATCTGTAGCAGTAGTTTTGTGGTGCTATCACTAGAGATCAGGACCCTAGTGGTAGTACCATTGAACTACCACGACTACAGATCTTGGCTGTCATTTTGAACCTCGAGCTGGCACATGCAGGAGTGACTGGGGATTAGGGATGGGCTGTCATTGCAACAACATATTGCATTTCATTGCATGATGTTAACAAACAAAAACAAGCAGAAAAAGAACACATCATTTTGTATTTTTTTGTTTTCCAGTGATAGAGTGCACCTTCTATGCAAATTTGGTGTGTGCAGGTGTGAACCATGGCATATATGCGAACCATTGCTCATATGCACAAAGGGCCAGATTCTGTAATTGGTATCTAAAATCTAGATGCATACGAAGAAAGCGTGCAGCGCTATTCTATATAACGTAGCGCATAGGACCAGGGAACTACCCGATATTTAGGCATGGCCATTTATGCCACTGAAAACCTGGTGTAAATATCCGCACCTAAATCTAGGTGTGTTCCCCTGACTTCTATAACAATGCGTGCAAATTTGAGTAATGCCCATAACAAGCCCACACTCCTTCCATGGCCATGCCCCCTTTTCAACTAAGCACATTAGATTTTACGAGAGCCTCTTTTTAGAATATGCCTAAAAAGAAGCGCATGTAAATTCCAATTATTGCCAATTAGTGATGATAATTGGTTATCGGCCAACTGTCATCACTGATTGGCTTCTTAATTAAATAACCCAATTTAACACAGGCTACTCACTGCTCCTTACATAGAATCCAGAGGAATATCTGAGTGAACGCTTAATAACTTTTCTTCTGAAACGAAAAAGAAGTCTAACCAAAACAAAACAAATGAAGAATACTGCATATGACATAGGAAAAACAAAAATGACTGGGCTGCCCAACCCTACTCCTGCCCATACTACCCTAGAGCACCAGGGAATCTTTAAGGTAGGCCCAATGGACCTACAAGGGTTGGGTGGGTGTTTGGGAGGGGGTGGATACTCTGTGGGAGTTCAGCATTAATACTTTTAATTGCCATTAACATTTGCGCATTAATTGCAAATGTGAATGGTGATTAATCAACAGCACTACAATAACGATACTTAGCACTCTAGCCATCTGCAACAACAACAACAAAAAAAGATAACGATATTCAATTTAATACACATTTCACCCTCAGTATGGTCACTTGTGATAGGCTCCCGGTACAGTGGTTTGAAAGTCAGTGACTAAAATAGTAGATATCACTCAAAACAAATACTTTATTAATGCTGTTAACTTAGAAGCCTGTATTTTTTCGCATTCAAGGAACACCCTTGAAGTTGAAGAAAAAAAGATGTTACAGATCATTACACCAATTATAGTAACAAAGGTCATTCAATTTATGCACAGAAAATGCTGGAAAGATGCCACAGGTCACAAACCAGCAGGTGTTGTCATTTATACACTGTACAAACCTCATTTCAAACTCCTGCACAAAGGATTCAAAAACAGCATCAAAGTGGTTTGAAATGTATCCAAATGCAACAAACATAGAAACAGAGAAAAAAAATGTAGGCAGATAAAGACCATATGGCCTATCCAGTCTGCCTATCCATACCATCTACTCTCCCTCTCACTCCCTTAGAAATCCTATATACTTGTCCCAAGCTCTCTTAAATTCAGATACTGTTTTTGTCTCCACCATTTTCATTGAGAGACCATTCCACGAATTTACCACCATTTCCATGAAGAAGTATTTCCTCAGGTTACTTCTGAGTCTATCCCCTATGCCGCCATGTTCCAGAGCTTCCTTTCAATTGAAAGAGATTCGCCTCCTGTGCATTTATGCTGCATAAGTATTTAAATGTCTATCATATCTCCCCTCTCCCACCTTTCTTCGAAAGGGAAAGGGAATGGGATTTGATATATCGCCTTTCTGTGGTCACAATCAAAGCGGTTTACATATTATATACAGGTACTTATTTTGTACCTGGGGCAATGGAGAGTTGCGTGACTTGTCCAAAGTTACAAGGAATGTACTAAAGTATAAATATTAAGATCTTTAATATGTCCCCATACGCTTTATGATGAAGACCATGCAAATCAATCCCATGCATATTTTTTTTTGTTACATTTGTACCCCGTGCTTTCCCACTCATGGCAGGCTCAATGCGGCAGGCAATAGAGGGTTAAGTGACTTGCCCAGAGTCACAAGGAGCTGCCTGTGCCAGGAATCAAGCTCAGTTCCTCAGTTCCTCAGTTCCCCAGGACCAAAGTCCACCACCCTAACCACTAGGCCACTCCTCCATATTTGTTATGCAAATCTTGAAAACCCAACTGGATTGTGGCCCTTGAGAACTGTGGTTGCCCATCCCTGCCTTATCCCCACTCCAATCTCCCTCCAGTCCTGGGGACACACCCAGCTGGTCAGGATTTCAGGATACCCTCAATGAATATGCATGAGATAAATTTGCGTGTATTGCCACCATTACATGCAAACTGGTTGGTTGTGTCCTGATGACTGGGTTGAGAACCCATGACTCTTTCTAATCACCAATCTTTTTTTCACTCTTCACCCAACCCAGTCTCCCCTCCTCTCAGGTTCAACAGAAAGAGGAGAGCTGCACTCTTCCTGGTTTTTATTCAGCCACTGGTTCAGCCATGTATTTCAGTCAATTTTCCTCCCCCAACAACCTCTTTTAGCCACCCCTCTTTACAGACCTGGTAACAGGGTTAACAGTTGCAAAGCTGAGAAGTTACTCAGTTCCAGAAGGCAGATTTTTAGGTCCTGGATTTCTAGCAAGCTTATGATGCATTATGGCAGGCCTTCTCAATCCAGTCCTTGGGGCACACCAACTCCCATTGTGTTTTCTAGATATCCATAATGAATATGCATGAGATTGGCATGCATTTCCTCCTAGGTATGCAAATCTATCTATCTCATGCATATTCATTGTGGATATCCTGAAAACTCAATGGGACTTTGTGTGCCCTGAGAACTGGGTTGAGAAGCCCTGCATTTTGGGACTAAGAGCACTGATTGCAATGGGTAAAAATAGAGACTACAAATCCCACACTGCTTTGCAAAAACCAAGAGTGGCCAAAAAGTCTCCCTCCTGGAACTGGGTAACTCATCAGCTATGAAGTTAACTCTACGTTTTTCCGGAGGCTTATCCAGTCCTGGGTTTACTCCTCCGCCTGCTTGGTCTTCCGGTCTTGATTCCCCCCCCCCCCCCCCCCCCCCCCCTTATATAAAGAAGAACTGGAAATAAAGGCATTCAATAAAATCAGGACCAGACTAGTTTCCTGAGAAAATGGGGCCAGTTGACAGCCCTACTGAGAGAGGCTGCAGTACAAATATAAAGAAAAGGGATTGATTTTACTTATATATGTTTTGATATCTGTTTGCTTTGTGGTTGTGTTGGCTCTTCCAGTCAAACAATTAATATTAAAAGATTCTCCTTTTGTAACTATAAATTGTGAAGATCTTCCCCTCCGCCTGAGGGTCCTCGGGATCTCCCCTTCACCCTGGCTGCCCAACCTCCTGGTTCACTGCAGTCCACAGGGCAGGGCTCAAAGAAATCAACTTCAAAGCAAACTTAACAAGTTCTTTATTTTGCTTGGGGATCCAACAGTCCAGCAGTGCAAAAAGACACAATACTTGAATCAACAAAAAAACCTCACAATTCCCCCTGTTGCTCCTCTCAGGGGTACAAACACAGCAAGAAAAAAAAAACTTTTAACTCCCAGGCTTCCAGCACCCAGCTGGGCTCCTTTTAGACAGTTTTATAGCCCTGGGTCTTCTTTCTCCCCCCCCCCTCTCCCTTGGGAGGGGCCAAAACAATGCAAGCAGTTCCAAAAAAACAAACAAACACAGTTCTTGAGGCTTCAGCACACCGCTCAACCCCCTTCAGCTTCTTTTAGGCTTTTTAGCCACAGTTCACACTCCACCTTCTTCCTGCTGGGCTCAGCCCACTCCGGGAAAATCTCTCATCCCTCTTCAACCAGAACTCTTTAAACTCAAAGTTCATTCACAGCCTGAGCTCTGGAAAATGAAAAGGCCCCACCCATCTGGGTCACTCTCTCTAAGCACTGACCCATCCTCCCACATGGCCTTTCCTCTTTCCTCGCTTAGTCCAGTTACCATACCACGAAGTTACCTGGTCCCTTAGTTTGTTACCTAAGGAGTGAGCCCAGGCTGAGAGGTCCATAGGCTCTTCCTCGCTCTCCTCTTTTTCTCTCTGCCCAGCTTCTTGATACTCCATGGGCTCCCCGTCCCACCCACTTTGCAGCTGTTCCTCTTTCCCTTGATTACCCTGCAGGGGCACCACCCTTTCCTTGTTAGAGTTCTCCCCCTGTTCCTGCTGGGGAAGGTAATCTCTGTACCAGGTTTTGCCCCGAGGTTGCTGGGAAATGTAGTCTCTTCCTCTTCTCCATTTTACAGGGGTCACGAACCTTTCTCTGCTCTCTCTCGGGGGATGCTGGGTAATGTAGTCTTTTTCCCTCCACCCTTTTCTAGGGGGCATTACTACTTCTCTCGCTCTCTGGGGATGGAATGGAGGCAAGGCTCTGTTCTGCCTATGTCTGCTCGTGAGCCGCCTCCCTTCTTCCTCTTCCACTTCCATCTTATCTACCCCCAGGTCCTCTCCTTCACAAAATGCAATCTGATTTTCCACAGTGCAATAAAATCCTCATAGTGGTGCCTTGTGTGCACCAGTTTTTCTGGGACTTCATTTTGTGTTGAAGGAACAACTTGAGGATAGAAAAGTTCTTCACTTTCAAAGTTAAAGGTGAAAAATCCACCCAGGTTACAGTCAACCAAAGAATTGCTGGGCATTGAGCATGCAGAGGGTTTGCAAAATTGTTCCACATCGTGACAGTATCTTTTAATTCTATGCCCCCACCTTTGATGGCGAAACCTCAGCCAGTTCAGTTTGTGCATCATTATAATGGGAGGATGTCCGACTATTTTCATAGACATTCACAATTTCACCTCTGTCCCCCATGTCCTACTGGATTTCAGGAACAAGGGTCCCCTTCTGCTTGATCCTGCTTGATATATATAATGAAAGCCAGAAAGGGAAGCAGTGATGTGGAGGAATCGGATGGTACAGAACATTCAGGAACATGTAGAAGAGCAGAGCAGGGACAGCAAGACAGGGATGTGGGGAGGAGGCTAGGCATGGAAAAGCACAAGCAGTAGCCAGGACAAGAAACCAACAAACATCACAAGCCAAAATGGAAAGCTGGTAAAAATGGAAATACTTCCGTTCTGAAAGGAATGAGGAGAAAATTAATTATAAATGTAGACGATGCAGATGGTGAGAGGAAGGAGTTCCAGTTAACAGAGCAGTTCTACAGCACATGATGAGTAATAGCTGGAATCTGATAGCTCTTGTCTAATGTTTGCATATTTAAATTTTATTTTCTTTTATAATGATTTGTTTTACATAATACTTTAATGCCATTCTATGCTTGATAATGTAACCTGCCAAGATTATAAACAATAAATAAATAAATATATAACTACAGTTCTGAGTTGCGTCTCATGATTTTATTTTTTTTGTATGGGATAAGTTATTCAATGCAAGATTTAAATCCCAGGCAATGACATCACAGTGTTGTGAGTGATGAGAATTAATTCATAGCACCCTGAAGGATAATACTGTTGTACAATTAACTACCTCCTCCCTCACTGCCCTCAAAGAGGGTAAGTCTATAAGAGAGCACTTATTTTTAGGTGCCAAGAACATCTCTGTTTAAAGCCTATTCTATTATGAAAAGTAAGCATCTACTTTCTTTGTACAATATGTATACCCTAGAGGAAAGAAGAAACAGGATGATACAGATCTTCAAATATTTGAACGGTATTAATCTGCAAATGAACCTTTTTCGGAGATGTAAAGACAGTAGAACTAGAGGACATGAATTGAGGTTGAAGGAGGGCAGACTCAGGACTAATGTCAGGAAGTGTTTTTTCACGAAGAGGGTGGTGGATATGTGGAATGCTCTCCCATGGGAGGTGGTGGAAATGAAAACGGTAATGGAATTCAAACATGCATTGGATAAACACAAAGGAATCCTGTTTAGAAGGAATGGTTCAACGGAATCTTAGCGGAGATTGGGTGGCGACGCCGGTAATTGGGAAACAAAACAGGAGCTGGGCAGACTTCTACGGTCCATGCCCTGATTGTGACTGAATAGATAGGGATGGGCTGGAGTGTAAATTTTAAGGGGTTTCGACATAAGCTCCAGAACCTAGTACAGCTGGGTAGACTTCTACAATCTGTGCCCTGAGAAAGGCAAAGACACATCAAACTCGAGTATACATATAAAGTATCACATACCATGTAAATGAGTTTATCTTGTTGGGCAGACTGGATGGACCGTACAGGTCTTTATCTGCCGTCATTTAAGTTACTATCCAGCTTATTTTCGAAAGAGAAGGGTGCCCATCTTCCGACACAAATCGGGAGATGGGCGCCCTTCTCTCAGGGCCGGCCAAATCGGCATAATCGAAAGCCGATTTTGGCCGGCCTCAACTGCTTTCCGTCGCAGGGACAGCCAAAGGTCAAGGATGCGTGTCGGTAGTGTACCGAAGGCGGGGCGGGGGCGTGGTTAACAGATGGCCATCCTCGGCCGATAATGGAAAAAAGAAGGGCAGCCCTGATGAGCATTTGGCCAACTTTACTTGGTCCCTTTTTGTTTACGACCAAGCCTTGAAAAGGTGCCCAAACTGACCAGATGACCACCGGAGGGAATCGGGGATCACCTCCCCTTACTCCCCCAGTGGTCACCAACCCCCTCCCACCCAAAAACAAATGTTAAAACATTTTTTTGCCAGCCTCAAATGGCATACTCAGCACCATGACAGCACTATGCAGGTCTCTGGAGCAGTTTTTAGTGGGTACTGCAGTGCACTTCAGGCAGGCGGACCCAGGCCCATCCCCCCCACCTGTTACACTTGTGGTGGTAAATGAGAGCCCTCCAAAACCCACCTGAAACCCACTGTACCTACATCTAGGTGCCCCCCGTTGCTCTTTAAGGGCTGTGGTAGTGTTGTACAGTTGTGGGTAGTGGGGTTGGGGGGGTTGAGGGGCTCAGCACACAAGGTAAGGGAGATATGCACCTGGGAGCAATTTGTGAAGTCCACTGCAGTGCCCCCTAGGGTGCCCGGTTGGTGTCCTGGCATGTCAGGGGGACCAGTGCACTAGGAATGCTGGCTCCTCCCACGACCAAATGGTTTGGATTTGGCCGGTTTTGAGATGGCCGCCCTTCGTTTCCATTATCAACGAAAACCAATGGCGGCCATCTCTAAGGTCGACCCAAATGTAGAGATTTAGCCATCCCCGACTGTATTATCGAAACGAAAGATGGCCGCCCATCTTGTTTCGATAATACGGTCAGGGACGCCGCTTTACGGGCCCGTCCTTAGAGATAGGCGTCCTTATAGATGGGCACCTCCGTTTGATTATGCCCCTCCTTGTTACTAATAAGAGTGTAACCAGTTACATACGTGCATATGTTGTTATGCGGGAGTCCTTATGCCAGCCATAGAACTGGTGTAAATGTGCATGCCTAGATTGGGGAAGTACACACATAAATCATAATATTCTATAATTTATGCACATAAGTTTTGTTCCCTGCACATGGCCACTCACACTCTGCCCATGTAAATGCCCACTTGCCATTGAAGATTGCTGCTGAAGAATAGCACATAGCTGAACTATTCCCTGCACCCCCTCCCCTCCCCAAATATTCAAAACCACTAATGGTTAGTGCAGCAGGTTGCGAACCTGGGGAATTTGGTTCGATTCCCACTGCTGCCTGACGGTCAGCGGTGGGCTGAGATCCTAGGGAGCCAGATTCAGCTCTGTGTGACCCTGGGCAAGTCACTTAGGGGCTTTTTTACAGAGCAGTGGTATGCCCAACGTGGGTTTACCACTTGCTCTTCCAGGATTACCACCGGTCCAACGCGGCAGCCGATGGTAGTCCCGCCCCAAGTGCATGTCATTTCTGAGGGAAAAAGAAAACCCCCGGAAATGGCTTGCGTGATGGTAACCCGGCAGTAACTGGGCAATGCCACTCGCTGCCTGGTTACCACAGGGTTAGCGCAGGAGCCCTTATCGCCACCTCAATGGGTGGCAGTAAGGGCTCCCCACCACATGGCCATGTGGTAAGAATTCTCTTACTATATGCCCATGTGTGTCTGTGGGCGTTTTTACCTGCTGCAGTAGAAAAGGCCCTGGTGCGCTGGAAAAATGGCCCCTGCTGCTAGCGCAGGGCCCTTTTTCCCACAATTTGGTAAAAAGACCCCTAAGCCTTCCATTGCCCCAGGCACAATATATAATTTAGATAGTGAGCCCATTAGGGACAGTGCAACATACCTGTAATAGAAATTGTAAACCACGTGGAGGGGAATAATTGAACAGGGCACCCAAGTTTTCCTGAGGGCATCCTCGCAGGATGTCCCCGCGAAGGGGTGGGAAAACCTGTATTATCGAAACAAGATGGGCATCCATCTTTCGTTTCGATAATACGGTCGGGGACGCCCAAATCTCAACACTTAGGTCAACCCTAGAGATGGTCGACATAAATGTTGAGATAGTCGACCTTAGAGATGGTCGTCCCCGGTTTTCAGTGATAATGGAAACCGAGGACGCCCATCTCAAAAACGACCAAATCCAACTCATTTGGTTGTGGGAGGAGCCAATATTCATAGTGTACTGGTCCCCCTGACATGCCAGGACACCAACCGGGCACCCTCGGGGGCACTGCAGTGGACTAACTGATGCACTAACTGAACGGAAAAAGCCATTCCCTTACCGATCCCTTAGCAATTCGGAATTGAACGGGCAAGTATGAATGAAATCGCATGTAAATGAGCTGCTCACTGTTAGCTCATTTGCACACGATTTCCTTCCTTAGGAGGGGAAGCCAGTGCAGAGCAGCCAAACATTATGCATGGCTGCTCTATGCATGCCAAAGACGGCTTCATATGTGCAGACAAGCTGCGCGTATAATAGCCACCTACAACTTTAAATAAATTGCCATCTACAACCTTAGAAAAATACAAGTCCAAGTGCTCGTCAGGGCAGTGGCATTCCTGGGGGGGGGGGGGGGCGGTGGGTGCGGTCCGCCCCGGGTGCACGCCGCTGAGGGAGTGCCACGCGCCTGTTGGCGCCACTCGTTACGTGCTCCCTCTGCCCCGGAACAGGTTCTGTTCCGGGGCAGAGGGAGCATGGAACGAGCGAAGCCGACAGGCACGCGGCACCCCCCAGCAGTAAAAATGCATGGGGGGGGGTCATTTTGCTGGGGGGAGGTGTCATTTTGCCGGGGGGGGGGGGAGGTGTCTTTCATTGGGGGGGGATGCTGCACCCGGAGGGGCACATCGGCGATCCACCCCTGGTGTCAGCCGCCCTAGGAACGCCACTGCGTCAGGGACATCTTTTTTTTTTTAGAGTATAGGTGAAGGATGTCCTTTGCTATGCCTCCATCCCTGCATCGGCAGTTGAGAACATCCTTTGCTATGCCTCAGTCCCTGCGATGGCAGTTGAGGATGTCCAAAATGTGGATGTTTCTGTGAGAAGGATGTCCATGCCTGCTATGCCTCTGACACCCCCTTTATTTATTTGGATTTTGGATCACAAGTTGCAGCAGTGGGATTTGAACCAGCCACCTCTGGATTGCAAGACCAGTGCTCTAACCACTAGGCCACTCCTCCACTCCACTCCCTTGAAATTTGGCTGTCCCTGTAGGGGGGGGCAGTTCAGGATGTCCAAAATGTTTGAAAGAAGGACGTCCACGCCTTCGCTATGCCTCCGCTGACACACACACACCTCCTCTCCCAGGGACCTGCATAAAAAGTTTTTAAAGTTCTTTTTTTCAGGGTGGGAGGGGATTAGTCACCACTGGGGGAGTCAGGGGAGGTCATCCCCGATTCCCTCCGGTGGTCATCTGGTCAGTTCGCGCACCTTTTTGAGGCTTGGTTGTAAGAAAAAATGGACTAAGTAAAGTCCAAGTGCTCGTCATGGACGCCCTTCTTTTTTCCATTATCGCTCGAGGATGCCCATCTGTTAGGCACGCCCCAGTCCCGCCTCCCCATCTCCCGATTTGTGTCGAAAGAAGTATATCGAGTGCTGAAAATAAATTTAAAAAATAAAGGGGCCTGTTTACTAAGGCACATAGGTGCCTACACTTGTACAATGTGTCAAATTAGAATTACCACCTGGCTACCACATGCCCCGGGCAGTAATTCTAATTTTCACATGCGTCCAACATGCGCGGCAAAAAATAATTTCTATTTTCTACCGCATGGCGCTAACCGGACTGTAATTGGCAGTGTATGTGCACTGACAATTACCACCCGGTTAACATGAGAGACCTTACCGCTACGTCAATGGGTGGCAGTAAGGTCTCAGGCCCAAAATGGATGCACGCTGATTTTTATTTTGCCACACGTCTATTTTCGGCCAAGAAAAAGGCCTTTTTTGCAGGTGCACTGAAAAATGGTCCTGCATGTGTCCAAAACACGCACCTACACCAGCGCAGGCCATTTTTCAGCACGCCTTATTAAAAAAGACCACAAAATAAATTTAACTGGCCAGGAACAGCACCTGGCTGGTTAAATGGTACTTAGATGGCTATCTGCCCGATTTTCAGTGTGAGTTTGGTGGCCGTATTTGGCCGCATAAAACCCTGCAATATCTTTTGCCAGTTTAAACTGAATATTGACGTTGCCAGTTATGTTTAAACCTGCCAAAAAAAAGACCGGATATTCAATGCCAATCACTAGAAATGACCTGACATTGAATATCCGGGTTCAACGTTGACCACGGGAAGCAGCCCAGCTAACCTCCGCAATCTTAATATTGGCCACATTGTAATTTTGTGCACATATGTGTTAACATATGCATGTAAATGAGTATTATACCGGCTTTTACACACCTAAATCTACACAGCTGCTTATAGAATCACACCCATATTGCTAAAAGTCACTTTTTGAAACTAATGTTTTATATCCGAGTCTTTCTCATGGCTTTTCCCTTCTATCTGTTCCAGTGGTGTAGCTACGTGGGGCCAGGGGGGCCTAGGCCACCATAGATTTGGCCCTGGACCCCCCTGCCGATGACCCCCCCTCCCGCCACCAACCCGCCTTCACTGTCGCCTGCCTTTACTGGCGGGAGACCCCAACCCCCCGCCAGCCGAGATCCTCTTCTTCTCGCAAAAGGCTTCCTTCTGTTTCTGACGTCCTGCACATACAACGTGCAGGACGTCAGAAACAGAAGGAAGCCTTTTGCGAGAAGAGGACCTCAGCTGGCGGTGGTTGGGGTCCCCTACCAGCAAAGGTAGGCAACGGCGAGTTGGCGGCGGGAGGGGGGGCCAAGAGGGTCGGCAGCAGGGGGGGCAAAGTCAGCAATGGCGGGGGGTGGGTGTCAGCAATGGCGACGGCGGCGGGGGGGCTAAAATATGCCCCCTCACCTCTCGCTGAAGTCTGGCTACGCCCCTGATCTGTTCAACCTTTCATACTTCAAATCCATTTTGGAAATCTGGGAGCCCCTTGGTCATAGCTTCACCCAGCAAAATGCGAATATATCCCTAGTCAGATCATACATGGGGAGATCAAGCCCAAATGTAACAATTCACTTCCACTAAATAGTAACTGAGTTCACTTCCATTAAACAATATGTGACTTTGACAGGCTTGAATCAAAAGGAAACCACAAATATAGTCTCAGTGGGTAAACCGGTTAGTTATTTTAAAAACTAGAGAAATCAAGTAATTGGCATTTTCTCATTTGCCAACACATGATTTTCTGTTTCTTTTTTTAAACATAAATTTTAAGATGAGAATATTAATTAAAGAGCAAGAGCCCCTAATTTTTTTCTGATCTGCAGTCTGGAATTCCTGATGGGACAGAGGTAAATTGTTAATGTATGATGACTATAAATGTCCTTGAGTGAATGAGTAGATGAATGAATGAGGATTCAGTAACACCTATTGGACCACATTGATTAGAGCTGAGGTATTCTGCCTGTGGTAAAACCCTTTGAGAAATCAAACCAAATATAGGAGCCAGCTCTGTGGGTGTTTGAGCACCCCCAATATTGAGCAAACTAATTAACTGTGTCCAAGGAGAGGTCATTTCCATTGGGTTTAGCACTCCCAATCATTTTGAAAAGTTGCCTCCTATGAAACCAAACATTCTCAACTGCCCAGTTTTAGGTACTGGGCCTAGAATTTCAATTTGAACATTGTGTTCCCTATGTAGTTAAAGGGGCAGGGGTCCCATTTTGCTCCCACATCAGAAGTCCTAGGCCCTGATTCTAAACTGGATAGGTTACCTTCATCTGTCTGCGTGACCAAAATAAACTGTTCTGATTGGGATTGTATGTGTGTTCGACACTACAGATCAGTGTTTATGGATGAATTAAGACTTAGCAATCCAGTTTCTGTGGGTTAGTTCAACTTCAAATAAGTCTTACCAATGTTTTACTTTGCTTTCTCGCATAAACAGTTGATCTCCCATGCTGTTCTCTGTTCTTACTGTATTTTATCTGCATAACCAGATATTTTGGTAGTCTATGTGCAGTTCATATTTTCCTGTCCTCGGGATTCAGGTTTATTAACACTTTTCTGGGAGAGGAGTCATGATTTCTAAATACTGTATCAGATTTGGGGAATACAGAATTTCTTTCTGAACACAGTGCCTGGTGGCATGTACTGTCTGTCTATCTAGACAGATGTCAGACCTCAGCTTCAGCTAACCTGGGATTCCCTGCAACACTGGCACACTGGTCAGACAAAATGAAGGAGAGGAAGTCAGGAATATATTGTGGAAAGATGTGAATCACTGTTAGCAGTGTGTTTGCAATATGGGCACAGCTATGAACCAGATGCTATTCTCCATGCACACCCAAAGAGCGTCTCTAAATACGTCTTCTGTTTGCTGCCAGTGAGAATCATGATGCAGAATTTTAACAAAAAAATGCAGTGGAGTGTGTTATTGTTCTTCATGGTCTTGTAATTGATTAATAACTTTATAGATACTGCAATACGTTTACCCTGTCCAGAGTGTTCTTTGCAGGTGTTAAGATGGAATCCTCTGCAAGTAATTGTATGCCAGATAAAACTGATGAATAGTCAGGTTATCAACTCAAAGCAAACCTTCTGGACATTTTACGTTTATGCAAATATCACAGTTTGGCACTATGTTTGCTTTCTTCTCCACAGTCTTCCAGAACCTGGGAGTCCTTTGAAAATACTGAAGAAGTCATTCTGAGGTGCAACAGTTAGCGATCTTCCTATCAGAAGATCAATGATTGTGCCTGTAGAATCTGAATTTTCCTTCCAGGAGCTGGTGCTACGATATATAGAGGTTGCAAGGGGGATCTCTGTTTCATGCATCCCATGCTTTGCAGACCCCATTAAGAGGGGTAATTTTATCAATGTCCTCCAGGTGAACTGCTTGTTTCAAAGCCTGCCCATTTTGCACAGCACACGACCTGCCCTTGGGCAGATTTTTCAGACAGGTAGAATCAGAGGACTCTCCATCGGTGAAGACTTTGTTCCGCATTCCAAAGCTGATATTCCCTGGGATCCTCTCACAGTATGTTTCACGATGTTTCATCCCATCACAGCACAGATGGATCCTGAAAGCGGCCTGAAAACCTCTCTTGAAGTTCTCATTGAAGTAGCCGTAGATGATGGGATTCACACTGCTATTAGAGAAGGCCAACCAGTGGGAAAAGGGAAATATATATCCCGTCAATAAGTCTATCTGAGCTTCATCCAGACTGGCATAGTCCGTGAACAACATTAAAGTCCACAAGGGAAGCCAGGACAGCATAAAGAGGAGAGCAACTATAATCAGCATCTTAATCACCTTAATTTTCTTCTTTGACACAGCATTGCATCTTTCTTGATTGTCTTGCAGATGTTCCCTTATGAGGCCTGAGGACTTGTACAGCTTAATTCCAATTCTACCATACATAATGATAATTAGAGTTAAAGGGGCAACATAGATATGAGCAAACAGAACTGTGGTATAAATCTTGCGCATTTCGCTGTCTGGCCACGCTTCATAGCAGGAGTACAAAGGGTAGGTGTGGTTGTCATGGCTGCTAACCACCATATAATGGTCTTCTACCTGAGCAACTGTGAGCATAACTGCCGAGGGGCACATGATAGCAAAGGCCAGGACCCAGATAATAATGATAGTGTTGATGGCCTTGAGCAATGTCAGCTTTGATTTAAAAGGATAGACGATACAGCGAAACCTGTCAGGAAAGTAAAAAAGCAGTTTAGAAATATGAAAACGTCATCATTCTTTTCTGATACACAGAAGTAAAGGTAACAAAAATGGGTTGTTGACAAAACCTTTGAATTGGACTCATTTGCAAGCCTCTTCTATGAAATCTAATATTACTTGTGCTATTTGATGAGAATAACAAATGAGAAAAGCAAGCATTTGGCCATCTCTTGGAAGCAGTTCAAGTGCCCATATTGGTCCTGGAGAAAATTGGAATCTTAGGGGTATGTCTACAAAAACTCACACTTAGCGCCCGAGAAAATGCATTTTATCACAACCTGTTTGTGTGCACTAAGCATGCAGTATTTATTTTTTTGTATTTATTTTCTGGAGGGAGTGTGTCAGGGGTGGAGAATGGGCGTGGATGTGCTATCCAGCTACTGAGTTCCAATTACCGCATGCTAACTGGTTAGCACATCCATAACACATGAGCCCTTAGCACCTCCTAAACAGGAGGCAGTAAGTGCTCTCCCTTCAATTTTTTTCAGGTTATGTCTGTTAATGTGAAAAATTACAAGAAGACCTTACGAGACTAGGAGACTGGGTATCCAAGTGACAGATGACATTTAATGTGAGTAAGTGCAAAGTGATGCATGTGGGAAAGAGGAACCCAAACTACAGCTATGTGATGCAAGGTTCCACGTTGAGTCACCGCCCAGAAAAAGGATCTAGGTGTAATCGCTGATGAAACGTTGAAACCCTCTGCTCAGTGTGCAGTGGCAGCCAAAAAAGCAAATAGAATATTAGGAATTATTAGAAAAGGAATGGAAACCAAAATGAGAATGTCATAATACCATTGTATCACTCCGTGGTGCAACCACATCTCAAATACTGTGTGCAATTCTGGTCACCGCATCTCAAAAAAACATATAGCAGGCGTAAAGCCTTTTTGGCTTTGCGCACAAGAACTTTGGCAATGGGAGCTAACTTCCTATTGAAATTTCCTTGTATTTGTAGAATTGTATTTCAATCTAAACAGTTTCAATTCTTTGACCCTAAACAATTGGAGGAATTTTTACTAAGTAGGGAAGAAGTAAATGTAGTGGTATAGCCCCATATGTTCACTGTTTAACAGACATGGAGGGAACACCCGGGATATATTTTTGGCGCATCATTTATTTGTATTACCTTAAAAAAAAAATTTCTTTTAGATTAGTATATAATCTTGCATCTTGGATTATTTCTTTAATTTGTGGTCAATAGTCAGTGAAACTTGAATTTAAGAATTTCTATTGTTATATTATGTATAATTTCCAAGTAGTGTATTATCACTCATAATTGTAAATTTATGTTTGTTAAAAAGCTTAATTAAATAAAAATAATTAAAAAAAAAAACATATAGCAGAATTAGAAAAGGTATAGAGAAGGGTGATGAAAAATGATAAAGGAGATGAAATGACTTCCCTATGAGGAAAGGTTAAACTGGCTAGGGTTCTTCAGCTTGGAGAAGAGATGACTGAGGGAAGATATGATAGATGTCTATAAAATACTGAGTGGACTGGATGCGTGAATTGCTTGTTTACTCTTTCCAAAGATACTAGGACTAGGAGGCATGCAATGAAGCTACTAAGTCGTAAATTTAAAATAAACTGGAGAAAAATATTTCTTCACTCAATGTGTAATCATACTCTGGAATTCGTTGCCAGAGAATGTGGTAAAAGCAGTTAGTTTAGCAGGGTTTTAAAAAGGTTTGGATACTTTCCTGAAAGAAAAGTCCATAAGCCTTTACTAAGATGGACTTGGGAAAATCCACTGCTTATTTCTAGGATAAGCAGTATAAAGTCTGTTTTACTGTTGTGGGATCTTGCCAGTCACTAGTGACCTGGACTGGCCACTGTTGGAAACAGGATACTGGGCTTGATGGACTTTTTGGTCTGTCCCTGTATGGCAATACTTATGTTCTTATGCTCTTATCAGTGCAAGACCTGAAAGAGAAATACTGGAAATTACCATAAAAGATATTACACAATTAGAGAAGGGCGACGAAAATGATAAAGGGAATGGAACGACTTCCCTATGATTAAGCCGATTTGGGCGACCCTGTGAGAAGGACACCCATCTTCCAATTTGTGTCGAAAGATGGGCGTCCTTCTCTTTCGAAAATGAGCCTGATAGTGTCATGTCAAAAATCAAGGGGGTTGATATTCAATGCAATTTAACCAGGCAGAAATGGCTCCTGGAGGAGTGGCCTAGTGGTTAGTGTGGTGGATTTTGGTCCTGGGGAACTGGGTTTGATTCCCACTACAGCCACGGGCAGCTCCTTGTGACTCTGGGCAAGTCACTTAACCCTCCATTGCCCCAGATACAAATAAGTACCTATATATAATATGTAAGCCACATTGAACCTGCTATGAGTGGGAAAGCGCGGGGTACCAATGTAACAAAAATAAAAATAAATAATCTGTTCAAGGCTAACTGGTCATTTTCAGTGGCACTTAACCAGTTAAGTGCTGCTGAAAATAACCAGTTAGTGCCAAATTCAAAACCAGCTATTTTGAGGGCATTCTAGGGCTAGAGTCAGCACTTGACTGGTTAAGCACTGATATTCAGAACTTAACCAGCCAGGTTAACCACATAAATAGGACCGCATAATAGTCAGTTCTATCTTTACAAAGGCAAGCTAACAATTTTAGTGTATGCTAAAAATTTGCACACGCTAACTTTGTAGATGCCGATAAGAATATTATGGGCAACTACATGGTTAGTGCATGATAACTTTTAGTGTGTGCTAAAAATGCTAGCACACCTTTGTAAACTGGGCTCTTTATATGGTAATTGATAGCCAGTTAAGGGGTCCTTTTATTAAGCCACAGCAAAAAGTGGCCTGCGGTAGAATGGGCACGCACTGGGCCAGTTTTTACTGCATCTGGGAAAAAAGGCTTTTTTCAATGGACTGAGAAAAGAGGAAAATTTTTCTTCACTCAATGTGTAATTAAACTGTGGAATTCGTTGCCTGACAATGTGGTAAAGGAGGTTAGCATAGCTGGGTTTTAAAAAGGTCTGGACGGCATCCTAAAGGAAAAGTCCATAGACCATTATTAAATTGACTTGGGGAAAATCCAGTGCTATTTCTGGAATAAGCAGCATAAAATGTATTGAACTTTTTCGGAATCTTGCCAGGTATTTGTGACCTGGATTGGCCACTGTATTTTTACATGCACTTCACACATTGACAGTAACTGAAGATTCAACAAAGACTTCACACTAGACAAGAACTAAAGCCCAAAGGTTAAGTTTAAATAAAAGCATTGCTACTTTCAGCACAACCTCAAATCCACCACAGAAATTAACACAACAATCCACATGCACCCTAACATCTCTAGTTTATATATGGGCAGGCAGAACCTCTGTAGCCATCCCAGATGGGCATGCTGTAACACAATGGTACCCACCTCCTTTCCACACTAACATGGTATGGTCCTGAAACCAGGAGCATACCATATTAGTAAGGGTCCAGAAGAGATCCATACACACATTAAAAAATATCCATACCATAATCCTTGTCATGAAAGTAAATATGAAAACACAGCAGTCACATCTCAAATAATTGGACAAGATCACTCCACTAAACTGAAGACAGAAGCTCCAATCTGCTGGACCAAATCAGTGGCTAAACAACATTGTAAGAGAGTCTTAAAAACTTTTTCAATATTTCCAAGATGAAGCATGCGTGCTTTATATTTGCGAGCTCAATGAACTGGTGAATTTATGAGATTCTCCAAAGCAGGCGCTGAAATGCTGAAACACTGCCGGTAATGTTATGGGTGTCGGAGATGTTGTGGCTTACATCTTATTGGAACAGCACACTCTCACCCTGCAATTAAAATTCATTGGAGCAGTTTCTGTAGGTTATTTAGATGGTTTTACAAAGTTGATTAGCCACCAATTCAGCTCGGCACATTGGAGCTTCTGTCTTCAGTTCTGTCTTCAGTTCAGTGGAGCTGATCTTGTCCAATTATTTCAGATAAATGACTTCTGTTTTTTTTTTTTATTGGGAATATGGCAGGGGTTCCCAAACTTTTTCAGTTTGTGGCACCCCCCCCCCCCCCGTCACATGGGTCTCCGCACCCCCCTAAATGGGTCTCCCTTTCCCTGCAGCCCCCTCCTTTCACACCAGCATACCTCTGCCTCCCTGCAGCCCCCTCCTCACACCAGCACATCACTACCTTCCTTCCTGCAGCCTCCTCCTCTCACATCAGCACACCGCTACCTTCTATTCTGCAGGTCCAGGATCACTGACACTTCCTTCTCCTTCCCCCGCTGCCACTGCAATGCTTGCAGCTTATGTTTTTGGGCCATTCATGATTCACATAGGCACTCCGGGGCATTCCCAGTCTGTCGCGTCAGGCCCTCTCTGATGCAACTTCCTGTTACAAGGGCCGGATGCGGCAGAGGGAAGTCTCTGCAGTGCCTGTGTGAATCGCGGATGGCCCAAACATGTAAGCTGAAAGCACTGCAGCGGCGGCGGAGGAAGAAGCAGGAAGCGGCAGTAATCCTGGACCTGCAGGAAGGAAGGTAGCAGTGTCCTGATGTGAGAGGAGGGGGCTGCAGGAAGGAAGGTAGTGGTGTGCTGGTGTGAGAGGAGGGGGCTGCAGGGAGGCAGAGGTATGCTGCTGTGAGAGGAGGGGGCTGCAAAGAAAGGGAGACCTGTGGGAGGAGAATGTAGGGAGCGATGTGTCGCAGCACCCCTGAGAGTTCACTGCAGTGCACCAGGGTGCCGCGGTGCACAGTTTGAGAGTCGCTGAAATATGGTGTTCATATTTTTCATCTGCATTAGAAAAATGTCTAGACTTGGGCAAGTGATTATAATTTTGGTGGCAAACTCAAATGTGGGGTAAAAAACCCTTGATTTTTGACATGACACCAGGTGTAATAGCATCTATTTGAAACCTAATATATGTATAATTGTAAGCAAATGGGTATATAAATGTATATTTCATATGGCATATTGATGGTTGCATGCTTAGACCTTGCTCGCGATGTAAAAATGATTTAGAACACTAATTATTAATTGCTCTTGTTAACTGAATGCAATATTTATATCACTACCAGCAGCAATAACAGCTTGTTCTCAGTTAAATTTTGGAATATTTTGTGTTCATTATTCTGAACTAAGAACAACTCTATATTTTGTGCTCATTGAGACTGAAAGGTCTATGATAATTCCTCAGCCATTAAATCAGTACCGTTGGGAGACAACATTTCAACAGGCTTAATCAGAAAGAGTCTGCTATAGAATTAGTTGTAGGCATCTTTTCAGTCCCTCCTTGTGCTCGTGCTTAGGTTATCAGCTCTTTGGAACAGGGACATTGTAATTATTACAGCACTGAGTACACTGGCAGTCGTAGTTACAGTACATATTTCTTATTTAAGAATTGATCCCTACAAATGAATATATCATTAAGAACATAAGCATTGCCATATTAGGACAGACTGAAGGTAAGCATCACTATACTAGGAAGGTCCATCAAAGCCAGTATCCTGTTTCCAACAGTGGCCAATCCACGTCAAAGTACCTGGCAAGATCCCAAAAGAGTAAAACATGCTGCTTATTCTAGAAATAAGCAGTGGATTTTCCCAATCCATCTTAATAATGGTTTGTGGACTTTTCTCTGTACCCCCATAGTCTGGGTTCTGCTTTCCTATATGCATCACTTTGCATGTGTTCACATTAAATGTCATCTGCCATTTGGATGCCCAGTCTCCTAGTCTTATACGGTCTTCTTGCCATTTTTCACAATCCTCTTGTGATTTAACAATTTTGTCATCAGCATATTTAATCACTTCACATGTTATTCCTTCTCCTCCACTGCTAATTCCAGGCTTCGTTCCTTTTCCCTCGCAGCACCTTATGCCTGGAATGGACTTCCTGAGCCTGTACGCCTAGCTCCATCTCTACCTGTTTTCAAATCTATGCTGAAAACCCACCTTTTCACCACTGCTTTTGGCTCCTAACCACTACTCAATCCCCCTATCCTTGTTCCTTCTCACCCAGTACTTTCCTCACCCTTAATTGTCTTGTCTGTCTGTATTTTTAGATTGTAAGCTCTATCGAGCAGAGACTGTCTCTCTGTGTCAGGTGTTCAGCGCTGCGTGCGTCTGGTAGTGCTATACAAATGTTAATAATAATAATAATTTTCCCATTTCTAGATCATTTATAAATCAGTGGTGTAGACAGCGGGGGCTCGGAGGCCTGAGCCCTCTCACTTTGTGCTCAGACCCCCCTCCAAAATTGTGCTAGCCAATACATGGCTGGAGGGGAGGCTCAAGCTCCGCAAGCCAAATACTTTTGCTTCAGGAGCCCTGCCCATGCTGCCTGAGCAACAGGAAGTCAGCATGGCGTTCTGATCACTGATACAAGCACTTCCACGCATGCTCAGTTCATTCATGTATTTGAACTGAGCATGCACAGAAATGCCAGTGTCAGATGCTGGAGCAACCTGCTAGCTTCCCTGCTGGAGCTTTGAGCAACCTCACCAGCAAAGGTATGATCTGGAGGGGGGCGGGGCGCAGCGGCAGCAGGGGAAAGGGGGACTGAGAGAAAATACTTGGTCCTCTAGTCCTGCCCCAGGACACCCCCCCCCCCAAAAAAAAAAAAATAAAAATTCAACTTCTGGCTATGCCCCTGTTATAAATATGTTTAAAAGCAGCTGTCCCAGCACAGACCCCTGGGGAAACCCACTATTTACCCTTCTCCATAAAATTTAATCCTACTCTCTGTTTGCTACCTTTTAACCAGTTCTTAACCCACAACAGGACATTGCCTCCTATCCCATGACTTTCTAATTTCCTCATGAATGACGTACTTCATCAAATGCCTTCTGAAAATCCAGATATGGTTATCTTGGTTATTCAAGAATGTTCTTCCTAATTTCCAAACCAATCTGCACAATTTTTTGTTCAGTCCCTACTAGGGATGAAGAACAACTCATTTCCATTCTCATTGAGTCCCCCTCCATCCTCCTTTATATATCTGAAAAATGCTATCAAATCGTCCTGAAGTACATCATCTCATTTGCAGGCTGAATACGCCCAACTCCTTCAGTTTGTCTTCATGAATCATATTATCAAGCCCTGGGCATATTTTGTTGGGACAATGCTAGTACCCCTTCTGCAGGACTCCTTTCTCTCCATCGCTCACCTGTCCACGGCGATGGCCACTAGTGTAAAAACCGAAGCAGACACTGACATCCCTTGTACAAGGCCACTCATTTTACATAATGCATTACTGAACGGCCAACCTGGAAGAGATAAGAGTTTTCCATGTTAATATAAAATGGATGGACACTACAGGAACTGCAGCAGAGCACTGTCCTCAATTAATACCATGACATGAAATAGTGGTCCAGTTAGGATCAGAATGTTTCAAATGCATCTTGGAAAACCAGGGCTATGCTTCCAATATTCTGTTGACCCAGAGAAAGCTTGGAATAATAGAAGCAACAGTTAATAGCATGCACAAATTAGGGGAAGATGGGTAAATTCAGTCTCTAGTTATTCAGTTATGGGTTTGGATTGAATAACTTTTCCAAACTTGGATAAAGCTGCTCTACACCTTAGGAACTGTCAGTTTTTCCACAGTATTTCCAATCATGCAGTGTTCCCTGGAGTCAAGCATATTCTATAACAACGTGCATAATTTAACTGGCTTAACAAGCTTATCAGCATTGATAACAGCACTTAAAGTACACTAATTGGCAATAATTAGAATTTACATGCACAACTCACTAAGTGTATTCTGTAACGCAGAGCACCTAAATTCTATTGTGTGCAACCAAAAAGGGGTGTGGTTATGAGAAGGGAAATGGGCATTTTGTGGGCATTCCAAAATCTATGTGCACTGTTATAGAATATGGCCCTCTGCGCTTAAATCTACTCATCGGTAATTATGCCAAATAAAACGTGGCCTAAATGGATCTGACCAAATTTGGTCACGTGGACAGGTGCTCAGCATATTCTATATACTGTGCAGAAATTTAAGCCAATTCTATAAAATTTCGGTGTACTTTAGAGAATACACCTAAGCATATTTTTTTACCGTGCAGATTTTTCAGGCGCCATATATAGAATCTGGCCCTATATGTGCAATGTTCTCTCTGAGGTGTGCAAGAGAACCCAGACATCTTTCTCCCTGAGAAGCATGTTGCAGACATCCTACAGGGCCAGCAGCTCCCACAGACTACACCCCATATGGATTTAACTGCAAAATAGCTGGTGCATGCCTGGCAGGAGAAAGCTGTTGGTGGACTTCTGCACACTTACAAGTAACCCCAGTTTTTATATATGGCATCCAAAATTGGGCAAGATTTTTGGGTGCCAATCTAAGGTGTGTGCCCAAGGTGCACTGAAAAATGGCCTGCGCTGGTATAGGCGCGTGTATTGGACACACGCAAGTCCATTTTTCATCGCACCTACAAAAAAGGCCTTTTTTGTGGCCAAAAATGGAAATCTAGCAAAATTAAAATGAGCGTGCGTCCATTTTGGCCTGAGACCTTACTACCACCCATTGACTTAGTGGTAAGGTCTCACTCGTTAACCAGGCGGTAATCATCAGTGTGCATACACTGACAATTACTGCCCAATTAGTGTCACATGAAGAAAACAGAAAATATTTTCTGCTGCGTGTTTTGGACACGCATCCAAAATAGAATTACCACCCGGGGCATGGAGTAGCCAGGCAGTAGTTATAATTTGACGTGCATTGGATGCACATTGGATGCACATAGGTGCCTATCCTGCTTATTTTCGAAAGAGAAGGCCGGCCATCTTCCGACACAAATCGGGAGATGGCCAGCCTTCTCCTAAACCCGGCCAAATCGGTATAATCGAAAGCTGATTTTGGTCGGCTTCAACTCCTTTCCATCGCAGGGCTGGCCAAAGTTCAAGGGGGCGTGTTGGCAGGGTACCGAAGGCGGGATGGTGGTGTGGTTACAAGATGGCCGGCTTTGGCCGATAATGGAAAAAAGAAGGCTGACTCTGACGAGCACTTGGCCAGCTTTACTTGGTCCATTTATTTTTAGGACTTAGCCTTAAAAAAGTGCCCCAACTGACCAGATGACCACCGGAGGGAATTGGGGATCACCTCCCCTTACTCCCCCAGTGGCCGCCAACCCCCTCCCACCCAAAATAAAATAAACATTTTTTGCCAGCCTCTATGCCAGCCTCAAATGTCATACCCAGCTCCATCACAGCACTATGCAGGTCCCTGGAGCAGTTTTTAGTGGGTACTGCAGTGCACTTCAGGAAGGCGGACCCAGGCCCATCCCCCCCTACCTGTTACACTTGTGGTGGTAAATGTGAGCCCTCCAAAACCCACCCAAAACCCACTGTACCCACATGCAGGTGCCCCCCTTTACCCTTTAAGGGCTAGGGTAGTGTTGTACAGTTGTGGGTAGTGGGTTTGGGGGTTTGGGAGGGCTCAGCACACAAGGTAAGGGAGCTATGGCCCTTGGAGCAATTTGTGAAGTCCACTGCAGTGCCCCCTAGGGTGCCCGGTTAGTGTCCTGGCATGTGAGGGGGACCAGTGCACTAGAAATGCTGGCTCCTCCCATGACCAAATGGCTTGGATTTGGCCAGGTTTGAGATGGCCGCCATTAGTTTCCATTATCGGCAAAAACCAATGTCGGTGATCTCTAACGCCAGAGATCTCTAAGGCCGGCCCAAATGTTGAGATTTGGCCAGCCCCGACCGTATTATCGAAAGGAAAGATGGCCGGCCATCTTATTTTGATAATGCGGTCGGTTATGCTGCTTTACAGAGCCGGCCTTAGAGATGGCCGCCCATATAGATGGCCGGCCCCGTTCGATTATGCCCCTCCACGTACCCTAGTAAAAGGTCCCCTAAGGCAGCAGTTTGGATTTGCACACATATCTTGCTATGCGCCATTCTATAAAAATGAGCGCTCAAATCCCATGGCACAGAATTCAAAAGGGGAAGTGGCCATGGGGAGGTACATGGGAGGACCAGGAGTGTTCCTAAAGTTCACATGCTGTTATAGAATACTGGAGATGCGCATACAAATTGGGTGCTAGAAATTACACTTGGTTTCAGCAGGTCTCAAATTTGGGCACTGAAATTGGTGCTCAACGTTATTCTATAATGGGAGCTCATCTTTGAGTGCCTATTTTAGAACAGCATTGAGCAACATTTTTTTGGGGCGCTGATTTCGAAGCACCATTTACTGAATCTATCACTATATGTATCTTTTTAATAGTGAGATTCCTTGCCTATATTTTGCTAATTTTGATGCATATCTACAGAAACTTGCTATACAGAAATTGCAAATAAAATGATAAAGGTGGATCATTATTATTATTATTAGCATTTGTATAGTGCTACCAGATGCACGCAGCAACACAGAGGTTGCAATGAATATTTGAGATACATCCAAGTGAATCTGCGAGCCCTACCATCACATGATTTTATAATGGGTGACATGTAGGGCTTGATTCTACATCAAGACACCTATGTAAGATGTCCAAAAGGCATCTGGTTAAGCCTGTTTTACAAAAGCTCTAATTCCCAGTGCACCATCATATGCAACCACAAGAGGTATTAATTCATTAAATTCCACCTCACTCACACTAAAATCATTGTCCAAATTTGTTTCATGAATTGTGCTCAGATCATTAATGATAAATCCTCAACATGAACCTTCCCAATATATTCTAATTTTTTATCAATGTTCTCCTTTCATCCAAAAAAAAAACCTTACCCCCCCCCCCCCCCCTCCGTTTACTAAGCCATGCTAGCGGCTGCTATGCAGCAATGCCGGCACAGCCCATTCAAAGTGAATGGGCTGTGTCGGCATTAGAGCATGGTAGCCGTTAGCACAGCCTAGTAAGCAGGGGAGTTAATGTCTTCCATTCATCCAACATGAAATCATGTTTTCATGAGGCATCTGCTTCAGAGACAAACAGGATCAACAGCCATCATATCATCAGGCTTTTCTAACAGCATTGTTCTTCCCCGCCTAATCAAAAAAAAGAATTAATGTTGGATAAATGGAGGTCATTAAGTTAAATATTTTTCGATGTGTCCTGTTAACAGTGCTTGCAGTGACACCTAGGTACTCTACTAAAATATTCAGCCAGCAGTGGTCAGTCTTTTTTGGCCACCTACAGCTTCATGCCCAGATATTCAATGCTGGGCCTTTCTTATATATTGTATTTCATCCCCTCCTTCCTTTTGCTCTGCTGTTGTTCTCCTTCTACTTCTCTGTCCTCCTCCTCCCTCCCCCTTACATTGTAAGCTACTCAGACATCTCTTGATGGGCGGGATAGAAGCCCTAATAAACTTGGTTATGTGTGGCCAACTATTCCTTATGAAGTTAAGTGTGATATTCAACATATAACCACCTAAGTGAAACCGAGTAAAGAAAGGACTGAGTTTTACGCAATCCGATTTAACTTACCTTAGATGGTTAAGCGCTGAATATCGGCACCTAACTGCGTAAGTGCTGACTCCTGTCCCAGACCACTAACAAAATAGCCAGCTAAGCCTTTAGTGATTAGTGCTGATATTCAGGGGCACTATCCAACTGTGTGCTGCTGAATATCAGTGGAAAGCTCCACACAAGTGATTTAACCAGCCAGGAGCCTCTCCTACCCAGTTAAATCACTTTGAATATTGACTTCTATACTTTTACTTAGGTATGACATCACTAGTTGCTAGACAGAAGTATCTTCTTCCATGACCAGTGTTTTAAATCAGGGGAGGAAACCCTGAGTACAATTCAAATCTTTGTCTTTGGCTCCTTGTCTCCCTGGCCAAATGATCTGCAAGTGTAAACTTGTGTGTATACTCTGTATGTATACTTACTTATTTATTTATTTATTTATTTGTTTGTTTGTTTGTTTGTTTGTTTTCAACATTTATAGCTCGCTAGTTCCCAATGATCAATTAAGATTACAACTGGAACATAGTCAATAAAAAATAAACAAGACATAAAAGTCAAACCTAAAATACAACAAAACTAAAGAAAAATATTCAAAATATAACCTAAGTAAAATACAAATGACAAAGAATAACAAACTACTTTATAACATATGTGCAAACATCCCAATTGCACCTCCGTTCCATCTAAACTATGCCCCAGGAACAGCTACTTGCACATTGCACAAAGTAGGTGCACGTTTTCCATTCATTTATGTTTTGCATGCATATGTAGTTACACAACTTTATAAAAGTTCTTTTTCACATTTAAAACAGGCTTTAAAGATGAAAAGCTTTATAAAATTACCCCAATGGGCTAGATTCTATATAACACACCTAAAAAATTGGCCCTGAAAAGAATATGCCTAGGCATATTCTATAATCCACATCTAAGTTTAGTCATGGTTTATAGAATATGTCTAAATCTAGACGTAGTTTAAAGTATATGCCCAAAACCCATTTTCTGCAACTATATTTAGTCTTGGCCACTTACGCCAATGAAAACCTGATGTAAATGCCGACACCTAAATTACATGCAGAATGGGCATATTCTATAACAGAGCACTTAAATTCTAGGAATGCCCACGACCCCTCCATGGTCACACTCCTTTTGCAGTTCAACATCTTAAAATTTATGTGCATCACTTGATAGAATACGCTTAGACATTTGTGCGCATAAATTCTAATTATTGCCAATTAGTGTCAATAATTGCTTGTTAAGTACAAACATTGGCGCTGATTGGCTTGTTAAGCTAATTACGCTGCACGCACAAATCCAGAATATGACCAGATTTGCTTGTGCAACTCAAGTCGCACTATATAGAATCCAGGGGAATGTGTGTTATCAAACATGTAATCAGAGCTAATCAGCCTCACCTGTAATCAGGTTATCCACCAGTGTGGTTGGCACACAGAAGATCCCCACCAGCAGGTCACTGATTGCCAAGTTTAAGATAAAGAGGTTGGTGACGGTGCGCATCCGATTATTCTTTAAGACGATGAAGCAGACTAAGCTGTTCCCAACCATGCACAAGGCAAAAATGAACAGATAGGATATGATGTAGCTGGCGGCTACAGGTGAAGAGTGCTGGTAGTAGGGTGAGTAGGTAAGGTTTCTTCCCTGGCCCACTAATGTCTGAAGTGTTCTATTGACTCCTTCATCCAGGTCTTCCCCAAGAACCTCCATGGCACCTGCACAAATGAAAGAACGTCTGTGAGAAGCAGTTTTCCAAACAGTAGAAAGAAATGGGTAAATTACACCCATCCCCAAATCATAAAATATTGCTGCATCTGGCTATAATTTAGTTAGGAGGGACAAAGAAGGAAAAAAACGAGAGAAAGGAGTGACTTTATGTAAAAAAAAAAACCAATATAAAAGTGGCTGCAATGCAGGAGATAAGGGGAAAGAGCAAGCACTATGGATCATCCATGACAGAGAAGATGGCACTTCCATCCTCTATAGATTTTCAACTCAGACAGAAGAACTGGACTGAAATCTGATCAATGATATCATAAAAGTTTGAAAGAATGGAGAGGTGATAATTCTGAGTGATCTGAATCTACTGGATGTAGCCTGGAGTTTCCCATCTGCAAATCTAGAGAGTAAAAAGATCATGGATGCCTTTCGAGGGGTTTTGTTCAGGCAAATGGTAGTGGAACCCACTACAGGAGTGTTGACGCTGGATCTAGTTCTCACGAATGGAGAAAATGTGTTTAATGTCTTGAGAAGATGCTCCAGTGATCATCGTACGTTGTGGTTTGATATACAAGCTAAGACAAATTCCAGTCGCACCAAACTCAAGATCCTGAATTTCAAACCTGCTGACTTAATCAAAATTGAGAAGTACCTGAGCTGGCAGGGCAAGAGTATATAAGGGAAGAGGAAAGACTGTGGACAAAACTGAAAAGGGCTGTAAATTAGGCAACTGATTTTTATGTCAGGAAAGCGAATAAGAGCAAGAGGAAAAGAGAAACCATTATGGTTCTCCAAAGAAGTGGTTGCAAAAATAAAAGTGAAACAGGATGTGCTGACAAAACATGGAAGCTAAAAAGAAGAACTGTAAGCAGTAAATTTGAGAGACTGAGATCATATCCTATGTGCCCAAACTTAGGAGTGAGGTTCATTCCTGTAATGGTATGCACAAAACCAGTGGAGTACCAAGGGCGGAGCGGTGGGGGCGGTCCTGCCCGGGTGTCAACGGGTGTGGGGTGCTCCGCTCCGTCCATCCACACCCCCCCTGGCATGGAACCGCCTTCCCCCACAGCCCCCCCCCAATGCAGTCACCTGCCAATCAGGTTCCAGCTCCGTCCACCCCAGCGTGGCGCCTCGCATTTGCAGCGCTGCTGTAAAAAGAAGAAAATCGTCTCGTCGTCGGCCCTTCCCTCACTGTGTCCCACCCTCGAGGAAATAGGAAGTTATGTCAGAGGGTGGGACACAGTGAGGGAAGGGCCAACGACGAGGCGATTTTCTTCTTTTTACAGCAGCGCTGCAGATGTGAGGCGCCACGCTGGTGTGGACGGAGCTGGAACTTGGAAGGCAAGTGGGGACTGTGGGGGGGTGCCGTGTTGGCCTGCACCCGGGGAGGAGGGGGGTGAGCAGTGGCGATCCACCCTGGGTGTCAGGCAACCACGGAACGCCACTGCACAAAACTAACTCATTTGGAGAAATTGCCTCCAAAAAAGAATACCAAAGTTGAAAGAGATAAAGAGAAAAATCAGAATGGGAAAAGCAAATTCAGAAGAAAAATGTCTAAAAACGTAAAGCAAGGTGTATTGGGTAGAAGAGGAAGGCCATAGATGGAACTGTAAGACTCAAAGATTCTGAGTAATGATGTATGGAGAGTGATGAGGAAAAAGCAGAAATGCTAAACAAATATTTCTGCTCAGTGTTCACAGAAGAAATTCCTTGAAAAGGGCCACAAATAACTGACAAAGGCACATGTGGGAAAGGAGTAGATATCACACTGAGAGAGCACTGAGAGGTTCTGGTGGGTCCTCGGAGATGGCAGAGGTTCCACAGGACTGGAGAAAAGCTGATGTGGTTCATCTTCAAAAAAAGAGGTTCCATGGGATTAGAGAAGAGGTGGAAGACTGCAGGCCAGTAAATCTTATCTCTGTGTTAGCAAAAGTTATGGAAGCACTCCTAAAGGAAAGGATAGTGAACTTTCTAGAATCAAATGGGCTGCAAGATCTGAGGCAATATGGTTTTACCAACAGAAGATTGTAACTAATGAAATCTGATTGATTTCTTGACTGGGTGATCTGAAAACTAGATTGAGGGTATGTGTTGGGCGTGGTCTTCTTAAATTTCAGCAAAGCCTTTGATACTGTCCCTCATAGGAGCTAATAAGTAAACTGAGTGTCCTGGGGCTGGGTCTCAAGGCAGTGAACTGAATCAGAAATTGGTTGACTGACAGTGTGGTGGTAAAATGGAATTCACTCAGAAGAAAGAAAGGTGAGTAGTGGTGTGCCTCGGGGATCAATCCTGGGACTAATTCTGTTCAAAGTCTTTGTGAGTGGCATTGCTGAAGATTTAGGAGGAAAGGTTTGCCTTTTTGTGGATGACAGAAAGATTTGCAACAGAGTGGACACCGCAGAGGGGAACAGACAACATGAGAAATGATCTAAAAAAATTAGAACTGTGGACTAAAGCTTTACAGTTAAGCTTTTATACAAAGAAATGTAGAGTGATGCACTTTGGGAGCAAAAATTCAAAGAAGCTGTATACAATAGGAGAAGAGAGTTTGATGCGCTTGACCTTGGGGTGATAGTGTCTGAAGATCTCAAACTGGTGAAACAATATGACAAGACAGTGGCCAAAACCAGAAGAACGCCGGGCTGCATAAAGAGAGGCATAACCAGCAAAAGGGAGGAGGTGATAATACCTTTGTACAAGTCATTGGTGAGTCTTACATTTTTTTATTACATTTGTACCCCATGCTTGGTAGGCAATGGAAGGTTAAGTGACTTGCCCATAGTCACAAGGAGCTGCCTGTGGCGGGAATTGAACTCTGTTCCTCAGAACCAAAGTCCACCCCCCTAACCACTAGGCCACTCCTAGGTCATAGTGTGCTAAGGATATAAAAAGTCTTGAAAAGCAGTTCAGAGGAAAGTGATCAAGATGGTATGTGGTCTGCATTAGAAGACATATGAGAACAGATTTGAAGACCAAGACACAGAAGTGACATGATGTACAAACAAATCTTTTTCAAAGATGAGGAAGCTATAGAACTAGAGGACACGAAATTAAGCTGCAAGAAGGTAAACTGAAACGGTAGTGAATGCCTTGAACCAGTGGCATAGCTAGGTGGGGCCATGGGGGCCTGGGTCCCCCAAACAATTTCCTCTGGGCCCCAACCGAAGTGTTGTCCAGCCGCCGCGTTGCCTGCCCTGCTCTGTCTTCCCCTCACATCCAGCATGCTTCTTTGAGCATGCTCAGTTTCACTAAAAGGAGCATGCAGGGTGTGAGGGGAAGACAGAGCAGGACAGGCAACACGATGGCGCCACAGACCAGCACTGGACAAAGCTTCAGCAGGCGGGGGTTGGGGACTCCCACCAGCCAAGGTATTTGCTGTGGTAGTGGGTGGGGAGCGACAGGGCAGCGAAGCAGCGGGGGGCGGTGGCAAGGCGGAGAAGGGGCAGCGGTGGGGTGGCAGACCAAAATGTGCCCCCCACTTCAGGCTCTGGCCCCCTCCCACCACAAGGTCTGGCTACGCCCCTGCCTTGAATAACCACCCAGTGGAGGTGGTTGGGGGAAAAACAGTGACAACATTCAAAAAGACATGGGATAAATACAGAGGATTCCTATCTAGCAAGAGGATGGGATCAAAGCAAAACAAAATGACAGAAGGATGTAACCAGTACAGAGTGGCACATACCATCCTAAACAAAGGCAGAGAGCATGTTTACCTGCTTTATCCACTGTCCCTTACTATATTACTTTGATACTGTTACTATCTCCTTCGAAAAGAATATCAGATGAGATTTTGATCATAGATTTTTTTAAGGTCATTTTTTAATCTTTCTGCGTGTGGCATCTGTAGAAGCATCAGTGCATCACCACCACTAATGTGATAAGCAGGGAGAACACAGCTGGCACTTCAGAATCCATTTTCATACAGCAGAGCTGAAAAATTAAGCTGAGCAAATGTAAAGTAGAATTAATGGACCATGCACAGAGGCACATGAAGGTTGTATTTCTCAGAGCGACATCAATTCACAACAACTAAGCAGTTATCATCAGTGGAAAAAAATAAGACTTCTGGATAAACTTAAGAAGATGAAGATCAACCTAAAGACTCACTTATTTAAGAGAATAAAGAAAGTTCCAGAAGAGCCATTGATGAGAATATGCTGTTCTCCACTACCAACCCATTTGACCCATTACATATAAACAAACAACCTCTCATGCAAAGTACAGTTATTAAATTGTTTTTATTTTGTAATCCAGTAGCTATTAAAGTAACACTGGGCACCCCACATGAAAGAATGATGAGCAATTGATAGTTGCTGCCCAGGACAGCTGATTACAGATAAGATGGTTTACAGAAAAAAAAAAACTGGTGCAACAGACATCTCTAGATTTTGTAAGAAAGAGCTGGAAACGATCACTCCTCTTGTATCTGGTTGTGAAGTTCTGGTGGTAAAATATCTCTACCCAAAGGCACAATAAGGTGGTACATCCCATCCATCTGGAAACTTTGTAAACACTGGAACATCACTGTACCAGAAAAGCACAGGGATCATGACACTAAGAGAATCATAGAGAATGAAGAGGTTATAAACACCTGGGATATCCCCATTTTATTTATTTACTAGTAAAAAAGGCCCGTTTCTGTTTGAAAGGAAACGGGTGCTAGCAAGGTTTTCCTCTGAGTGTGTATGTTTGAGAGAGTATATGTGAGAGTGACTGTGTGAGAGAGGCTTCTGTTCCTGCTGCTGTGCATTCCCCGTGTTGTGCTGATTCGCTGCTCCCTGTATCGTGGCTCCGCCCCTCTCCCTTCTACTGGCCAATCTGGAGTGGATTGTGTGACATCACTATTATCAACTCCAACATGATCCACGGTTCCAGGCAGCCTCAGAATGTTGGAGGTGAGAATTATTATATAGGATTTGTTGCATTTGTATCCCACATTTTCCCACCTATTTGCAGGCTCAATGTGGCTTACATAATACCGTGATGGTGATCGCCAATTCCAGTATGAGAAATACAGAGTGGTAATTGCATTAAGGATCAATAAGTGATAGGGTACATTGGGTAGTCAAGGAGGAAGGGTTAAGGTTTTGTCCAGTTCTTGTATGAGTTTCGTTGTGTTGTGGGGTTCCGGTGTTTAGGTTGGGTCATTATGGTATGTCTTTTTGAACAAATTGGTTTTTAATAATTTCCGAAAGATTGTTAGGTCGTGCTTTGTTTTCATGATGTTTGGTAGTGCATTCCATAGTTGAGTGCTTATGTAGGAGAAGCTGGATGCATAAGTTCATTTATATTTTAGTCTATTCCAAACAGATAAAAAGTTGAGTGCCAGGGAAGAATAGTAATGAATGAGAAAAACACCAGAATGACTGATTATAAAGGTATCAGTCCCAAACAACTATTCTGTGAATCATGTAGACAGAGAAAAGATCTTCATGTATCAAGAAAATGTGGCAGAAGGCTACAGAAATATTTTCCCATTGTTTTGGGTGCCACAGGCCTGATTAAAAAGAAGTTCCAAACACACCTGATTAAATTGCCTATACATGTAACTTCTTATGAACGCCAGCAGGAAACGCTCTTTGGCACAATGGAAGTACTGCGGTGTGCAGTAAATTTGAGAGACTGAGCTCATGCTCCACATACCCCGGCTTAGGAATGAGGTTCATTAAGGTCATGGTAAGCACAAAACTATTGTATTGGGAGACATTGAGGGGCATAATCAAACGCGAACGCCTATGTGTAAGAACAGGTCTGTGAAGGGGCGGGCCGAACTGTATTTTCGAAAAAAATGGACGTCCATCTTTTTTTTCGAAAATACGTTGGATTAGGGCGTTTTTTGAGCTGGGCGTTTTTGTTTTTTAGCAATAATCGAAACCGAAGCGGCCCAGCTCAAAAACGACAAAATCCAAGGCATTTGGTGGTGGGAGGGGCCAGCTTTCGTAGTGCACTGGTCCCCCTGAGATGCCTCTATGCCAGCCTCAAATATCATACCTAGCTCCATGACAGCAGTATGCAGGTCCCCAGAGCAATTTTAGTTTAGTTAGTGCTGCACGGGACCCATGCAGAGAGGAAAAATCAGAAGAAACAAAAAACAAGCAAGCAAGTGCAGTCAGGGACGTCTAAATTACCAGATAGTAAAAGGGGGAATTGAACCAGCAACCTTCTGATTACAAGGTGTCAGCTAAACAGCTGTGATTGGCTGACAGAAACTTGGAGGGACTTAATGGAAAGGGAAGGATGTCTAAGCAACTGAATAACGTGGTGCACTGGCTAGAGCACTGAGCTTGTAATCAGAAGGTTGCTGGTTCAAATCCCCCTTTCACTATTGTGGATGACTACATTTGCTTGTTTTTTTTTTTTCTTCCGATTTTTCCTCGCTGCATGGGTCCCGCGCAGCACCAACTAAACTAAAATTACTTCGGGGACCTGCATACTGCTGTCATGGAGCTGGGGATGACATTTGAGGCTGGCTTACAAGTTGGAAAAAAAAGTGTTTAATGTTCATTTTTGTTTGGTGGGAGGGGGTTAGTGACCACTGGGGGAGTCAGGGGAGGTCATCCCCGGTTCCCTCCAGTGGTCATCTGGTCATTTAGGGCACTTTTTTGGGACCTGTTCGTGAAAAAAACGGGTCCAACAAAAGTGACCTAAATTCTCTCTAAAAACGCCTTTCCTTTTTCCATTATCGGCCGAGCACGCACATCTCAGCTCAGCCGATAACCACGCCTCAGTCCCGCCTTCACCACGCCCAAAATCGGCTTTCGATTATACCGATTTGGGCACCCGCGTGAGAAAGACGTCCATGTTCCGATTTAGGTCGGAATATAGGCGTTTTTCTCTTTCGATTATAAGCAGGATTGCCCCAAAAAGAATTATGGAGCATGATGAAGTGATGAGCACCTGGGACATTCCCATAGTTAAGCTCTGGAACTCTTTTCCGGAGGATGTGGTAACAGTGGTTAGCGTATCTGGGTTTAAAAAAGGTTTGGACAAATTCCTGGAGGAAAAGTCCATAGTCTGCTATTGAGACAGATATGGGGAAGCCACTATTTACTGTTGCTACTAATTGGGTTTCTGCCAGGTGCTTGTGACCTGGCTTGGCCACTGTTTGGAAAACAGGATACTGGGCTAGATGGATCATTGGTCTGACCCAGTATGGCTACTCGTATGATCTTATGTTCTTAACATAATATTACAGAATATTATTTTATTGTTTCTTCATTAGTACTGGGGGAACAGGAAATCAGCAAATTAAGATTTTCTGCTGCAATACATATTTCTGGTAGTTTACAGCCCGGTTACAATACCATAAACCCAGCCTATAATTGTACATCTGTGCAGTATAATATCGCTACATAATCAGCCTAACTATAACAAGAAGTATAAATCCAACCTGAGCAAGTCCCATCAATACTGAATTTCCATAGGATACCAATCATGAAAATAAATACTAGTTTTCAACGTTCTTATGAACACATATTGACCCTACAAAGTCTCACCTAACCCACACCACAACCTAAACCCACACTCCAATTCCTTCCCCAAATCTCATACTATTGTCCACTCTTTCTAACTGTGTTATCTCCATGATACTTTGTACCATACTTCGTATTATCTCTGTGATACTATGTACCATACTTTGTAAGCCGCACTGAACCTGCTATTGAGCGGGAAAGAGCGGGTTAAAAATGCCACAAATAAATAAACCACTAAAAAACTGAATGCAAGAAAGCCAGACATACTGGTAAAGGAGAAGAACACCAGTTCTCAGTGATTTTTCTGCAAATCAGGTGGCGAGTGAGAAGATTGTCAGATATCAAGAAATGCAGTCAGAGACAAAGAAAATGTGGCAGAAAGAGAGAGAAATATTTCTCATTGTATTAGAGCCCATAGACCTGATTAAAAGGAATTCTCAATTACACCTTGATAAACTGTCCGTACATTTTACATCTTAATGAACCCCAGAAGGAATTTCTCTTTGGCACGAATCAAGTTCTAGAGCAAGCATTAGCAGCAAATTTGAGAGATTCAAACCCTATTCCATATGCCCAGCTTAGGAGTCAGGTTCATTACAGTCATGGTATGTGCAAAACTAACCCATTTGGAGATGTTGCTCTCAATAAATAAACTGGGGGGAAAAAAGGTAAGGGTTCGCTATTCAAAGTGATTTAACCAGCCAGAAACAGCTCCTGTCTGGTTAAATTGCTAGTTTGGGCTAATCACTCAATTTCAGCTGTACTTAACTGGTGCCGCTGAAAACCGGCTATTTTGGGTGTATTCCAGGGGTTCAGTCAGCACTTAACCATCCATCACCTAACTGATTAGATTAGGGGTAAACTGGAGTCAGAATTAGGACAGAATGCCAGCTTAGCCAGTTAGGACTAGACTCTATATATGGCGCCGGGAAAAATTGATGTGGAAAAAAACCACACTTAGTTCTATTCTATAAACCGCGGCGCCTAACATTATGCGGTTTATAAAATATGCATAGCACCCAGACCCATGACTAAATTTAGGTGTGACCATTTATGCCAACTAAAAGCTGGTATAAATGCCCATATTTGACTTAGGCACAGATCGGGCATATTCTATAACAGCGTGCGTGGTTTCTAGGAATACCCATGACCCCCCCCCCCCCCCCCATGACCCTACTATGGCCATGTCCCCTTTTGAGATCTGCGCATTAGAATTTATTGCATCACTTTATAGAATACACTTACAGAATACACACACATATATCCTAATTAGTGCCAATTAGTGCTGATAATTGCTAATTATTGATTAATTATCACGCAGATTGATTTATTAAACAATTAAGTTGCAAATGCAATTCAGTTGCAATACCAAATTTGCACGCTCAACTTTATCACCATATATAGAATTTGGGAGTTAGTGCTTTCCATTCTGAGCTGAATATTACCCTTTAGGCTACATTTTAACAAATTTTGTTCTTAGAACACAAGAGCAACCATACTGGGAAAGACCAAAGACGCATTTAACCCAGTATCCTGTTTCCAACAGTGGCTAATCCAGATTACAAGTACCTGGCAGGATCCTAAAAAGTAGCTATATTCCATGCTCTTTACCATCAGGGATAGGCAGGTCTAACTTAATAATGGTTTACGGACTTTTTCTCCAGGAACTTATTTATTTATTACATTTTTATATACTGCCAATTTCTTTTTTAATCCCAGCTTCTAACACATTTTACAACAACAAGTTCCAGAGATTACTATGCATTGAATGAATATTTATTTTTCAGATTTGTTTTAAATGCACTGCTTGATAACTTCATGGTGTGTCTCCCAGTCTTTGTACTCTTTGAAAGAGTAAAATCCTGATTCATGTTTATCCGTTCCACTTCACTCATTTCATAGATTACTATCATATCTCCCCTCAGCCATCTCTTCTTCAAGCTGACGAGCTCTACTTCTTTAGCCTTTCTTTATAGGGGAAATTGTCCATCACCTTTTATCATTTTGGTCACCCTTCTCTGTAATACCTTTTTTTGAGATGTGATGACCAATGTCACACACACAGTGTTCACAGTGTGTCTCACCATGGAACAATACAGAAGCATTATGATATTTTTTTTGTTTTATTCTCTATTCCTTTCCTACTAATTCCTAGCATTCTGATTGCTTTCGTGGCTACCATCTCACATTGTAACATGAGTAACATAGTAGATGACAACAGAGAAAGACCTGTATGGTCCATCCAGACTGCCCAACAAGATAAACTCATATGTGCTACTTTATGTGTATACCTGACCATCTGCCATTTTCAGGGCACAGACCGTAGAATTCTGCACAGCACTAGCCCCGCCTCCCAACCATTAGCCCTGCCACCCACCACCGGTTCTGCCACCCAATCTCCGCTAAGCTTCTGAGGATCCATTCCTTCTGAACAGGATTCTTTTATGTTTATCCCACGCATTTTTGAATTCCGTTACCGTTTTCATCTCCACCACCTCCCGCGGGAGGGCATTCCAAGTATCCACACCTCTCTCCCTGAAAAAATACTTCCTGACATTTTTCTTGAGTCTCCTCCCCTTCAGTCTCATTTCATGTCCTCTAGTTCTACCGCCTTCCCATCTACGGAAAAGGTTCATTTGCGGATTAATACCTTTCAAATATTTGAACATCTGTATCATATCACCCCTGTTTCTCCTTTCCTCCAGAGTATACATGTTCAGGTCAGCAAGTCTCTCTTCATCCGTCTTGTAATGCAAATCCCATACCATTCTTGTAGCTTTTCTTTGCACCACTTCAATTCTTTTTACATCCTTCGCAAGATATGGCCTCCAAAACTGAACACAAAGAAGATTTCAACAAATTGGGGTAGATTCAAGAAAAGGCGCCGTAAGTTAGGCGCCAAAAAATTGAGCATTAAGTATTCTATAACAGCAAAGTTTGGGCACTGAAGCCATTATAGGATACTAACTTAAATCAGGATTTGAGCACCAATCTTCTAGGCATCAGCATTTACACCATGTCAAAGGCTGGTATTAATCCTTGTGCCTAAATACTGTTATTTGTGCGTAAATGACAGTATTCTATAAATTTGGGGCTAGATTCTATATATATAACGTCTAAAACATCAGCGTTATTCTATAAGCTGCGCTGAAAGTTAGGTGTGGCTTTTAGAACAGCACTTATGCCCAGGAATCACACCTAACTATTTGCACCAAGTGTGGTGCAAATGTATACAGCTAAATTAGTTTCAAGTTACATTAAATTGCATTAGTCTTGTATTCCGCAACATCCTCTACAGTTCGGTGCAGATCACAAATCAACAAAAAACCAGCACGTTTAGCTGGGAATATATATCAATTTACATAACACATTAAACTGTACTTTAACCCACAGTTTTCCTAAATAACACTTTTAAGTTGCATGGGAAACAACAAATAGTTAGATATCAAGCGAACAGTTACCAGGAGATAATTCCATAATGAAGCAGCCTGGTAAGGAATCAAGGCTTTTATTAGATTGTAAGCTCTTTGAGCAGGGACTGTCTCTCTTTGTTAAATTGTACAGCGCTGCGTAACCCTAGTAGCGCTCTAGAAATGTTAAGTAGTAGTAGTAGTAAGGCAGAAAGCTGCCTAAAATACTCGGCCAGCTTAATTGATGGAAATTGTAAATAAACTTGCCCTCTCAACAACTGTTTACCTAATAAACGGGAAAAAAAACCTCCGAAATAAGAAGGTACACTCCCCTGCAAATACCGAAAGACTAATGTACATAATTTAAAATGAGATCATGCAATAACTGGTAACCAATGCAACTTATGAAAATAAGGCGTTAAAGGTTCATCCCTTCTTAAGAAAAAGAAAAACCTAATTGCCAAATTTTGTACTGTTTGTAACCTTTTCATTATTGATCTTGTGCAGTCTGCATACACAATGTTCACTACTTAATAAACTGCCCAAGAGTTTAATATCTTTTATTGGATTTCAATACAATACAATAGAAGCAGGAGCTTACCACAGTACAACATTTACAAATCATGGCAAAACTGGAGCTCACATTCAAGAAGCAACTATCCACAACTAGAGAGAAACTATCAGAGCAGTTTACAATTCCAAATAGCAAAACGTGTGGAAAAGAACTACAAACTGAGAAGAGAAAAGGAGAGTGAGAGATCAATCCTGCTGTACATCAAATCACCACCCCCCCCCCCAAAAAAAAAATCAGGCATCAGCCCAACACCTAAGTCCTAAAGGCTTGACGAAACAAGTGGGTTTTAAGCTTAACTTTGAATTCAGCAAGAGAGTGGGTCAGACGCAAATCAAAAGGGAAAGCATTCCACAAAGTGGGCCCCTGAACACAAGACCACCTGTTCGTGATGGTAGCCAAGTAAGTAACAGAAAGGGGGGGGGGGGGGTACTTGAAGCAATCGACTTTGAGAGGGTCTAAGCGTCCACGGTGGAATGTAGGGTAACAGAAAGCATGTCAAATATAACGGAGTTGAATAGGAGAGAGAATCTTAAATATCAACAGCAAGAGCTTAATATGTCACTCTATAAGGAACAGGGAGCCAGTGAACATCTCGTAGTGAGGGGTGACATGTTTGGTCCGGCTAAAGCCTTTCAATAAACACACAGCGGCATTTTGTACTAATTGTAGATGTTGCATCTGTCACTGAGTAGTACCACAAAGGAGAGCATTACAGTAATCCAATGTAGAGAGGACCAGGGCATGAACAAGCACCCTACAAACCGAGTCTGTAAAAAGACGATGGACAGAATATAATTTCCTTAATTTGAAGAAACAGCTGGTCACAATTTGTGTGATGTGATGACTGAAGGACAGCGAATTGTCTATAATCACTCCCAATACTTGAACCTTATCTACATCCTGCCACCATTTAGGTGTATATCCCCTGTATTCTATAACAACACATATAAATGTTGAGAACACCCCCGTTCCACCCACGACCCTCCCATTTCTGCGCCCCTTTTCTTACTCATATGTAAAATTTAGGCGCAGATCCTGCACCTAGATTTATGCATGGAAGTTCCAATTAAATCTAATTAGTGTCAATAATTGCTTGTTAAAATGCCAATTATTGGCACTAATTAGCTTGTTATTCAATTAAATTAGGAGTTTAAATTGGGCATGCACCCAAATTTGCATGTGCAATTTTTGGTGACTTTTATAGAATTAGGGGGTTTGCGTGTATGTGCCTGCCACGCCTTTGTCCCAACCATGCCCCTCCCATGTTAACACCCCCTTTGGAGTTCTGTGATATAGAACTTTGGCGCTAAGTGTCTGGAATAGTGCCTAATGCTGTGATGCTCAAAACTCTGGTGCTGTATAGAACAGCGCCAGAAAATACCTCTAGAACAGCACCAAAGAAGAACTTCCCAATCAGTTGCATTCCTGGGTTGGCTGCCACCCAGGGTAGATTGCCGCTGAGCATCCCCCCCAGGTGCAGCACCCCCAGTGCATCACCCCCCCCCCCCCCAAGCATATCACCACGCCACCAGTGCATTGTTCTTACTTCCTAGGGTTGCTGAGAGCAGTTGCGCGGCTGTCGGCTCCACCGGTTCCCTGCCCCGGCACAGGAAGTAACATCAGAGGGAGCAGGGAACCAGCAGAGCCGACAGCCATGTGGCTGCTCCCTGTCCCCCTTGCAGCATGCACCCAGGGCGGACCACCCCCACCACCTCGCCCTCAGTACCCCATTGTTCCCAATGCTCATCGCTATGGTATGCACATTTTATGCAATCTGTTAGCGCTACGCATTGGGAAGTTAAGGAGGGGAACATGCCTGACACATGCCTAGTCAAACTGGGCAGCAAGTGCATGAACTTCTCCCCCTGAGCAACAACTGTAGCCAGAAAGCTCTTTAAAGTTTGCTGCAGCCTTCTAAACCATAGGACAGTGCTATGCAGTCTGTGCAGACGCAACACACTCTGCTTTCTGGATACCGCTGGGGAAAGGCAGGAAGGGTCCAGCATCCATCCGCTCTGCAACTGCAGCAAAGAGCGATCACTGGAATGAGGTCCCAGCAGAGAGGTCCAGGACCAGCTTGGCACAAACACCCTAACACCAACTCCGAGTTTCCAGCTGTAAGGGCACCCTTGTTCACCATGCTGTTTGCTGAGCATCAGAGGGAATAAGAAATGACCTCATCTACATCTTTTGACTACATTAGCATGTTATTAGCACTGTTCTTCGGTGAGCACAATGTTATTTGTTATTTTATTTATTTATTTTGTTATTTTTGTTACATTTGTACCCCGCGCTTTCCCACTCATGGCAGGCTCAATGTGGCTTACATATTGTATACAGGTACTTATTTGTACCTGGGGCAATGGAGGGTTAAGCACTGTTCTTCGGTAAGCACAATGTTCCCCACAGTAAGGACCCCTGCACATCGGGCACTGGTTAATGCGGGCACTAGAGTGGCATTAATGGCCTGTAGCACCCATGTTTGCTTCTGAGCATCAGGGGCATAAGTGCAGTAACACATGTAACTGCAAATTGGTACCAATTAGCACCACTTAAAGGTCATTATTGGCAGTTAAAGGCAATTAGCGCCCTCTTAATTAAGTTAGATGTTGTTCTATAATTTGCATGCTGGTTACAAAACTGTGTACCCAAATTTATGGAATTAGGGGGAAATGTCCATAATGATGCCTAGTTCCCTTTCCTGGGTGTATCAATAGAAATCAAACAAAATAAAACATGGAAAAGAAAATAAGATGATACCTTTTTTATTGGACATAACTTAATACATTTCTTGATTAGCTTTCAAAGGTCGCCCTTCTTCCTCAGATCGGAAATAAGCAAATGTGCTAGCTGACAGTGTATATAAGTGAAAACATTCAAGCATTACTATGACAGTCTGACAGGGTGGGAGGACGGGGGTGGGTCGGAGGTATGCATGGGGACATCAAAGCATATCATTGATATTCTAACAGGATGGGTGTGGATAGGTGAGGGATGGGGTTTTCACTTATATACACTGTCAGCTAGCACATTTGCTTATTTCCGATCTGACGAAGAAGGGCAACCTTCGAAAGCTAATCAAGAAATGTATTAAGTTATGTCCAATAAAAAAGGTATCATCTTATTTTCTTTTCCATGTTTTATTTTGTTTGATTTCTATTGATAACCTTAAGAGTGGACTAACACGGCTACCACACTCCTTTCCTGGGTGGTAACTCTGAACGTGGAACCTTGCATCATATCCATAGTTTAGTTATTCTTTCCAATTTCAATTTTCTCTGCCATATGATTGATTTCTGCACACACCTATGGAGTTTCTTTTTCCTTTGGGAAAATGTGTAACTGTTACTTGCCTGTCACAGATTATTGGATATTCTTAATAGTTAGTGGGCAGGCAGCCAGGGCTCTGATTGCCTGTAATGTGGCTTTATTATGGCCAAACATGTCTGAATTATTTTAATAAGCACTCTACAAAATCTACTTTGGAAAGACACCCCATGTTGTTAACCCAGGTTTTCTGATCATGGATCTAGAGTGATCAGGGAACTGATATTAGCTTGCCAGGTGTTCAGTGAACTCAGACATAAACAATCCCTGCTGCTAATATGAAGAAGGAAAAGCACCAAACTGTATCAAAAGTGAATTAAAAGTGCAATTACCTGCCTAGAATTCTAGGTGGGTTATCATTTAGCCAGAGCACCGCCCCTGGCTTAGCATTAAGAAGGCATTTTTAAAACCAGTTATGTGACTTAGCATTCAATTTGCCATCTGAGTTTACCTCATCAATTATAATATATGGTAATCTATTATGCTGTTAAAAATTATACGTTTTATGAAAACTGCCTTTGGTGAATCTCTTCATAAAATCAGTTAATAAATCCTAATAAATAAATAAATAAATAGCATTTTAGCAGATAAACTGTCTGTGTAGAAATTATGCTACCTCAGTCTGGCTAAAACCACATGACATGCTTCTAGTCATATCCTGGAATTCATTTTTTGGCAGGATCAAAAACTAACGCACGGGATTGTATTTTCAGGTCTCAATATGTTATTTTCTATTTTAAAAAAAATTCTCCCTGGACAAAACCCGGTACAGAATCTGCAGGTACTTTTTCAAAGGGATACTATGCGTGTACCTTTTCCCTCTGAAACCTGGTACAAAGTCCAAGGGTAAATAGCACCACAGACTTTGCCCCTAAGTGAGCAATTTGAGAATGAAACTCCCCTAAATTTTTAGGCTTCAGACCAGCATGATCCACAATAAATTAAAGAAGGCTCTCTACTTTTTCATCTGTGGGGGAGGGGGTGCAAAAAGCTTGCAGATCTTCCACTTTTCCTCAGTTTCTTTTGTTTTTAGGAATTTGTCTTTATTTGTGCACTTGTCTGTTGTAGCTTTTCTTATTTTGGAAGATTCTCCTGTCATGTAAAATGGATAAGACCAGCTTATCATCTGCTTTCCCTGCAGCCCAACTTAAGAAGCAGTTAGGGAAAATTAGGGGCCTTTTTACTAAGCCGCATCAGCACCTACATGCGCACAATATGTGTCAATAGAACTACAGCCTGGCTACCGCATGGCCCGGGCAGTAATTTCATTTTTTAAGCGCATCTACTACGTGCGCCGGAAAATATATTTTTATTTTCTGGCACACGGTGCTAACCGGGCAGTAATCGGCATTGTACACACATAGACCATTACTGCCCGGTTAACATGTGAGACCTTACCACTAAGTGAATGGGTGGTGGTAAGGTCTCAGACCGAAAATGGACACGCGCCAATTTTGTATTGTGCCGCATATCCATTTTCAGCCAAAAAAAAAGGCATTTTTTACAGATGGTCTGGGAAAACCTGTCTGAGAATAGAGACCCCCGGATCCGGGTTGAAAATGATTATGATTAATGTAACAATTAAATCAGGGGAGACAAAAAGCTTAAAGCTAGATGATTCTGTTTACAACAACTGCTGAATAATAATTTACTGGACATTGAGCTAATGTTGAAATAACTTGAGATAGATGCTAGACGTAACACATAATTCTAAGTTAGCAGAATGATAAAGAATGAGGCCGTGTCCATGATCCCATTGCTTTTGGGAAATCATAGCTTTGTCAGCATTAAGTGACTTGACGTGAATTAGAAAGATAAAATATAGGTCAGCTTGTTATTAATATGCTGGATGGACAACTGCTGACATATTCTGATATTACAACAAAGATAATGATTAGTGAGTAATGTTTTCCATATGATGCTGATAACATGTGATTCCTGACTCTAATGATGATGTGGCTTTGATTGCTTACCAATAAAGAGAAGAGGGCTGGTGTATCTTTGAGCCAGCCCTGTAGAATCTCTGCGGTTTAAACAGACTCAGGAGCTCGCTCCGCATTGGCCTTTGCTTCTATTTTTATATATATATTTTTTTGTGTGTATGCGCTTTATTCAATTTCACTTGACCTCTTCAGGGGAATTTAGGATAAAGAATTGATAGGTTCCTTGGTGGGGGGGGGGGGGGGGGGGGGTATATAAAGATCAGCCTAACCCTTCATGCTTTCACGCTGAAAAATTGATCTGCATGTGCCCAAAACACGTCTACACTAGCACAGGCCAATTTTCAGTGCACCTTAGTAAAAGGACCCCTTAGACTTTTGACTCCAGCTAGAAGGAAGTAGAGTAAATGGGGGGATGTTGCAAATGTTCTTTGCAAGAAACAGGATTATACATAAATTCCCCATGCTTCTCCTGCAAATTCAAGAAACAGGTCCCATGCTTTCCTAGTCACTGTGCCTGTGTACGGGCAGTAGACTTCTATTCTGAATATAACTACAAGCTAATCATTAGTATAGCACACTGTATTTAAGCAGACTACAATACAATTTCTTTTGGATTCATATATTCAGTCTCTTGCTCAAGGATCTGCAGCCTCAAACCACCTGCGATATAAAAAGTGATGCAATCCCAACTCTCCCCTCCAGGCTGTCCCTACTGCTTCTCTCATACCCCGATGCTCAAAACTCCGGCGCTGGACAAAACAGCGCCAGAAAATAGCACAACAGTGCCCAAAAATAGCTTCCTAATGCTCGACACCAATAGTATGCAAATGATATGCACGCTATTAGCTTCGAGTATTAGGAAGTAAAGTGGCAGGATTGTGCCAGGCACAAATAGAAAGGGTACAACAGCATACACAACAAACATACAGAAAAAAGCAACACTGGGCCTTTAAGACTGGGACACTTGAAATTCTTTATTGATGACCCGACACGGGCCGTGTTTCGGCATTAGACAACGCCTGCCTCAGGGGTCAAAGAAAAGCTCGATAATATACACGTGGTATAACTTCAATGCCCCAAGTGTTGATGGAGGATATTCGCTAATGGCCACACGGGCAGAAGCGAGGCTCAACAACAAAGCCTTTTCTGTCGCATCAATTGGCGTGTCGGGTCATCAATAAAGAATTTCAAGTGTCCCAGTCTTAAAGGCCCAGTGTTGCTTTTTTCTGTAGGATTGTGCCAGGGGCATGCACATAAGAGATGTCTGATGGGTGGGGGGGGGGGGGGGGGGGGGGGGTGGGGACAAGAGCTTCTGAAGTGGTGTGCTTTACTGGTTTGCCATGGTCTGCTGCTCCAGTCTGATCAGCGGCAACAAGGAGAGTCTCCAGTTGGCTCCTAAGCAACAGGAGCTTCTTACTCATTGCTCATGTTTCACCCCAGAGATACTTGTTTTCTGGATCCAAACCACTCTTCCTCCCCCACCCCCCACCCCCCTCCCCCCTCATAAATCTCTTTTGCCTTGTACACCAGGAGCCACATGCAGTGCATCGGGGCACATAAGCCAAGCAGAGAGGGAGGTCCAGGCTGAAGTGGCGGTGAGCGTGCACTCTCATGGAAGGCTTTTTGGCTTGGCTGCTTATGACATCTCATGCTTGCCAGGTTACCTAACACCAGCTTGGAGCTAGCATAAGGATCCTGGTGGTAAGAGCACCCTTGTTCATGGTCCTTGTTCATGGTGCTCTTCTTTCAGCATCGGGGTAAATTGATAATTACCTTATTAAAATTGATTTGTATGTTGCTTGCACTATCCTCTCGTACAGCCATTGTTCCCCACGCCAGAGGCCTCCAAGCATCCCTCGGTAGCAAATGCGGGTGCTAGTCTGGTGCTCATGGCCTCTAGCACCCTCATTTGCTTTTGAGCATTAGGGCCTCAGAGTCCACAGGTAGCTAAGATTTCTTAAGTGTCTCCATTCAGGACTAACGACCAATATACTCAGGCACAGCATACAACGGAGATCCCTTTTGGCAGAGACATTGGATAATATCCATATCTGATGTTGCATAACCGATACATTACAGATAATCGAATATACAAAATCAGCTATACACTACAAGACTCCTAAGGAAGGCACATTTTTGGTGCCGAAACACAGCTGTGTCGAGTCGAGTTTTTCACTGTTTTTCTTGGAATAAAGGTTTGATTTACAACATACGTCTACCCCGGTTTCTTGGAGAAGCCTACCTTTCCTACTCCCTGCTTTGTGCTTTTCCTTGCGTAGGATTTTAGCTTACCTCCACCTTCTTGGTGGTATTTTTCCTTTGGAATCAGAAGACCCGTTCAGAAAAGAAAGGGATTTTGAAGCTCTCAAATCACGTCCAATACTCTCAATAGTTTTGCTGTTATGGGCTTAATGCCAAGTGCTGCACATGTTTTCCACATTGTACAGTGCACATTCCATCCTGCTTTACTGCTTTAGACTTTGCTAGTTCAGTCACCTCACCACCAAAGAAGTTCTGCCTAGGAATCCATCTACTGTTGATTACTCTTCAGGGCTCCTGCAAGGTGTTTTATTGATTTTTTTTTTTTAAGAACACAGCACGGACAGTTGAAGATCAGATCTTCATCAGAGCAGGTCACATAGAAAACATGAATACAGCACAGACAGCTGAGAGTAGATCTTCATAAGAGCATGCCACATAGCACGAATACAGCACGGACAGCTGAAGAGCAGATCTCCATGTCAAATGTAAAACTCCAGTTGTGTTGCCACAGATTCCAGCTGATCTGTCTTCCTCTTTTTTTTTTTCTTCCTCCCCTAAAGATCCTCTTGCATATCACAAGGTTTGTTGAATTTTGTTACTGCTTTTGTCTTCGCTGTCTGTCCTGGGAAGCTGTACCATGCATCACTATCCTTTCTGTGAACAATTAAGTCCTGATATTACTCCTGTCTGAGTCTAAGCCCTTGAGTACTGGTCTGCTGTGCACAGATCATAACACAAAACCTGCTACCTTCATATAGCTGTCACTCTTAAAATACCTCTGAAGAATCATGCAATCCCACACACACACATACACATTGCCACCAACACCAATTAGCTCAAAAAGTTCAATCACCAAACATTCAATACATACAATAAAGCGAAATCACTGTCTTGCCCTTGGTGATAGGAAAGTTGCTACAGACATTCTGTTTCCTGTCTTAGCCTTCAAGTTTAGTGAAAGAGAATGAGGAGTTCAGTGTGATAGCCCAGGTTTGTGGAACAAAATTAAGGTAAGACTCATTCTTTCCCCCCTACCCCATTCCCTTCTGATTGCATGCCCTGCGTGCCTTACCTCGCTTCTGGAGTACCTGAAATCCTCCTTCTTGGCTAGCAGAGGGAACTTTTCCTCACGAAAGCCTGCGCTGCCTGGAAACACATGAGGAAAATGCCAGCGGAGAGAAAAATAATGGTGAGAAGGGATATGTGAAACTTGAAAGGGGCGATCAGATCGGCAGTAAACATTTCCAGCCGTGAAGTGCTGTGGTCCAGCATCACGTTTGCCTAGCAGAGCTCAGACTGATCGCTGGAGGAGCCCCTGTCATTGTAAAACCCAAAGAAAAGGCTTGATGCTGGCACTGACACTCCTCTGATTCTCTGCCTCCCCCTCTCCACCACTACCCCTTCAGTCTTTCTCTCCTCAGTCTTCCACTAGCGCCACAACCCCTTCAATCTCCCTTGCCCATTATCTCCACTCCTTCAAACTCTGGTTTTCCCTCCCAATCTCACCTCATACAGTTTGCACACGTACACCCACAGGCTCTCTGCTTTCCCTCTCTTCTTGTCCCTTGAGGCTCTTTCACCGCCTCCCCTCCCCCTCATTTCTAAATCCCCCTCCACCTTTACAGTCTCCCTCTCTGCCTCCCTCACACACACTTTCTCAATATCCCTAATTTTTATTCCTTGACAGTACTTTCATCTTTGCTTTCTCTCTGACTGCATTCTAATCAACTCTCCAGTCCACCTCTCTGTCTCACACACTTCATATGTTCTCAACTTTCCTTTATGACTTTTTTTCACGTTTTCTCTCTTCCCCCTGCCTTGCTTTCTCTGAACCCTCCAGCATTCCTCTTTATCTCACATACTCATTTGCACAGCCTGTATTCCCCTCTCTTTTATTGCTTTTAACTCTCTCTCTCTCTCTCTCTCTCTCTCTCTCTCTCTCTCTCTCTCTCTGTTTTGAAACACAGGAGAGTCAGAAGTAACACATTCAAGATTTGTTTCAAGCTCTTAGTTCCACCCACCTTTTATTTTGATTAAATGTGCGTTGACTGGATGCCTAGATGCAGTAAAATTGTTTAGCCATATATACAGATATGTAATTTGCAGTTTTCATAGTCACTATTCAAGAAATGGTGCATTTTAAAATTTTGGTATACAGCTCTTGTTTATCTGTAGTGTCTAAGAGATTCACCCAAGACAGTGTATAACATGCACAGTTTGACATAAAAATTACAATTTTGTTAACAGCATATCAATAGGAAAGCTATCAAATATAAGCATAACTGAGGTAAATTGAATCCTAGTACTAGAATTAACATGGTACGGTATCAGAAATGTTAAACATTTAATAGCACTGGAAACAATCATAAAACAGCAATATGAAAAATATCAGCTTAACATAAATGATCTCATAATAGGCAACATGGAAGAACATTCATTTAACAGATGCAATATTTATGATGTCAGCGCAATACAAATGAAACACCGTAATAGATCTGCATTAAAACATTCAATTAACATAGATACAATGGTAACACTGTTTCTACAATACAATGAAACGTTTTAATAGGTAGCCAAGAGGTTAAGTGTAGGTAAAATATATAGATGGAACAAGATGGGTAATACAAAGTCATTGGGATAAATAGGCAGTTAAACTGAAGGGAAATTATACATAAAGTTGAATAAGATATGAGGAACTGATCTAAGTTACAGGGTATGTAGCACACTAGTCAAGATGTGGAGTGAGTAGATAACCTAAGATCCAGTGGTGTAGGAAGGGGGGGCAGGAGGGGCGGTCCACCCCGGGTGGTGCCGGCCCCGCTGGTTCCCTGCTCTCTCTGCCCCGGAACAGGTTACTTCCTGTTCCTGTTCCGGGGCAGAGAGAGCAGGGAACCAGCGGGGCCGACGCAGCTCCGAGTGACGTGCAGCTCCTCCCGCAGGTAAGAATGCGGTCCGGGGGGTTGCGCTCCAGGGGGGGTCACGCCGTGCTGCACTCGGGGGGGGTGCGCAGCGGCGACCCGCCCCGGGTGCCATTAGCCCTCACTACGGCACTGCTAAGATCATAAGTATTGCCCTTTTGGGACAGACCGAAGGTCCATCAAGCCCATTATCCTGTTTTCAACAGTGGCCAATCCAGGTCATAAGTACCTGGCAAGATCCCAAAACAGTAAAATTGATTTTATGCTGTTTGTCCTAGAAATAAGCAGTGGATTTTCCCCAAGTCCATCTTAATAATGGCTTATAGACTTTTCTTTTAGGAAGTTATCCAAACCTTTTTTTAACCCTACTAAGCTAACTGCTTTTACCACATTCTCTGGCAATGAATTGCAGAGTTTAATTACATGTTGAGTGAAGAAATATTTTCTCTGATTTGTTTTGAATTTACTACTTAGTAGCTTCATTGTGTGCCCCCTAGTCCTAGAATTTTTGGACAGAGTTAACAAGCGATTCACGTCCACCCACTCCATTCCACTCATTATTTTATAGACCTCTATCATATTTTCCCCTCAGCCGTCTCTTCTTGTAATAAAGGCTTAGGAGACGAGCCAGGCTTTCACCTGCTTCCTGAAATAGAGGTAGTCTTGAGTTCAACGTAGCCCCTCTAGACGTGAGCTCCAGGGTGGAGGGGTAATTCCTGAGAAGGCTCACGGGTAGTAGGAGCAGCTCAAGTCAATCTGCATGAACAGCATCTTGGGGGAAGCAAAGAGCAGCTGCAATCAGAGCAAAACAATAAATGTTGACCACCACACCAACTCAAAGAACCATCAACACTTACTTTAACCTGGCTTTCTACAAAAACACAAAGGAGATGCAAATGTTTAAACAAGGAACAAAACAAAACAAAAACAAAAAAAAAGCAAGAGCCACAGTGCAGTTTAACACACCATAATAAAATTAGTTGCAATGGGGCTGATATTTAAAGGCACGAATTCGGTTACCAAGTGCTGCTAAAGCACCAATGAGAGGGATATTCAGAGGCACCATGGGCCAGATTCTATAAATGGTGCCAAAAATTGAGAGCTGATAAAATTCAGCACTCAACTCTATTCTGGGATGAGCTTTCTTTATAGAATAGCATTGGGTGCCAAATTTGTCATTCAACTTTGGGTTCGAGGATTTATGCCAGCTGAAACCAGGATCTACCAATAAGAAACAAAGTCAGACTGTCAAGATCCTACTTAAACCTACACTACCCAAATTGCAAAGGACTGAAATACAAAACAACTTACGCATCCGGCTTCTACTACATAAGCGCACAACTATGGAATGGCTTCCCAAAAGCCCTGAAAACAATCCACGACCACCTGAACTTCAGGAAATCACTAAAAACCAACCTCTTCAAAAAGGCCTACCCCAACGACCCCACGTAAACCTCTTCACCCAGCAACACAACATGACTTTGACCGTACTGGACAACATGCAATCTTCATCCCTCCCGACCCTCCACATTTACCTCATACGATCACTTTTCAACCTTGTACTTGTTATCAACCGACTGGGCAAACGCCTTTGACGGTACTATGCAAGCCACATTGAGCCTGCAAATAGGTGGAGAAATGTGGGGTACAAATGCAACAAATAAATAAATGTAAATCCTGGCACATAAATTGGGCACAGATCCACACTATTATGTAACACTGTGCGCATCTTTTGTGAATGCCCCTGACTCACCTATGCCCCTCCCATAGCCACGCCCCCTTTTGAGTTGTGCACAATCCAAATTAGGTGCCTATTGTTACAGAATAGCGTGTAGCCAGATTGGCATCCAAGTCATAATTAGTGTCAATTAGTGCTTGAACTTCCCATGGAACAGTAACTTTGCAATGTGCATTAGCAGCAATGATGGATTTTCGTTTTTGACACTCCAAAGCACTATGGGTGTGGGGGTAGGGTTGAGGATTGGGGTTAGAAGGGGTCATGGAGAGAAACAGTAGCAACATCTCTTTAGTGCTGTTGGTTGCATGGTAGATGTGCTTACTTCTATACCCTACAGGCCACGTTGAAGGGCCCTCATTTCTGTGTAACTTGTATTGTTTGTGATCCTGTGAGTTGTTATTAGAAAATGATGGGCTTCTAGGGACTGGGACCCTCCTGAGGCCAGAGCCATAAAATGATTCTACACTAGTTCTAAGGGAACTCATTTCATAGTCTCATGGTTTCCCGTTGATGGGACTGAAAGGTTACATTCCCTCAGGAGCTGTGCTCAACCTGTTCTCATTCCACCTGTGTTTTGGAAGAATATCTGAATGCATTTTCATTCTTTTTCACACAGCTGGGGAGAGCGAGACCACAACCGATGCCAAAACTCCTTTGGTGATTTTCTGACTACATGCCCCTCTGATGCCAATTTTAACATGCCAAAGGCAAACATAATCAGGATGTTATGGTGAGAAATAGCTGATAGAAACTCATCACCTGGCTTTGCCACCAAGTAATGACCTGAAAAACCTTCTCTTTGAGATGGAAATTATACAATGTTGAGCCTAGCCCTTTTAATGATTGCATCCCTGCTGAGACATCAGAGTCTCTGTAAAAAGAGAAAGAGCTCATTTTAAGCTGTTAGTTTTGTTCTTGAAGTTACTGAGGGCAAGATGCACTAAACTTAAAGGAACAAGTTAACGACCCTTTAAGGAACAGTTTTCCTACCCTGGCATGCATTAAAGCCCAATTTCCGGTAGCAGCAAACGAAAACGGAATGCAGATGAGCAAATTGTGTAGAAACCCTATTGAAATGAGATGCACTAAAGTTTTCCGCTTGCTCTAACGCTGGAAAACTACTGGAAAGCTAACGAGAGGTCTGTACCTCTTGTTGTGGCTGCCCGGCTAAAACTTTAATGTAAAAACCAAAACAAAAATCACGAAGGGGGCAAAAACGCTCGCCAGCAGCGTCCTTTATTGACCCCCGAGGTCACCACTGCTCCCCGCTCCCCCTGCATTAATCAAAATGTTTAAAAAAAAGGATCAGGAGGAGGCAAAGGTGCTCATCAGGAGCGTCCTTTATGGACGGCCTTGCCCCCCCACCCCGCCTGAGGTCGCCGCTGCTCCTCTCTTCCCCCCACTTCCCAAAAATCAAAACTTTAAGCTGCCCCAGCCCCCCCTCCCTTCCTCTCTTCTCCTCTCTTCTCCCCAGCTCCGCCTCCCGCCATCCTCCACCCCCGTACCGCACCCCCACCGCCCCCCTGAGGTCGTCGCACCGCTCCCCCCCCTCCACTGGGCCCCCCTCCATCTTACCTGGCCCACGCAGCGCCTCTCACCTCTGTGTGCAGGCGCTGCACGGGCAAGAAGAACAGCTGATCGCCTCTTTGCTGAGTCTTCGGACGTCCCTCCTTTCCTCCTGGGCCCACCCTCGTCTGACATAAGTAACCTACGTAGATTACTTACGTCAGACGAGGGCGGGCCCAGGAGAAAAGGAGGGACGTCCGAAGACTCAGCGAAGAGGCAATCAGCTGTTCTTCTTGCCCATGCAGCGCCTTCACACAGAGGTGAGAGGTGCTGCGCGGGCCCGGTAAGACGGAGGGGGGCCCGGTGGAGGGGGGAGCAGCGGTGACGACCTCAGCGGGGGCGGCAGGGGCGGGGCACGGGGGCGGAGGATGACAGGAGGTGGAGCTGGGGAGAAAGAGAAGAAAGGAGGGGGGCCGGAGCAGCTTAAAGTTTTGATTTTTTGATGCAGGGGGAAGCGGGGAGCAGCGGCGACCTCGGGCGGGGCGGTGGAGCAAGGATGTCCATAAAGGACGCTCCCTCCCGATCCTTTTTTTTTTTTACATTGTGGATTAATGCCGATAACGTGTGCTTTCTGTGCGCATGCGTTTCCTACTCTGCTACGGGGGATTGCACCAGATTAGCAAAACTTTCATGCATCCAACTTTTGAATACCGTACCGAACATTTCTGAGGTGTGTTTTTAGTGCATTCTTCGTTTTTTCAAATTCAGTAAGCACTTTTACATTTTAGATTCTTTTACGTTTGGTTGATGCATCTTGCCCTGAGTACAGGTACACTTGTGTACCATCAAGAAAGATTGACTTGGTATCTTCCATTCAGGTCACTGCTATCTAGCTAGAGAAGGCTGCTGCATGTCTCATCTTTAGGGCACAGACCATAGAAGTCTGCTTGGCACTTGCCTTGACTCCCAACTACTGAAGTTGTCATTGAAGCCCACTCCAAACCATCCAAATCTGCCCAGCCACGATCAGGGCACAGACCGTAGCAGTCTGCCTGGCACTGGCTTTGCTTCCCAATTACTGGAGTTGCCATCTAACCACCACTAATATTGTTTGGTTCCATTCTTTTCATACAGGATTTCTTTGTGTTTATCCTGTGCATTTTCAAAATTCTATTACATTTTCATTTCCTGTACATCCCGTGGGTATCTAACACCCTCTCTGTGAAAAATTACTTCCTGATGTTATTCCTAAGTTAAATGTGAAAATTAATGTGCACTAAGGAGGGCACCACTGCCTAGGTGCCATAATAACACGGGCAGTAAGCCTTTTCTATAAGCACATCACGTGCACAAGTGTCCTTATAGAATGCTAAAGCCTGGCATGAGCTCACCCAAATGTAGGCAGCAACATTTCCAAGCAGGAGAGAGACCACACCGAGTGTGGAGGTGCACTTGATCCCCACGAAAAAAAAGTCAGGTGCAAAGTAGAGAAGGAGTGGGGAAGGTAGGCTCTTTCCAAACAGAGAGAAAGATGTATAATTAAAAAAGGTTTATTAGTAACATCAAAAAAAGTATAACTCAACACAGCCGTGTTTCGGCACCAGAGCACCTTCTTCAGGAGTCTACAAAATTAAATATAAAAGTAAACATAAACAAGAGCAAGAAAAATGATACACATAATAATAAAGTAACAAAAAATCAAGAAAGAACTAACTAATTAATATGACAAAAATGTACAAAGAATAATAAAAAGTAAAAATAAATATAATAATAATAATAAATATAGCAGGGTAACAATATTAAATACTGTATACATATGCATATACAAGTGTAGAAATAAAAATAAAATAATTGCAAGTATAAAATCAAAACAATTACATATAAACATACATTCTATGTGATACCAGCATAATGGCACAACATTTAAACATAAGTTTAGTAAAAAAAATGTATATATATATATATATATATATATATATATATATATATATATATATATATATATATATATATATGGAATGCAAAGGAGTTCAACCATGGACCATACAATATATATTAGGCGGTGAGGATATGGTTCTGCAAATCAAAATGTATGTAGGATGTAAAGGTGTTAAACTACTAACAATAAAATATATTGCAAAACAAGGGATATTTTCTATGTATGGATGAAAGATAGAGACATTGATCAAAAACAAAAAAAACAAAAAACAAAAACAAATGCATCAAAGAAACTACTAATGTGAGATATAAGGCTATTTAAATGCTGTTGGTGTAGGGCTATTTTAAAACATTATGCTGTATAATTTAAAATGTATATTTGTATTTATATCTATATCTATATGTATATTTATAAAAAAAAAAGAACCAAAAATTGAAATTACTGATATTGAATATACAAAATTGAATATTTATATTGCTAATATGAAAAAATAAAACTGATATCTGTATCCTGTGTCAACACAACCCGTACAGAAAAAAGATCGATCGTGTGATAATATTTATCTTGTGAAGCCTTTAAAATTTTGTAAAAAGTAAAGAAATCAGAAAAATAGATGTAAGTACAGACAGTGTCTCACTGACCTTATGATGTAATATGATGTTTAAATCCAACTAAATATATCTCACATTAGTAGTTTCTTTGATGCATTTTTTTTTGTTGTTTTTTTCTTTTTTTTTTCTTTTTTGTTTTTGATCAATGTGTCTATCTCTCATACATGCATAGAACATATCCCTTCTTTTGCAATACATTTTATTTCCATAGCACTGGAAACGGCAAGCACTCAAGGCGAAACTACTGCTGGCGACTGCGTTGGTCCGGTGGTAGATCTGGGTTTGCCATGCAGCAATCCTTTAGTAAAAGGCCCCTGACAGTTGAATATATGCCCAGCAAGTCCCCATACAAGTACCAAACAAACAAAATCATACTTTACTGCATGGTAAGTGCTGTAACTACTAGTGCAGATGCACTTACCATCTCCTGGTTATGATGCAGTAAGTATATCCATGCCAACTGGTTAGGAGTGAAAGAGTGGAGGAGTAGCCTAGTGATTAGTGCAGCGGACTTTGATCCTGGGGAACTGGGTTCAGGTCCTATTGCTGCACCCTGTGACTCTGGGCAAGTTACTTAATCCTCCATTGCCCCAGGTACAAATAAGTATTTATTTATTTATTTTATTTTAGTACATTTCTACCCCACATTTACCCACATGAGCAGGCGCAATGTGGCTTACAATAAACCAAGTGGATACAAAACAAGACAATGATGGTCCAGAAACAGAAAGTGACAGGAGGGGTAGGAACAGGAGATAACACATTATATACTATGTAAACTGCTGTGAATATAGCTGCAAAAACCACAGAAAGGCAGTATATCAAGTCCACTTTCCCATGCACTATCTGCAGCATGTAGTCCATGTCAGTTCCCCATTCTATAATCTTATGCACCCAATTTTACAATTTTCCCCCTAATTCTAAAAGTCGCCAAAAATGGTGCGCACATTTGAATTGGATAATGAGCTAATTAGCACCTATAACTAGCTTTTTAACAAGCAATTGCTGGCACTAATTAGATTTAATTGGCATTTACATGCAATCTGAAAAAGGGGGCACTGAAATAGGAGGGTCATGGGTGTAATGAGGGCTTTCCAAAAATTAGCACGCATTGTTATACAATAATGGGGATACGCATCTAATGTAGGCATGTACATTTTCACCATGTTTTGGTTGGTGCAAATGGCCGTGCCTAAAGTTAAGCATGATTCCAAGGCATAAGCACTATTCTATAAACCGCACGTAACTTTACATGCGGCTTATAGAATAGTGCTTTTTTTCAGCGCTGATTTTTTTCCACCATATATAGAATCTATCCCTTAGTATGCAAAGTCATACATGCTTGTGGTAGAATAGTGTCACTTACATGTGTAACTTAAATGCTTAATTAGCTGCTAATTGGCATTAACAACTAATAATAGTCCACAAATGGTGTTCATTGGTGCTAATTAGCCAGTGGTGTGATGGAGCCAGCTCACACGGGCTCTCAAGTGCCGGTTGTTAATGTTTCTTTAATTTTGCGAGCCGGTTGTTGGGGCAGATCAGCTGGGGCAGGAGCAATCCTCCTATGTACACTCCTGCCCATGCAATTTCCACTCTCCTTAGTCCATATTGAAAGTGACTGCCCTAAATTTCAGTGGCAGTCGGGAACTCACGACAGTCTCATGAGATTGCTGCAGGAATTCACGGCAGCCATTTTCAATACAGAGAGTGGAAACTACATAGGCAGGAGCGTAGGAGAATCGCTCCTGCCTCAGCTGACCACTGGACCACCAGGGCTGTGTAAGTCAGATGTATGTGGGAAATAATATGCCCTGGTAGCATGTTTTAATAGGTATGTGGGCACAAAGAATCCAGCCAGGTGGTGGTTGGAGGAAGATTGGCATACTTCAGATGAGAAGGTGGAAGAAGCTGAAGGGTAAGAAAAGGAGAACCCTACTTGTTTGTTTAACCTCTTTATCAGGAAAATGGGGACCGTTTCTGTTAACCTAAAATGTACAGACTTTCTTACCACTTTCAGCAGGTAAGAGACTGTTTTGGGAGCCACAATTACTGTGTAGTGTGTCTTATCTGAGGTATTGCCATGAACAACAGAATTTACTGACCACCAGAAATTCTTGAAGAAATATTCCCTTCCCCCTCTTAAAAGGAATCCCTATGAGAAGTGAAGGGGAGTGAGGAGGGGGGGAAGTCACATTAATATGAATCTAACCTTGATCCACAAGGTAGTGAGTTCCATTCCTGTGTTTCCAGTTCTTATCAAAAATTACTATGCAATAACATCTTATAAGTAAACTACTAATAATGTGTTGCTAACAGCTGACAATGGACTGGTCAGATATGGAGTCAGAGAAATTTAAAGGATTCAGTACTTCTGTTATGAGTAGGTGATTAACTTAGGGAACAACTGTATATGGATGAGAGAGAAAGAAAAGGGACAAGCTGCATGTGGATGACAGGAAGAGAAGGGCAAGGAGAGAGAGACAGGTTGAACTTGGAGGGACGGTAAAAGGGAGAAATGCAGCACATAGAAGGGGATGTAGAGAAAAGGGTGACATGTTGCTCATGGATAGGAAGGAAAAGAAAGGGGAATATGCTGCTCATGGTTATTTGCTTTTTTTTTTTAATATATATATTTTCTAATTTTGTATTTAGTGGAGTATGGAAGAAAATGTATTTCTGTTACTTTTACCAGTATACTGTATTTTCACTGCATATAGAATCTGGCTTTCTTGTGGAGTCTTCAGTTGTTGCATGTGTTTTGTGGCCCCCTATTTTGTATCAGTTGAGGGTCTGTCCATGTTCTGCATGTGCAACTGAGGTAAAGGATTCTACTGGCAAGTAGTGTCTGTGTAGGAATCTATAACAATCCAGCTTGTTCCAATTTCCCAGTAGTGGGTATATTGGTATAAAGGGTAAGAAATAGTCTGACAGTAAATCATATGTCAGATTTAATGTCAATAAATTTATTGTGAAAAGATTAGCAGATTGGGATGAATAACAAACATACCTCCTTGTTTATTAAGCCACAATAGCGCTGGCGGTGCGTTAATGCCGACACAGCTCATTCACTTTGATTAGTAAACAGGAGAGCATAGGTTGGCTACAGATACAAGAGTGCAGTGAAAATCAATTGGCTATTTGCAATTTACAGTTAAGAATATTATATGTTTTAATATTATTTGTAAATTGGTTGCTGGCTGCGCATATCATTTGTACAGAGAAATATAAATTTTTAATAATAAAAATCAAAATACTGGTAAGGGACGTGTGCAGTCAGGCAGTCTACGTTTCTTTAACTCTATGAGACAAAAGATTTTGTCTCATGAAAAAAATTTCCTTATAAGTCACAACAGATACATTTTAGACTCATACCTTCGTAACTCAGGCAACATATGTTAAGTTGACACCTACAGTCTCCAAATAGACAATGCCCTTCTAAGTATCCTAGCTAATTAATGCAGAAAAAAAGCTAGCTCAAAGAACTAATTATAAAGGTTGTATCCTAGGTTAAAAGAAATTCACTGGGCAACAAATGTTAGAAATATGCTTCATTAAAAAAAAAATTCTTTGCATACACTCTTCTGTTACACAGCATCCAGCGATTTACCAGGAGGCATCTGTATGAAAAGACCACTTCTCTACAAGAACAAGTCCTGCAAGGTCCATTAGGTTTTTTTAATAAACAAGATCCCCTAGCCCTGCACAATAACAGAAGAAACGAGGCAGAAGAGCACAATTCCTAGCAATTTGTCCAGAAAGAGAATAGCAACATATAGGAGTACAGTATAAGTACATAAGTATTGCCATACTGGAACAGACCAAAGGTCCATCGAACCCAGCATCCTGTTTCCAACAGTGGTCAATCCAGGTCACAAATACCCGGCAAGATCCCAAAAATGTACAAAACATTTTATACTGCTTATCCCAGAAATAGCGGATTTTCCCCAAGTCCATTAAATAACGGTCTATGGACTTTGCCTTTAGGAAGCTGTCCAAACCTTTCTTAAACTCCACTAAGGTAACCGCCTTTACCACATTCTCTGACAACAGAGTTTAATTACACGTTGAGTGAAGAAAAATTTTCTCCAATTCGTTTTAAATTTACTACATTGTAGCTTCATTGCATGCCCCCTAGTCCTAGTATTTTTGGAAAGCGTGAACAGACGCTTCACATCTACCCGTTCTACTCCACTCGTTATTTTATAGACCTCTATCATATCTCCCTTCAGCCGCCTTTTCTCCAAGCTGAAGAGCCCTAGCCGCTTTAGCCTTTCCTCATAGGGAAGTCGTCCCATCCCCTTTATCATTTTCGTCGCCCTTCTCTGCACCTTTTCTAATTCCACTATATATTTTTTGAGTTGCGGCGACCAGAATTGAACACAATATTCGAGGTGCGGTCGCACCATGGAGCGATACAAAGGCATTATAACATCCTCATTTTTGTTTTCCATTCCTTTCCTAATAATACCTAACATTCTATTTGCTTTCTTAGCCACAGCAGCACACTGAGCAGAAGGTTTCAACGTCTCATCAACGACAACACCTAGATCCCTTTCTTGGTCGGTGACTCCTAACGTGGAACCTTGCATGACATAGCTATAATTCAGGTTGCTCTTTCCCACATGCATCACTTTGCACTTGCTCACATTAAACATCATCTGCCATTTAGACGCCCAGTCGCCCAGTCTCCCAGTCTCGTAAGGTCCTCTTGTAATTTTTCACAATCCTCCCGTGATTTAACGACTTTGAATAACTTTGGGTCATCAGCAAATTTAATTACCTCACTAGTTACTCCCATCTCTAGGTCATTTATAAATATGTTAAAAAGCAGTGGTTCCAGCACAGAGCCCTGGGGAACCCCACTAACTACCCTTCTCCACTGAGAATACTGACTATTTAACCCTCCTCTCTGTTTTCTATCTTTTAACCAGTTTTTAATCCACAATAGAACATTACCTCCTATCCTATGACTCTCCAATTTCCTCTGGAGTCTTTCATGAGGTACTTTGTCAAACACCTTCTGAAAATCCAGATACACAATATCAACTGGCTCACCTTTATCCACATGTTTGTTCACCCCTTCAAAGAAATGTAGTAGAATGGTGAGGCAAGATTTCCCTTCACTAAATCCATGTTGACTTTGTCTCATTAATCCATGCTTTTGAATATGCTCTGTAATTTTTTTCTTAATAATATTCTCTACCATTTTGCCCGGCACCGACGTCAGACTCACCGGTCTATAATTTCCCGGATCTCCTCTGGAACCTTTTTTAAAAATCAGTGTTACATTGGCCACCCTCCAATCTTCTGGTACCACGCTCGATTTTAAGGATAAATTACATATTTCTAACAATAGCTCCGCAAGCTCATTTTTCAGTTCTGTCAGTACTCTGGGATGAATACCAACGGGCCAAGGGGATTTGCTACTCTTCAGTTTGTAGAACTGCCCCATTACATCCTCCAGGTTTACAGAGAATTCATTAAGTTTCTCTGACTCGTCAGCTTCGATACCATTTCCAGCACCGGTATCCCACCCAAATCTTCCTCGGTGAAGACCGAAGCAAAGAATTAATTTAATCTCTCCGCTACAGCTTTGTCTTCTCTGATCGCCCCTTTTACTCCTTGGTCATCTAGCAGTCCAACTGATTCTTTTGCCAGCTTCCTGCTTTTAATATACCTAAAAAATGTTTTACTATGTGTTTTTGCCTCCAACGCAATCTTTTTTTCGAAGTCCCTCCTAGCTTTCCTTATCAGCGCTTTGCATTTGACTTGGCATTCTTTATGCCATTTCTTATTATTTTCAGTCGGTTCCTTCTTCCATTCAATAATAATGGAAAGAACTGTGAATTACTAGTCCTCTACAGAGCAACACTCTTCAGTTGGGTAGCAGTTAGAGACCTGCATGGGAACGGGGTTCCCACGGGGACGGAAGCAGTTCTGAAGGGATCCCATGGGGATGGAAACAATTCCTGTAGGGTTCCTGTGGGGATGGAAGCAGTTCCTGCAGGGTTCCCACGGGGACGGAAGCAGTTCTGAAGGGATCCCATGGGGATGGAAACAATTCCTGTAGGGTTCCTGTGGGGATGGAAGCAGTTCCTGCAGGGTTCCCATGGGGACGGAAGCAGTTCCTGCGGGGTTCTCATGGACGCGCCAGCGCCAGCCTGTCGCCTACTGAGTACCAAGTTCTATGAGTGCTGTGTCCTCCTCCTCCTCCTTGCTAACCCTTTAGTGTCCAATGTTCTCATCAATCTGTTCCCATATGGCTTATTACGGGAACATTGGACACTAAAGTTTACAGCACAGATGTGGAAAGTCTCCATTAAGGAGGTGGTAGAGACACAAATGGTGATGAAATTCAAAAATGCGTGGGATGAACACAGAGGATCTCTAATTAGAAAATGGAAGTTATCAAAAACCTAAACTTAAATGGCTGCATGTGTGTGGATGTGTCGAGTGACGTTTAGATGGTGACTCCGGCTGTGATGAACTAGGACCAATACCAGGTAGACTTGTATGGTCTGTGTCTCATATATGGCAATCTGGTTTAGGGTGGGCTGGAAAGGGGTTAGACAGCTACTTTAGTGGCTGAAGCATGAGGACAGTGCTGGACAGACTTTTACGGTCTGTGTCCTGCAAATTAGATGATGAATAGGCAGGAGTGGGCTTTAAGGAAAACTCCAGCAGTTGGAACATAAGGGCCAGGCAGACTTCTATGCCCCAGAAACACCACAGAAAGATTATAATCAAGTATATAATATCACATTCATTGTTGATTTAATCATGAATTGATAATGATTGTGACTATTAGGCAGACTGGATGAACCGTTCTGGTTTTTATCTGCTGTCATTTACTATATTACTGTTAATCCTCTCTGCTCCCAGGCTGATGCGCAGACCTCAGTTCTGACATAAGCACAAGCATCAGATGTCACCTGACTTACTGGCGTGTGCATGTGGCGACCTCTTAGCACACAGTGTCAGTGAATCAGAGACAAGTCTTATATATGCGCACCAGAGTGTTCCAAGTTCCAGCTTCCGTTCCTTCCTTGCCTGTAGTGCTGCGGATCGAACCCACAGAGTGACTGAGGAAGCCAACCAGAATTTTTTTTTTATGTACCATTAAATTCTTGCGGGACTGGGTGGGGACAGGTTAAATTCTTGGGGGGGGGGGCGGGTTAAATTCTTGCAGGGATGGATGGGGATGGGTAAGATTCCAGCGGGGATGGGTGGAGACAGGTAGGATTTCTGTCCCCATTCAACTCTCTAGTAGCAGTGCACTCTCTCCACCAGATTCTTGTTAGGAGAGTGAAGCTTTTCCCAGTGCAGTGGTTCTCAAACCAGTTTTACTGAAGCGGTATCACTGATGAATGATTCACGCACCTGTGCTCTCCCTTCCCTTCATAATTTCCTCATTAGGAAAAAAGATTTTTTGACTACAGAATTAATCTGGGCATCTAGCAACAATGTTTGATCAATTATTATTCCCAGAATTCTGATAGACAGAGAAAAAGCATATTCTGAATTGTCAAGTTTAAATGATTTCATAGTTGAAGACTTCACATTCTTAGTAACATAAATTTTGCTTTTTCATTATTCAATTTCAAACGATGGTGAGACATCCAGACACTTAATAAGAGCATTCCATTTCTGACCATTTTCTTTTAGTAGCCATCCAATTTAAAACACAAGCTAATGAGAAGCAAACTCTCAACAGAGACCCATAAAGAAGAGAATGGCACACACCCTTGCAATATATCCAGCTGCAAACTATGCCAAAACATTTCACAAGACCCCAGTCATTCACAAAGGAAAAATATTCAACATAGAGGAATCCATCACATGCTCATCTTCCAATGTAGTATATGTCATCCAGTGTAAAAAATGTGTCAAAGGGTTCTATATTGGAGAAACAAGCCAGATGCTGAAGAAGAGATTTAATTTACATAGACAACATATGAAAAATGCCAGTGCCAACCAGGACATTACCTCTGTGGAACAGCACTTTACAAAACCAGAACACTGTACCAATGATTTTATGGTGAGAATACTGAAAGGAAACTTTAATTCAATACAGGAACGCAAGACCTTTGAAGTCAAAATGATTAAATATTTTGACACCCACCAGACAGGACTTAAAGATCTGGGTTTTCTAGCCCATTATAAACCATAAAATTGTACTGCTTTGTCACCCTCTAATCAACATTCATATCTCCCCCCCCCCCCCCCCCCCGTCCCTCATCCTCTCAGCCCTCCCTGCTTCTCACCTAACCCACCCCTCCCACATCCTTTCAGACTGTCACTGAAATACTTTGATGTTTCACTTGTATATGCTGTTACTTTATCAAAATTTGCTTATTTCTGATCTGACAAAGAAGGGCTACTTTCGAAAGCTAATCAAAAAATGTATTAAGTTAGTCCAATAAAAAAGGTATCATCTTCTTTTTTTTCTATTTCTATTGATTACCTTTAGTAGCCTCGAAAGCAGTGGAGGGACCCTAGGGAGTGCTGCAGTAGACTTCACATAAAAAGGTCCCAGGTACACATCTCGCCATTACCCCCTTATATTGTATGGGGAGCCCTCCAAAACCCACTAAAAACCTACTGTTCCCAACTGTACACCATTACAATAGCCCTTATGCTGCAGGTGTCACCTATAGGTTCAAGTTCATTTAGAACTTTCTATCCCGCTCATCAAGAAAGTATCTGAGCAGCAGACAATCTAAAATAGAAGGGGAGAATGTGAAACAAAGAATGTCATCAAAACAGGGGAAAGGAAAAATACAATTCTGATAGAAATAAGGGGGAGGGGGGGAAATAGGAGCAACTGTGCAGTTCAGGCTCGCACCAGTCATACATACCCCTCTAGCAGTTATAAGCATCAGTAAAAAGGAAGGTTTTCAGGTCTGTTTTAAATTTTTTCAATGATTCTTGAAGCCTGAGATGTTGCAGCAGTAGGTTCCAGAGCTCTGGACCCTGAATTGAAAAAATAGAGCATCTTATGGTGGCATGTACAATTTCTCTAAAAGACGGAACAATGAATTGGCTTTGTTGAGATGATCTACCAGCTTATTTTCGAAAGAGAAAGACGCCCATATTTCGACCCAAATCGAGAGATGGGCGCCTTTCTCCCGTGGGCGCCCAAATCGGTATAATCGAAAGCCGATTTTGGGCATCTCCAACTGCAATCTGTCACGGGAATGAACAAAGTTGATGGGGCGTGTCGGAGGCGTGATGAAGGCGGGACTGGGGCGTGTTTATCGGCCGAGGAGAGATGGGCGTGCTCGGCCGATAATGGAAAAAAGAAGGGTGCCAGAAGCGAGAATTTGGGTCACTTTTTCTGGACCCTTTTTTTTCCACGAACAAGTCCACAAAAAGTGCCCCAACTGCCCAGATGACCACTGGAGGGAATCAGGGATGACCTCCCCTGACTCCCCCAGTGGTCACTAACCCCCTCCCACCAAAATAAAAGAACTTTAAAAAACTTTTTTTTCCAGCCTGTATGCCAGCCTCAAATGTCATACCCAGCTCCATCACAGCAGTATGCATGTCCCTGGAGCAGTTGTTAGTGGGTGCAGTGGACGTCAGCCAGGTGGACCCAGGCCCATCCCCCCCTACCTGTTACACTTGTGGTGGTAAATGGGAGCGCTCCAAACCGCCCCCAAAACCCACTGTACCCACATCTAGGTGCCCCCCTTCAGCACCCAAGGGAAGGGAGCTATGGACTTGGGAGGTATTTTAAAAAAATTTTTAATTGTTACAAGTGCCCCCTAGGGTGCCCAGTTGGTGTCCTGGTATGTGAGGGGGGACCAGTGCACTATGAATCCTGGCCCCTCCCATGACCAAATGTCTTGGATTTTTTCGTTTTTGAGCTGATCGCCTTCGGTTTCCATTATCGCTGAAAAACGATACCGCCCAGCTCAAATCCACCCAAATGCGATGCATTTGCCCGGCACAAACTGTATTATCGAAAAAGAAGATGGACGCCCATCTTTTTCGAAAATACGGTCTGGCCTGCCCCTTCACGTACCTGTCCTCGGAGATAGACGCCCATGGAGATGGGCATTCGCGTTCGATTATGCCCCTCCACGTGTTCTAGACAGACAGTACAGAGTTAGATATAGGGCAAGGAATAGAGGTCCACCAGAAATCACAATCTTATGTACTAAGAGGAGTGTTTTATATGTGATATGGTGTGTGATCGGTAACCAATGGGCCTCCTTTCACAATGGTGTAACATGGTCATTTTTCCTGTTCCCAGTGATCAGTTTGATAGCTGTATTCTGTATTATTTGGAGGCGTTTAATTTCTTCAACCTTAGCTCCTATATAAAGAGCATTGCAATAATCAAGTTGATTGATCACTAAAGAGTGGACAAGAATGTAAAGTGGGTTATAGTAGTGGCCTCACTGATCAAATCATTTTAAGCTTGTAAAAGGAACATTTGAGGACGGCCAAGATTTGAGGGGAGAATGTTAAAGGAGTTGTCCTAAATTACTCCTAAGATCTTGGTACTGAACAAAGAAGGATAGGTGTGATAAGGCTTTTATTAGACTGACTAGTAAAAAGAAGAGCCTTGGACTTATTGAGATTGAGAACAAGCTTATTATCCCTTATCCAAAAGGTTACACAAGATCTGCAGTGGGTCAGTGGGATCAATAGTGCATAGAACCTGAATATCATCTGCATAGACATATGCTGTGAATCCAAGGAGTGGAAGCAGTGTCAGAAGGGTTACCAAGAATATGTTAAATAATGTAGGTGCTAGAATAGATCCCTGTGGTACCCTCAAGGCTACCATAAAAGGTGATGAAGTAGATTCACCAATTCTAACAGTGTAGACATAGTTTAAATAGAGAAGAGGCAAATCAAGCAAGAACGGTGTCCCCTATTCCCAGTTGTTATAGTCTTAATAGAAGAACACTACGATCAACTAGATCAAAGGCAGCAGAAAGATCGATGGAAACAAGGAGAACAGATTTGGTGTGGTCTAAGTGAGAGTAGATATAAGTGGTGGTGTCCAACATAGTTGTCTCTGCACTGTGATTGCATCTGAGTCCCATTTGATAAAGATGAAGTGCATTTACTTGTTCTAAAAAATCTTGTAGCTGTGCGTGCACTATTGATTCTAGAAGCTTCGCAGTGAATGTGAGATTAGCGATGGATCTGAAATTAGAACAGTCAGAGAAGGATTTTGTAGTGTCATTAATTTTTAATCTTATAGAGGCTGCCTTTCACGCAGTCAGTACATAGTCTTCGATTAGACTAGAGGTAAACAAAGAGAGAAGGAATGGGCTAAGTCTGTTGAGAACTTCTTTACAAGGCTGAATGGAAGAGGGTCTTGAGGATCAGTGGTAGATTTCACAGATCAAATAGCTAGAAACAGGCTGTGAAGACTAGGGAGGATAAAATCATTCAAAGAACTGCATGGTTGGTCAATGGGGCAGGTAGGTGGCAGGGTGGATGCAGCCAGGACCACAAGGAAGGTGTGGCATAGAGTTGGTAACTTTTGCTCACAATGAGTAGCCAACCTATATGTGGGTGCAGTAGGTTTTTGGTGGGTTTTGGAGGGCTCCCACGTTTCACCAAAGTGTAACAGATTGGGTTATGGCCCTGGGTCCCCTTCTCTACAGTGCATTGCACTGACCATTAGTCTACTCCAGGGACTTGCTTGCTGCTCTAATAGGACTGACCATAACATCTGATGCTGTCATAGAGGCTGCTATGTACTGTTTCTATCACATCTTTAGAGTATGAGAGGTGGTCAGTGACCACTGACCGGAGTAAGGGGGAGGTCATGCCTTAATTCCTCCAGTTGTCATCTGATCATTTAGGGCACCTTTTTGTGACTTACACCCCGATGATCAAACCTCGGCGCTATTTTAGATAGAGCTCTGGAAATACCGCTATTCCAACACCGTAGTAGCACGGTGTAGTGCTCTCGTCATGATCAGAAGTTAATATATGCAGATATAAGCAGCGGTGTAGCAGCGCTAACCCCCTGTAGACAGCGTAGTTAAATTAAGCTAAGCAGTCTGGACACATGCGCACTAATTAGATGCGCTAGGCCACGAACAGCACGCATGTGCGTAGGACTGCTTGTTGTTGTGTCGTAAAGTGCGTTCTGTCGTAAAGCGGGTTCAATACATGGTGTCGTAAAACATTGCTTCCATGTTGATCTAGGTGGCTTTGTTTTGTATTGTTTGTACCTCGTGCACCTGTGCTGGTAACCGTTCTTCTCCTGGGTTTTCTCACTTCCTCCAGGGTTTTTGTTGTTTTCTATTTTTCCGGTATCCTTTTCGAGCTTGTGCTCTAGGGGGGTAGTGTAAATTTTACTTTTACTGTACTCTAGGTGGTAGTGTAAATTTTTGGGGTGATGTAAGGGTGTGTATTTTTATTTACTATTTCCCTTCTTTTCTGATTTTTCAGGATTCATCGCCAGCTTGTATAGTATAGGTAGTTGTTGGTTCCTCCTGTGCCCATCCAGCTTATTTTCAAAGGAGATCGCCGGCCATCTTCCGACACAAATCGGGAGATGGCCGGCCATCTCCTAAAGCCGGCCAAATCGGTATAATCGAAAGCCGATTTTGGCTGGCGCCAACTGCTTTCCATCGTGAAGCCGGCCAAACTTCAAGGCGGCGTTTCGGTAGGGTAGTGAAGGCAGGATGAGGCGGGACAGGGGTGGGATGGGGGCATGCTTTGAGATGGCCGGCTTCACCCGATACTAGAAAAAAGAAGGGCGTCCCTGGCGAGAATTTGGTCCACTTTATTTGGTCCCTTTTTTTTCAAGTTCAAGTCCCAAAAAAGTGCCCGAACTGACCACATGACCACCGGAGGGAATCAGGGATCACCTCCCCTGACTCCCCCAGTGGTCACTAACCCCCTCCCACCCTCAAAAAAACAACTTTAAAAACTTTTTTTGCCAGCCTCTATGCCAGCCTCAAATGTAATACTCAGGTCCATCGCAGCAGTATACAGGTCCCTGGAGCAGTTTTAGTGGGTGCAGTGGACTTCAGGCATGCGGACCCAGGCCTATCCCCCCCCCTACCTGTTACACTTGTGGTGGAAAATGGGAGCCCTTCAAAACCCACCCGAAACCCACTGTACCCACATGTAGGTGCCCCTCTTCACCCCTTAGGGCTATGGTAGTGGTGTATAGTTGTGGGGAGTGGGTTTTGGGGGGCTCAGCACCCAAGGTAAGGGAGCTATGCACCTGGGACCAATTTGCAAAGTCCACTGTAGTGCCCCCTAGGGTGCCCGGTTGGTGCCCTGGCATGTGAGGGGGACCAGTGCACTATGAATCCCATGACCAAATGCCTTAGATATGTTCATTTTTGAGACGGGCGCCATCAGTTTCCATTATCGGCGAAAACCGAGGGTGCCCATCTGTAAATCCGGTGATCTCAGTATTTAGGTTGACCATCTTTAATGTTGACCTAAATGTTGAGATTTGGGCACCCCCAACTGTATTACCGAAAAAAAAAAGATGGCCGGCCATCTTTTTCGAAAATACGGTTGGCTCCGCCCATTTACAGAGCCAGCCCCGGAGATGGCTGGCCACTAAGATGGCCGGCGCCATTCGATTATGCCCCTCCATGTGTTTTTAACCTTGTGCAGGTAAGCATGAGCTTTTTCTTGTATTGTATTGTATTGTTTGTACCTCATGTGCCTGTGCTGGTGACCGTTCTTCTCCTGGGTTTTCTCACTTCCTCCAGGGTTTTTGTTGTTTTCTATTTTTCTGCTATCCTTTTTGAGCTTGTGCTCTAGGGGGTGGTGTAAATTTTTGAGGTGATGTAAGGGTGTGTATCTTTATTTACCATTTCCCTTCTTTTCTAATTTTTCAGGATTCATCGCCGGCTTGTATAGCATAGGTAGTTGTTGGTTCCTCCTGTACCCGTGTGTTTTTAACCTTGTGCAGGTAAGCATGAGCTTTATCTCTTTTATGTTTAAATCCGTTTATTGAGGGTTTTCCAATATGTTACATAAACATAGATAGCACACATCAACAACAAAAAGCTTAGATACATACTACAGAAGTCAACCTGCATAACAACTTATCTCTTTTAACAAAAGACCGTCCAGCAGAAAAGGGGTTCATGTTGCAACACTGCTTGGATATTGTTTCACATTGTGACTGGAGAATTTTCTTTTTCTCTCTACCACAACATTTGTTACCATTTCATCTTCCTCCCTCTGCTACAGTTCCAGCTACTAGTTGGTATTTGTTATTTTTATTTACAGCGTTTCTTTTTGTGTGTGTGTCTGCGTGCATGTGCATGTGCGCTCAGTAGGCGTGGAAGGTGTGTGTGTTTGTATGTTTGCTTATATAAGTACATATGCATCGCCATGCTGGGACAGACCAAGGGTACATCGAGCCCAGCACCTTGTCACCGACAGCGGCCAAAAGAACAAGCAATTTGTCCCACCCATCCCAGAGATAGTGGATTATTCCCACATCCATTCAATAACATTCTATGGCCTTTTCCTCCTGGAAGCCATCCAACCCTTTTTTGAAGTCCACTAAGTTAACCGCCTTAACCACTTTTTCCGGCAACGAATTCCAGAGTCCAACTACACATTGAGTGAAGAAAAATGTCCTCCAATTCATTTTAAATTTACCACACTGCATCTTCATCACATGCCCCCTTGTCCTAGTATTTTTGGAAAGCGTAAACAGACGCTCCACATCGACCCGTTCCATTCCACTCATTATCTTATAGACCTCTATCATATCTCCCCTCAGCTGCCTCTTCTCCAAGCTGAAGAGCCCCAGCCTCTTCAGCCTGTCCTCAAAGGGAAGTCATCCCATCCCCTCTATCATCTTTGTTGCCCTTCTCTGCACCTTTTCTAATTCCACTATATCTTTTTTCAGGTGCGGCGACCAGAATTGAACACAATACTCGAGGTGCGGTCTCACCATGGAGCGATACAATGGCAGAATAATATCCTTATTTTTGTTTTCAATCCCTTTCCTAATGATACCCAACATTCTATTTGCTTTCCTAGCCGCAGCAGCACATTGAGCAGAAGATTTCAACGTATCATCAATGATGACACCTAGATCCCTTTCTTGGTCCATGTCTCCTAACATTGAACCTTGCATGACGTAGCTATAGTTTGGGTTCCTCTTTCCCACATGCATCACTCTGCACTTGTTCACATTAAACGTCATGGAGGTGTGCAAGACTTTTCATAATCCATCTCTTTGCTTGTGTCTGAGTAGGTATGGAGACCGTCCCTCTGTCCGGTGAGCATGCCAAAATACATGTTCGTGTCACTTCACGGAAGAAGAAAATGACCTGTTTCTCAGACGCGTGACTGAGGAGTTTGCGCGTTTGACCCCCCAGTCCAACTCCCAGGCACGGAGCACTGTTAGCGACAAAAATAAAGTGTGGGCGCAAATAGCAATGGAAGTGAGCATGCTGAGAAGGGCACACCGCACTGTGAAACATCATTGGCGCGATATGCGCCGTAGGGTAAAAAGCAAAGTGGGTCAGATCAGGGCTTCGCAGCAACAGACAGGTGGTGGTCCACCAATCGATATCCAGTTGACACCTGCTGAAGAGCTGGTGAACACCCCATGCTCCCTGAGGCTGTGTTCGGGGTGCCAGGGTGGTTTGATACAAGTGCTGAGCCAGAAGTCGGTAAGTGGTCTGTTTGCAGGATGTGTTTCTGTACTGTTGTGGGTTTTTGACATATTTAAGTATGCAGTTTCATTCCCCAGTTTTCTTGCATTGTGCCAGTTTCATGTCCAGAGGAGGTGCCCCATGTCCCTGTACCAGGTGAAGGTCAGGAACAGGAGCGAGCAGAGGAAGAAATTGCCTGTACACCCTCTCCCACATCTTAGCAAGGCAGTTTTCCGTTGTCGGAATGTGTGTCTGATGACGTACAGCGGACACAGGGCAGTACTAGCAGAGAACCCTCCTCTGCAAGTTCAGCTCTGTGTTGTCGGAATGTGTGTCTGAGGAAGTACCGTGAACACAGGGCAGTACCAGCAGAGAACCCTCCTTTGCAAGTGGGTCCCTTTCAGTGGAGTCTTCCACATGTGGGCTATGTGTTGTGGGTGAAACGCTGAGAACTGACAGCGTTGATTCCCCTTTATCGGTGTCCCAAGATGCTGGGGGGACAGTGTGTCTTGCCTATTGACAGTATGTTGGAAAGGCAGACAGACTGGAACCGTGTTACACATCGTCTCCTCAGGAGCATGTCGTGACAGATGCGTCTCATGTGTCGTTCTGTCGATCATCTCAGAAGTGAGATACGTGACGGACTGCGGGAGATCATCACAGAGATTTGGAGGATGGCTGACATCATGTACTCAAATGCCCCCCGAACTGCTCATACTTTCAAAGGTGAGCCCCTTTTCACTTGTACCCTTTTTCAGCAATTTTTTGTATATGGAATGTTGTGATTATGCTTCTACTTTGCACAGGGAACCCAGCAAGGTGGACCACACAGGGCCCTATAGCAGTGTTCCTGTACCATTTTTCTCACCTCAAAGTTCTGTGGGACAAGGTTCGTGTCTTTCTATGTGTTGCTTACGTAATCATTTGTAATGGTTGTGCTGGACTAAAAATGCTCTTTCCCTGTCAACCACTCACAGGCCTGGACCAACAGTCGCACTGGACCCCCAGCAGTCCCAGTAGGTAGAGTCCCATAGTTTCCATCGCTCAGAGCAGAAAAGACAAAGTGTGGCCGCAAACAACACTCTGGTTCTATATTTGCAGGTGCTCGTGAAATGAGGTGCAGTGTATGGTATTCTCCCTATCCTGTGTCCCAGACACCATTGACACAAGGTAACCGTTGTCTCTCATTTTCCCTTGGCTCCATGCATGTGTGTATGTGTCTGTCTCTAAAATGCATTCTCTTTTGTACAGGTTCACATGCAACATGGAGCAGTGCTCCTGTTGCAAACCAACATGCATATCTCCCTGTCCTTCATCCTCTTAGCCCTCTCTGTTTCTCACCTAGCCCACCCCTCCCTCATCCTTTCAGACTGTCACTGAAATACTTTGATGTTTCACTTATATATGCTGTTACTTATCAAAATTTGCTTATTTCTGATCTGACGAAAAAGGGCTACCTTCGAAAGCTAATCAAAAAATGTATTAAGTTAGTCCAATGAAAAAGGTATCATTTTATTTTATTTTCTCTGTTTTATTTTATTCTATTTCTATTGATTACCTTGAAAATAAATTGATTTCTTTGCACCTCCTGCTAAACCAACCCCCTCAACTCCTCCCTCCCATCATCTTCTTTGCAGTTCTCTTGACAAATTTACCAATCCCTCTAACCCTCTCCATCTCATCTACTATTAAAAGTATGAAAACAGCGACTGCCCCATGACCCTATTCCTTCATCTTTAATCAAGAAATTTTCTGACTCACTTTGCCCAATCCATGATTTCTGCAAGCCTTGATGAAGGCTACTTTCCACCCTCTTGGAAGTGTGCTGCAATCGGTGACCAAGACTTAAGGATCATTCAGGGTTCTAAGCTCTGGAAGAAATTGTTGGCTCCTCTGCATCAATCGTCCTCCTTGCAAAAATTCAAGGCTGATTTAAAAACCTTTTTATTTACTGATGCTTACAGTTAAAATTCTCATGCTAAATACCCTGAGGGTACAGCAGCGTCCTGGAAGTCACATAAATACAGAAGTATTGCCACACTGGGACAGACCAAAGGTCCATCAAGCCTATTATCCTGTTTCCAACAGTGGCCAAGATCCCAGAAAAGCTCAATACATTTCCCTCTTCCCCCTTTTTTGTACTTCCCTCCCTGCTTTTCTATCATAAATTGTATTTGGTTCCGTTTTCCCCTCACAGTCTGTTTACCATCGCACTTTTTATCTCTTACTACTCGTTTTTTGTTGTAAGCCGCTCAGGTATTATTTGATGGGTGGAATATAAGCCCCTAATAAACTTGGAAACTTGGAAACGTACATACTGTAACAAAGCTTACAATAACCACCCTCAATGATACGATTCATCCCCCAAATCACCCAAACACACCTAAAACATTTCTCATACAACCTACCCAACATCAGCCCATCTATCACCTCTCTTACCTCAGCTTATGATCAACTGTATTTAAATCATGTACTGACTTTATCATAACCTTACTCTGTAAGCCACATTGAGCCTGCAAAAAGGTGGGATAATGTGGGGTACAAATGCAATAAATAAATAAATAAACTGTAACTCACTTTGAGATACTACTTGAAAGGTATGAGCTAAATCTCAATTTAAAAATATTAAAATGTAATCACACAAAATGTATTCACAGAAAAACAAAAGACAGCAAAAGGGAAGTAAATAAAGGGCATTACAGCAGCATTACAAGACTTTGCATTACTCAGTGAAAATTATCTGCGGATAAAAGACCTTTTAATCTAGACACTAATCTAATCTTTTAAAAAGCAGTTTTTATAACAGCAGAGATCTGTACTTTAAAAGATAAAGATGAATTTAAAATCACACCTAAACTTTTAACTCATTTTAAAATCCGCCAGGGTTGTTATGCTCATATTAGCCCTCTCCTCAAGTCACTTCACTGGCTTCCTATCCGTTTCTGCATACAGTTCAAACTCCTCTTATTGACCTATAAGTGCATTCACTCTGCAGCTCCTCAGTACCTCTCCACTCTCATCTCTCCTTACATTCCTCCCCGGGAACTCCGTTCACTGGGTAAATCTCTCTTATCTGCACCCTTCTCCTCCACCGCTAACTCCAGACTCCGTTCCTTTTATCTTGCTGCACCATATGCCTGGAATAGACTTCCTGAGCCGGTACGTGAAGCTCCATCTCTGGCCGTCTTCAAATCTAAGCTAAAAGCCCACCTTTTTGATGCTGCTTTTAACTCCTAACCCTTATTCACTTGTTCAGAACCCTTATTTTATCATCCTCACCTTAATATTCCCTTATCTCTTGTTTGTCCTGTTTGTCTTTCCTAATTAGATTGTAAGCTCTGTCGAGCAGGGACTGTCTCTTCATGTTCAAGTGAACAGCGCTGCGTACGTCTAGTAGCGCTATAGAAATGATAAGTAGTAGTAGTAGTAAAATAAGGATAGTTATACCTTCAAAGTAAAAGCTTGAAGGTAACTATAGGTTCAAATGGGACAACCAGAGAATCTATGTTTTTGCAACATTTGAAGACAGATGATTAGCAGCCATCCAAATCATAAAAGTGAAAAAGCATATATATCCAAATGAAGATACTCCAAAGAGCATTCCTAGGGCTAAACAGTACTAGCCTCACACCATCCAAAAAGAGTCCTGAATAAAATTCTCAACAAACAGGCAATTATATACCAAGAACCTGAGCTTTCCAAGGACCAGATGTTACTAATTAGAATTAGAATGTATTACTTCTAGTCTGCCCTTTTCCACAGTGGAGTACAACCGAACATACATTAAAAAAAAAAAACATCAAATCACAATCAGAGCCACATGACAACAACACATACTTAAGCAAAATATAATCAACTCAAAACTTCATAAATTGATTCCAACACTGCAAGCTCAGATGTCCAAGCAATGTTCTTTCAACAGAGGTATAATAGGCCAGACATAGCAAGTACTCCTTCAGCTATCTTTTAAACACTGGCAACCTTGACTCATTTTTCAGCTGCAACGGCAGTCTGTTCTACTCTATAGGGCTTATAATAAACAAGGTACTGTGTCTTGTCAGTTCCAAACAAAAATGCTGTAGGGCGGGGACCACCAGGTCACAGCCCATTAATGATCTCAATGAACGAGATGGGACATATTTCTTCACAGTCCAGAAAAAAGCACAAAGGGCTCTCAAGAATGGAATAAGTGTTCTTTAATAGTGACCCTTGAAACAAGGGTCTCTATTAAAGTACACTTGTTCAAAGGGTCACATTAAAGTACACTTGTTCCATTCTTGAGGGACCTTTGTGCTTTTTTCTGGACTGTTTGGTTTGTGTACTTTGACCCTCTCCATTTTATGTTGTTTCGCAAATTCCTTCACAACATTCTTTAAATAAAACGAAGCATCATTGTGCACAACACAGTGAATCATCACTAACAATTTATGCTTTATGCAGAAACTTACAGGCAGCCATTTCAACTTCTTTAAATATCCTGTAATATGTTCTGACCTCGAATAGGCCAAACAATAGACTAACAACTGAATTCTGAGCAACTTGAATTGACTGCATGCAAGTAGCTGATAACACCAAATAAATCACACTGCAATAATCTATACTACTCAACACCATCACTTGTACATGTTTAAAATCTAACCAAGTTAACACAGACTTTAACTTACTTAATATTCGTAATTTAAAATATACATTCTGAATTAACATCTGTACTTGCGATCTATAAAACTATCACTTACCATGTAAAATGAGTTTATCTTGTTGGGCAGACTGGATGGACCAAACAGGTCTTCTTTATCTGCCGTCATTTCATTTATATTTACATTTCATTTAAATTTAAAAGACAATCCAGAATCAATAAAAACACCAGTTTTTCACTTGCTTAGCCACTTTTACAGGCTCTCCTAACAGCAAAATAGTATCTGGCACTTGCAAAGCCAAATCTGACATAACGTACGTGATTTCAGTTTTTTCCATATTCAGTTGTAATCTGTTTTTAGTCAGCCAATCAAGAATTGCTTCAAAAATAACTTTCAATTTAGGGGCCACATTTAGATCAGGATCCAGCAATGGAAATAAAAATTGGATATCATCAGCGTAAATTCTGTAAGAAACACCCAAGGATTTCAATTATTATTATTATTTGTTATATTTGTATCCCACATTTGCACACAAGACCATAAATAGATGTTAAACAAAATTGTGACACTTCTCCTTTTCGTACCCCTGTGTGCAAAGGGTGTGAGTTGAAACTGTATTCCCCATGCACACCACCATATTTCGATTCTGCAGAAAAGTTTCAAACAATTGTAAAACAATGCCCGTAAGGCCACAAGCATGTAGCAGCTACAATAGGATATCATGATCTAGCATGTCAAATGCCCTGAGATATCCAGAAAGACAAAGAAAAAGTTAGCATGCTTGTCTAGACCCAGTCTCACTTCATCTACAGTGGCAGCTAGCAACACCTCCGTGCTATGGACTTTACAAAAGCCATACTGGAATGGATCTAACAGGGAGTACATGTGAAGAAAATCACCCAACTGATTATATACTGCTTGTTCTAGCACCTTCTCTAACACAGGTAAGGTGGACATTGGTTGATAATTAGACAAAACAATCATCCTTCAACACCAGACAAGGATCAGCAATCATCAGTTCATTCAGACAAAATCCATTCACAGGAGACATATTAACAGATTTCACCATCTCAGGAGCAAAAACTCTTCAATAATCTTCAACATACCTATAGGACATACATCCCTAACAGACCCTGTGGGCTTACACCTATTCAAACACTTAGATACCTCCATCCTGGTTACATCTGAAAACCTATCCCACACCGTGCCCAATTCCACTTTTTTTTACCTTGTGATGGCACTTGTTCAGGAAAACTTGATATAATACTTGTAATATTTTGCTCAAAAATGTATACTGTATGTTGCTCTAGCATAAAAGGCGAGGTCACTTTTGTTGCTGACACATTCTGTGTTAGAGAATGCACTACCCGATACAATTCCCGGGGTCTGTTTATAATCTCCACAATACATCTCTGATAGTAAAATGCACGCTTGTTCACAACAGTAGTGGTGAATTCTTGCGACTTAAATATTTAAGTATCCTTCACATCAATATCCCTTGTCTGGCACCATTCCCTTCTAAATAATTGCAGTTCTCCACGAGCTTGCCTCAGCCCCCCTAGACAACCAAGGTGCATGCTTTGTCTTGGGCTTAATTTTAAAAACCTGCTTAGGAGCAAGCACATCTATTCATAGATTTAGGTGCACTGAGTCATATTCTATAACTAGGCATGTAAATTTTGGAAGGCCCATTTCCCTGCCCATAACCATGCCCTATTTTGCCTGCGTGCGTTAGATGTTCAGCGTGCGTTAGATGTTCAGCGTACGCTTAGCGATTTGTGTGCCTAAATTCTAATCAGTGCTAATTAGTGCTCATTATTGCTTATTAAGTGCTGTTAATCAATGCTCATTAGCTTATTAAGCTTATTAAATTGCACACATTGTTATAGAATTGGTGCAGAATTTGGCATGGATCTCTAGGCGCGCTATATAGAATCCGGAGGATAGTGTGCATTCCTGTACCCTTTGTGGTATGATAATAATGGCAGGTAGGGAAATTGGAGGGGAGGCAGAGAGGAGAGGGGGACAGGGAGAGGAGCCCTCATTAATTTTCTGACCCGGGCTCTAGCATGGCTAACATTGATCCTGACCCTTGCTGTATAGCTGGTGGGGATCCCCAAGCGTCCCCAGCTGTGGAATTCATCCAAAGACAGCCAGAACTCCCTTCTTCTAAGCTCCGCAGTCACCAACAGCATTCTTGAACCACCAACAACTAAACGTGCATGGGATGCCTTCTTACCTAAATCTATGTATTATATCTTTTTATCTGTTCATGTGATTATTAAATTTTATTTTTCTTTCCATGCTTTAGAATAAATCATTATCAATGCTGAAAAACCTAAATGGAATGACCGGCAATTGGCACAAGGCATAGATTTAGGTTGGGGGGGGGGGGGGTTGTCAATGATTATAGCAGTCACTAGTGGGCTCCAACTATATCATGTTCCAGTGACTAATGAGACTTTTCCCCCCTTTAAAGTATTGTATAAATGTTTATGAAGCGAACGTGGTGTCTACTATTTATTGAGTTTGCCATTTTTGAGGCAGTAGACCATTGGAGAGCTATTATATTTCTTACAGTTAGGTTTGAGCATTTACGCCAGCCAATGAGCTAGCGTAAACACTTGCATCTAGATGTAGGCACATAAATGTGGACTTATGCCAGTGGCATAGCACAGGTGGGCCTGGGTGGGCCAGGGCCCACCCACTTAGGGCTCACGGCCACCCAACAGTAGCACACATTTAGCGGTAGGTGGTGGTGACTTCTCCCTGATGGTAACAAAAACACTACTCTCCATGATGCTGGCACCTGTGCATGCTCAGTTTTCAGCACATGCCTGCTACAGACTACCAAAGTGGAAAGAAGCGTTTTCCCGCCAGCTGAGATTTGTTTTGGTGGTGAGGGTGGGGGAACACTTGGTGCCTACCCACTTCTTGTCTAGGCCCACCCAAAATCTGTTGTCTGGCTACGCCTCTAATTTATACTAGTATTCTATAAATAAATAAATTATAGAATTTGTGCTTAGTGAGCATCATCCCAGAACTTAAATATCAGGCACTTTTAATTTACTCTTGTGTGATGTCCTTGTTCAGTGTGTCTGACGTGATTTTTCTATAACCATTTTAGCATTCTGTGACTTATTGTTCATTTTGGTTCCCTACATCCCATTTTTGTTTTCTTCAGATTATACTGTCTCCTCTCAAAAAAAAATGTTCCCTGCTGTGAACAATATCCAGTTGCTACTGTTCTATTTATGTTCTCCTACTTTTTCCACTTTCAGGCTTCTTTGCAGAAAGTGCTGAAGAATATTTTATGTTGATGTGAAATGTGTGCAAAACCATGCAATGCTACAAAAATTACATCATATTAAACGCTTGTTTTATTTTAAAATTTGTTTATTATTTTGCATGTGATTACAATAAAACATTTAACAAGTTCTTCTCTCTCTCATATTAAACGCTTGTAAATAAATAAATAAATAAGACCAAACCTTGGTGAAATGAGATGAAAACCATTTTGCTTCTGTACCTCCAGTTGGGATGGCCATAATGATTCTGTAACAAAAAAGAGCACAAAAGAGCCTCCAGAACTGTAATGATAGTACAATCTTTATTGAAAGTGACCCGACACGAGCCATGTTTCGGCGCTCAACAGCACTTGCCTCAGGGGTCGAGATGAATGTTCCTTAAGATTCTTACAGTTCCAAACTGATTGTACCAAATGCTTTCTGTTAAGGTTCAAAAAGAACTGCTCTGGAATCCTAGGTAAATTATACCAGGCTCTTCTAAAGAGGTTCTGCAAAATTGCCAAATAAAATGATTCTGTGTCAACCTATATGAACCAGAGCCCCCTAGTGGATGCACAGATTTAAGCCCTAGATGGATCAGTGGATTTCTGGGTGGACTTTGCTTTGGGTTTTGTAAGAAGTAGGACATTTCTTTTTGGTTTGCAGCTTGTAAGCTTCTGTTTTATGTCATATGAACAAGCCTCCCTTGAATTTTAAGGGATATATTTTCAAAAGGAGCTATCTGGGTAGATGCTGATCCTTCATAGATAGCTGCCACTCACCAGGTCCAACCCAGATATTTAGAAGCATTTACACAGAAAGTGCTGTTGAAAATCGAGACAGAGTACCATGGCACTATCCAGTTAGTTTATGAGGCTATGGGGCCCTTTAACTAAGCCACGGACAGCACTAATGTGTGCTTACCGTAGGTTAAAAAGTACTATAACGGGGCATACTCAGGCATCCCGCAGTACTTTTTGCATGTGCGCATGCTACCCATGTACTAAAAAGTAGTTTTTAGGTTTTATAGCTGGGAGGAGAGAGTCAGCATGTTCTGCACTAATTGATTAGCGCTGGTACATTGCTGTGCACTAACTGATTAATGTGTGGTTAGCGCACGAGCCCTTACCACCTAGAAAATAAGCGCAGTTAAGGGTTCATGTGCCAGTGGCCACAGGCTAATGGGAAAATTAGTTAGTATGCGGCAAAATAGAAAACCATCCATTTCCCAGCAGCACTAAAATTGACCTTAGTACACAGTACAGACTCATGTTAGTCACTTTTTAGCGCTGATTAGTAAAAGAGCTCCTATATTAGGTAGCATGATTAAAATGCTGTAATGGAAGTGAATTTTAAAGACTGTTTTTCAACCCTGTCTGGACCGACCAGTGCACTCGGGGTCTGTATTGTTGATTAGAAGTAATTCTGTTTAAAAATGGTTGTTTAACTCTGATTGTGTGAAAATAAGTTGGAATACAGAAGATAAGACACAGCTCTAACTAATTTGGTATGTGAAGGGGAGGATGGCACTTGTTTTTCCGGGCCCAGCTTGGCCACCTGGACTTTGGAAAGCATGTGAGCACGTTCCCACAGTCCTAAATAGAGAAGCATTCTCTAACTTTCCATAGCTCTGAATATGCGCTCAGAGCCTAATAAAAAGGGAGGGCTTGTCACAGCAGAGTGTGGGTTCATCTGTGGGCAGACTGCAGAGGGTCTGTTCCTGGTCGGAAGCCCCTAGCTCTCGCTGTGAACCAGGGCCCCCCCCCCCCCCCAGCTGATGATAAGAGCCTGGATGACGAAGACCAGTGATGTTGTATGTATAATGTATGTATTGTTTCTTTCCTGGTCTAAGAACTCTTTGCATTGCTTAGATGTAGAGACCAGTGATGTAATGATTGTTTATGATTGTTTCTCATTATTGTGTGTATATAGCTAATCATTGTATATACCTTAATCATTGTAGAATTTAGCTCCTTTAATAAAGGTTTCATTTACTTGTTACGAATCCAAAAGAATCCACAGTAGTTATTGAGCAGTCTGTGTTAGTGAGACAGGCTATAAATCCATAGCATACAAATGCACCAATGAAGTGATACCCATTAAGAGACTGGTATTCTAATTCAGCTGAACGTATTATTATACATAATTGATTTTATCTTTAACTTTATTTTAGTATTTGTGATGCTTAAGATAATTTTTATTTGCTCTATTTAAATGTTAGAAGAAAAGAAGAAAGAACATGTGAAAAGAATTCTTTTGGAAGGTTTATTATGCTGATGATAAATGTTTAAGCTCTGATGTTTTTCATATATAATAAAGAGAGCTTCCTGAGGCTTTTTCTTTCCATGGAATACTACTCTGCATGTTCATTAATTGGATATTGCAATTGTACAGCTGTAAAGAATGGAGGTAATTGTGTATACCTTTTTTTTTTGTATAAGTACTCCACATACCTTCTGATTCAGATATAATCTAAGGAAAGCCTTCTTTACACAAAGGGTACTGAATGCATGGTATGACCTCCTTGTACAGCGCTGCGTAACCCTGGTAGCGCTTTAGAAATGTTAAGTAGTAGTAGTAAGTGGTGGAGACGAGGACTGAATTTGAATTCAAGAAAGATGGGGCAGGCTCGTGGGAGAGGAAAAGAGAGTAGATGATATGGATAGGCAGATTGGATAGGCCATATGGCTTTTATCTGCCATCAGTTTCTCTGTTTCCACAATCCAGTTAGTGCCATGGTGGTCTGGGGGCAAAGCTGGAAGTTATTTGGACACCATTAATATTCAGTAGTGGTACCCAGACAGCAATCTAGTTAACTTAGGACACAAAAAAGGCTGTATCCAGGTAAATAGTGGCCACCCTAAAACCGAACATTCAGCACAGGTACCCAGATAGCGTCCAGCATTGAATGTCCATGTTAATTCAGCCAGCAATGGCCAGCATTTAAAAAAAAATCAATGACCACATCCAGCTAAATATTAGCCATGATGTCCATGTGAGAAGACTGAGGATTGTATCAACCTCTCTGCCTGACTGCCATCAAGGAGTGAACTGAGGAGTTTGGAGACTTACCTCAGGCTACAAACACATCCTTCATCGAGCAGGTCACTCATATCTGCACCCTTCTCCATTGCTAACTCCTAATTTCACTCTTGCCACTGTGATGCACTGTATGCCTAGAGCAGACTTCCCAAGCTGGTGCATCAATCGCCCTCTCTGGCCATATTTAAATCCAGTCTAAAAGCTCACATTTTTAAGGTTGCTTTTTATTCTTAACTATCTCTTTAAGAAATTCCTTCTGGCAGACTCTCAGGTTTGTGATACATGTTTGTCTTGACTAGAAGGCTCTATAGAACAGGGACCTTTTCCGTACAGCACTGTTTACAAATAAAGGGCAATTCCATAATCTAGGCATCCAAATTTATGTACCCTTTAAACACATATGTCTCAAATCCTAGCATTAACATGCATATGTGTGTGCACTTAACCACATAAGTGCTAGCAGGGCACTTAAATGCTATTCTGCAAATACCTGCTTAACTTACGTTCAGGTTGATGCTAGAACTCCGGTGGTAACCCCAACAATGCAAAGCCCATACCACCGGAACAGTGCAGAAAACTAGTTCCCCAATGCTCAAAAGAAATGTTATTCAAATTATATGCACGCTGTAAAAGTGAAAGCAAGGGGGGGAATGTGCTTGGTGCATGTGCAGAAGTTTTGTGGTAAGCTCAAATCCTGTACACATGTGCCAGGCAAAACCATAAGCGAAGCGCACACTAGCACCTGTTTTCTGCGCCTTTAAAAGCGCATGGCTCGGAACAAGATATCTTTCAAAGATATCACCAAAACAGGAAAGATAGGATATCCCGATAGCAAGGTTGCAATAGAGACCATGGTAGACCAGGAGGGGCATAATCGAACGTCGCCGGCGAAATAGATCACCGGCGATCTATTTTGGTGGCAGCACAACAGCTGGCCAGAACCATATTTTCAAAAAAGATGGCCGGCCATCTTTTCTTTCGATCATGCGGTTTAGCCCGGCCAAATGCCAGAGTTCGCCGGGGTTGAGATCGCCAGTTTTGTTTTTCAGCAATAATAGAAAAAACTGCCGGCCATCTCAAACCCAGCGAAATGCAAGGCATTTGGTCATGGGAGGAGCAAGCATTCATAGTGCAATGGCCCCCCTGACATGCCAAGATACCAACTGGGCACCCTAGGGGTCAGTGCGGTGGACTTCAGAAAAAGCTCCCACATGCATAGCTCCCTTACTTTGAGTGCTAAGCCCCCCACCCCCCCCCCCAAAACCCACTACCCACAAATGTACAACACTACCATAGCTCTTAGGGGTGAAAGTGGCAACTACATGTGGGTGCAGTGGGTTTTGGAGGGCTCCTATTTACCAGCACAAGTGTTACAGGTAGGGGGGATGGGCCTGGGTCCGCCTGCCTTAAGTGCACTGCGGTACCCACTAAAAGTGCTCCAGGGACCTGCATACACTCAGGCCTCTAGGACTTGTTGCTTCTGTATAATCTTGGCACACCAGTTGACACCTGAAGACTAATCTCTTTGAAAAAGTCCTTTATTTGAATAAGCATGTTTACTCACAGTTAACTGCAGATCAGAGGTTGTGCCCCACTGGCAAAGAGTCTCCCTGGTACTGAGATTAGTAGTAGGTCAGAGCTGGCAGAATGGAGTACAATGCCCTCTTTCAGCAACGTGGGTAACACATGAAAGGGATCTATAACTGGCTTACAAAAATGGGCACTACGTCATGGACTACCGGAAGCAAAACTGGACACACTCTGACCCAGTTAGCAGAGGGAAAAGCACCATGGGAGTAGAACCCACTACCCTACACCCACCACAATGCATTGCTGATGTGACTCTGCAGTGCACCTAACAGAAAAGGTGTCACACTCACCCGAGAGCCACATCACAACCAGGGAAAGGCTGTCAGAGGATAGAACACATTCTGCTGTCATGGAGGTGGGTACGACATTTGAGGCTGGCATACAGGCTAGCAAAAAAGGTTTTTAGTTTTATTGTTTTAGTGTGGGAGGGGGTTGGTGACCACTGGGGGAGTACAGGGAGGTCACCCCCGATTCCTTCCGGTGGTCATCTGGTCAGTTGGGGCATCTTTTTGAGGCTTGGTCATGAAAATTAAAGAACCAAGTAAAACCAGTGAAATACTGCTGAACGCTGCTTTTTTTCCCATTATCCACAAAAACCGGCCATCTGGTAGCCACGCCCATGCCCACCCATGTCCCGCCTTGCTACGCAGCCAACACGCCCCCTTGAACTTTCGCCGGCGAGGCGACAGGAAAGCGGCGATGCTGTCAAAAAATCCTTGAGAAAATGGATGAAGGAGGCATTCAGGGAAGACAAAGCCATAGCAGAGAGATTAAATTAATTCTTTGCTTCTGTCTTCACTTAGGAAGATTTGGGAGAGATACCAGTGCCAGAAATGGTATTCAATGCTGACGAGTCAAATGAACTGAATGAAATCTCTGTAAACATTGTGAGAGTGCAGGTGAAAGGGGATCCGGGAAAGCACAAAGAAAGGGGGTGCAGGCAGCCAGGGAACCCCAACTGGGCAGATTTCATGTGCACAACACCCACATTCAGAAAGCTGGTCTACCGGAGGGAGAGAGGTTGGCCGGTTTAAGGAAGAAGAGGAGGAACTACCAGTCCCAGAATCCTTCTCTTCCCCACCCGGCTGTGCAAGAGTTAGGGGAGGAGATAGAAGATTGGGAAATGGTCTCAGAGGAAGGTGATGAGGGCCAGCTGGAGAGTTTGGGGGCGGGGGAAGTTGGAGAGGAGGATAAAATGGAGGTTACTGAAGGACTAGGGGAGGAACAGATGGAGATTGGAGCCCTGGCTCAAACCCAAAAAGCTGCTGTAAGAGGGTGGCTAGCTGTACCTTGGAGAGACTGGTGGAAGATCGGAGGAGAGAGGCTGAGGCACTGGGGGAAATCTCTACTAAAGAGGAAACAGGTGCAGCCTGTGGGAGAGAAAGAGAGCTGGGCACAATTGAAACCCCAGCCTGAACCAGGTGGGAATAACGCTGTGTAACCATGCTGTAAGAAGGTGCAAGAAAGACTGTGTAAACTGTTTCATACTAAAAAGGTCTGGGCTGCAACCTACCAAGCTATTGGGTTTTTCCCTCTGATAATGTACTGTTCCCTAAGTGAAGTAATCTGAGCTAAAGTGAAGTGAAGTTATATGGACTGTTTTTGAACCTGAATTTGACTGTGTTGAACCTGAATTGTGCTCTGGGCTGCTGGCCTAAACAACCTGGAGTGAAGGATGTTTTGTTGATTTGAAGCAAGAAAATAAAAGCTCTTACTTATAAAAAAATAAAAGCTCTTACTTATAAACATTGGGCTTTGAATGTGCCTCTGTGAAAGGAATGGAGGGAGGAGGAAGTCCTGGGAGTTCGCAGGGCCTGGAGCCAAGGCTCAGAGGAGCCAGATTGCTGTGGAGTGAAGGCAACAGTTGTGTGGAGGAAGAGGTAGCTAAGCAGGGTCAAGCCTGGCTGGGTCCTGAATGGGCAACCCAGCTACAACATGGAAGATGTAATGGCACAGTTTGACAAACTGAAGAGTATCAAATTGCCTGGACTGGATAGTATTCATCCCAGAGTACTGATAGAATTGGAAAATGAACTTGCAGAACTATTGTTAGTAATATGTAATTTATCTTTAAAATCAAGCATGGTACTGGAAGATTGGAGGGTGGTCAATGTAACTCCAATTTTTTAAAAAGTTTCCAGAGGTGATCCAGTGGTCCTAACAGTGCCAGGCAAAATGGTAGAGACCATTATAAAGAACAAAATTACTGAGCATATTCAAAAGCATGGATTAATGAGACAAAGCCAACATGGATTTAGTGAAGGGAAGTCTTGCCTCATCAATCTTCTACATTTCTTTGGTGATCAAACATGTGGCTAAAGGTGAGCCAGTTGATATTGTGTATCTGGATTTTCAAAAGGCGTTTAACAAAGTACCTCATGAAAGACTCCAGAAGAAATTGGAGAGTCATAGGATAGGAGGAAGTGTTCTATTGTGGATTAAAGACTGGTTAAAAGATAGAAAACAGAGAATAGGGTTGAATGGTCAGTATCCTCAATGGAGAAGGGTAGCTAGTGGGGTTCCCCAGGGGTCTGTGCTGGGACTGCTGCTTTTTAACATATTTATAAATGATCTAGAGATGAGAGTAACTAGTGAGGTAATTAAATTTGCTGACGACACAAAGTTTTTCAAAGTTGTTAATTGCAAGAGGATTGTGAAAAATTACAAGAAGACCTTATGAGACTGGGCATCTAAATGGCAGATGATGTTTAATGTGAGCAACTTTCTAAACTGACCATAATAAGTTAGGGTTCTTAATTCAACTGGCAAAATATTCCAAGTCTGAGCGACTATGAACGAAAAAGTAGCAGAAAATACCGATTTTAAATGAATGTTCTTTAGACTTGGATATTGTAGCACTAAAGGATTTATGGATACCCTAAATTTACCAATTAATGGAAAACCTATTAATTCCAACATATAGGAAGGAGCGTTACCATATAAAATATTATAGATGGTCACATATAGTTAAAATTCAATACGGGCCTCCAGTGGTAGCCAGTGTAGATTTTTTTAGTATAGGCGAGACCGGATCATTAATGTGTGTTGAAATATTAATTCAGCAGCAGTATTTTGTATTGTCTGCAATCTCTTAAGAAGAAATTTAGGGTAGCCTTAATAAATAATCTTACAATAATCAAGTTGCCCTAAAATTAAACTTTGAACCACTAATTTAAAAACCTAATATGTTAACATGTTTCTGATCTTCCGCAATTTCTTTATAAGATGAAAAGTTTTCTTCGTCAATATGTAACACAGAAGATAAAGAATTAGACACTATCCTGCTTATTTTCGAACGAGAAGGCCAGCCATCTCCTAAACCCGGCCAAATCAGTATAATCGAAAGACAATTTTGGCGGCTTCAACTGCTTTCCATCGCAGGGCCGGCCAAAGTTAAAGGGGGCGTTTCGGCACAGTACGGAAGGCAGGATGGGGGCGTGGTTACAAGATGGCTGGCTTCGGCCGATAATGGAAAAAAGAAGGCCGGCTCTGACAAGCACTTGGCCGGCTTCACTTGGTCCATTTATTTTTAGGACCAAGCCTCAAAAAAGTGCCCCAACTGACCAGATGACCACTGGAGGGAAATGGGGATCACCTCCCCTTACTCCTCCAGTGGTCACCAACCCCCTCCCACCCTCAAAAAAAGTTTTTTTTAACATTTTTGTGCCAGCCTCTATGCCAGCCTCAAATGTCATACCCAGCTCCATGACAGCAGTATGCAGGTCCCTGGAGCAATTTTAGTGGGTGCTTCAGTGGACTTCAGGCAGGCGGACCCAGGCCCATCCCCCCCCCCACCTGTTACACTTGTGGTGGTAAATGTGAGCCCTCCAAAACCCACCCAAAACCCACTGTACCCACATCTAGGTGCCCCCCCTTCACACATAAGGGCTATAGTAGTGTTGTATAGTTGTGCGTAGTGGGTTTGGGGGGCTCAGCACACAAGGTAAGGGAGCTATGCACCTGGGAGCAATTTGTGAAGTCTATTGCAGTGCCCCCTAGGGTGCCCGGTTGGTGTCCTGGCATGTGAGGGGGACCACTGCACTATGTGGAGGAGTGGCCTAGTGGTTAGAGTGGTGGACTTTGGTCCTGGGGAACTGGGTTTGATTCCCACTGCAGGCACAGGCAGCTCCTTGTGATTCTGGGCAAGTCACTTAACCCTCCATTGCCCCAGGTACAAATAAGTACCTGTATATAATATATAAGCCGCATTGAACCTGCTATGAGTGGGAAAGCGTGGGGTACAAATGTAAGAAAAATAATAAAAATAAATAAATAAATGCTGGCTCCTCCTATGACCAAATGGCTTGGATTTATCCAGGTTTGAGATGGCCACCATTAGTTTCCATTATCTGCAAAAACCAATGGCGGCGATCTCTAACGCCGGCCATCTCTAACTCTGGCCCAAATGTTGAGATTTGGCCGGCCCCAACCGTATTATCGAAACAAAAGATGGCCGGCCATCTTGTTTCAATAATACGGTCGGGTATGCCACTTTCAGCCTTAGAGATGGCCGGCCCTGTTCGATTATGCCCCTCCACGAGGCCCTTTTACTAAGTTGCATAAGGGCCTATGAGGTTATAGCATGTGCCAAATCGCCTGGCTAGCACGTGAACCATGCAGTAATTCTGAATTTGGTGCATGCCAAATCCCATGGTAGAAAATAGTTTTCTACCGCGGGCTTCTTACCGGGTAGTAAACAGCAGTTGGTGCGCACTGCATGCTTACCACATGGATAGCGCATGAGACTTTACCACTGGGTCAATGGGTGGCGGTAAGGTCTCAGGCCAAAAATGGATGCACGTTGGTTTCAATTTTAGCGCAAGTCTATTTTCCGGCCCTTTAAAAAAAGCACTTTTTCCTAGACGCTGTAAAAAACAGCCCAGTGCACACCCAAAAGATGCTCTCACACTACTGCAGGTCACTTTTTACCACAGCTTAGTAAAAGGACCCCTCAAACCCCTAATATCTTTAAATTTGACTCAAACTTAAAACAGGGATTACTCAACTTCAAAATATTGTCATTCCAGATATCTGAAGTATGTCCTATCAATAAGAACTTAGGGCCCTGTTTACTAAGACACACTATAAACACAATAGCATTTTTAGCATGTGCTAGAAATTAGCATGTGCTAAAGCTAGAGACATTCATATATTCCTATGGGTGTCTCTAGCATTAGCATGCGCTAAAAACGCTAGCATACCTTAGTAAACAGGGTCCTTGGTTTTTTCTTTTTTTATTTATTACATTTTCAATTATCAATCACAGAAAACCCTGCAATTTTCACACTTGTAGGAAAAAAGCAATAAAAACACAAAAAAACCCCAGGAAAATTCAATCAGGAAATAAAGGAGCCAAGAAACTACAATTTGACTACAAGATCGAAGGCACAGGACAAGTCAAACTGTAGTATGATTGCCCTGTGCCCTCAACTCAACAGAGATCTTCCCTCAGCACATATTGCCCCAATAACTGTTTTGGTACTAAATCTTCTCCGGAAGCCTGACTATGAATGGTACAGCAATTCATGCTTTTCAAAGTATGATTATAGTTCAACGCTCATTTCCTTCCGAACCCAATTCCTCCTATGTTTACTTACTTATCCGTTAACCCCATTAGTTTTGCGTTTACCACAAACTGTATATTCTTCTTACGACTTTGTAATTCTTTATATTGTTACTATGTAAGCCGCATTGAGTCTGCCATGTGTGGGAAAGTGCAGGGTACAAATGTAATAAATAAATAAATAGTTGCATACCCTTCCATAATTTTAATAAAGAGTGGGATAGATGCCACAGGTCTACAATTCATAGCATCTTGCAACCCTAAATTAGGACTTTTTTGGAATAGGTGTAAGAATTATCCTACCCCCATCTAAAGGAAAATTTCCATGTAATAACATATCAGAAATCCAAATTTTAAGACTTTTCTGAAAGAAATTAAGTGCAGCTTTCATCAAATAATTAGGTCAGCAGTCTAAAGCACAATAGGCCAAATTATATTTATTACACATGGTGTTAATCGCAGTTATAGTTGGAAATTTACAAAATTCCCATGAGTTTACCCTCAATTCCATCTACAGTCAGTTCAAAAAGAAAAAGTTCCATAATCAAATCTTTATTTAAAGCCATCTGTGCTATCTCAAATTGACTCGTGCTGTTAATGTTGTTTGAAAACCACTATCAACTTTATATAGGCTCATAGACACTCCTCTCATTTTGAAGAAACGTGATCTTTATTCCTGATTATTGTATATATATTGGACCCATAACATCAATAGTTGTGATGGTCACCTGATGCAGGCCTTTGTGTCAAAACACAGCTGCGTTGAGTCCCATATTATGATGGTATGATTATTAATAAATTGATGTGACTTTTACATCTCTCTATTTTTTATTGGACCTCACTCCTTTTTGTTGTTGCTATCTCAAGGTTTGCCAGAACCTCTCTATTAGAATATTATATATTCCTTGTTTCGGACGTACCCAAGTAGTGCTTCTGAGCCCTATCGATTTACCCCATACTCTAATTTAAAAGCTGCTCCATCTCCTTTTTAATTATTACCTAACAGCTGAGTCCCACCGTAGTTAAGGTGGAGCCCATTCCATCAGAACAGGCTCAGTCTTCCCCAAAATGTTCTCCAGTTCCTAACAAATCTAAAACCCTCTTCCATGCACCACTGCCTCATCCAATTGTTGAGACTCCAAAGCTTAGCCTGATCCCTGGAGGCCTGCACATGAAACAGAAAGCATTTCCCAGATAGTTGTATTGAGAACTATATGTGTGTGTGTGCTTTGTGTTGTTAACTGCTTTGATTGTCTTTTTAAGGCAGTATATGACAGTTTTAAATAAATACATTTTGGAGAATGCTACCCTAGAAATTCTGGTTTTAAATGTCCTACATAAATCCTAAATATACGCTCTAGAATCTCCTTCCTTCACCTTACTATGTTTTTGGTACCCACATGCACTATTACAGCTGGCTCCTCCCCAGCACGTTTTTGTTGTGTATCATCTCCTTCTCTGGCAAGATTGCAGACCAATAGGGGAAGAACTGGCTTCCTGCCAAGTCCTGCCAATTTCACCAACTCCTCTCTCTACAAGGAAGAGTATTAAAGTAGTCAATGTGATGCACTGTTGACTGAGGTCTGGATGGCAGTCATGTCCCATCTGGCTGTAGGCAGGCCTTTCTCTTGTCAGCAGATATGATGCAAGTTGTCTGGAACAGATTAACCCTCAAGTGGCCAGTTTCCACTGAAGGCAATTAGAACACACCACTAAACATACATAGGGGTCTTTTGCTAAAGTTTAACTTGAGTTATCTGCAGCAGGGCCCATAGGAATAAAATGTGCCCTGCTGCAGATAACTCGAGCTAAAGTTTAGTAAAAGACCCCCATAGAGATTAAGATTAGGTTGGAGTTAGGGACCTCTCCTGGTCATATGTTCTTTATGATTTCCTCTTTTGGGGTTTTATGAATTTCTTTATCTGGTGCCTGTTCAGTTTATCTTGACTTTGTCAAATAAAAAAGGTATCACCCACAACTGGTTGACCCTTATTTCTATGCCAAGGAATGCAAAACTAATGACTACTAAACCACAGATCAACATGCTAAGCTTAATGTGGTTTCTTGCTCCGAATACAATCCCAAAGACACAAAGTAGCAGAATTATTAAGTAAGGGGAAAAAAACTGAACCTATGGGCATATTGCACCCGAATTCTCATACATATTTATTCAGCTGTTGCTAATTTCTGAGTTGAGTCTCAACATCATTTAAAGTGTATTCCTTGCCTTGGGCAATTTTATGGAAAAGCAATTAGAAATTAAAATATATGAAACATCACAATTGTAATTTTTTTAGATTACATAAACAAAACTACTGTTTCTGCCAATAAATGTGTTCAAATCTGATGGATTATCTCGAGAGGACTTCTTATGTGTCCTCTTCATTTGGCACCTCCGTTCTCTGTGTGTCTACATATCATTGTGGAATTTCACTCTTCTATTTCTTTTCAGAGTTTGAGGGAACCAATGTCTCTGCTGAGCACCTCTGAGTTTGTTTCAAAACATGATCTTACATTCAAACATCTTGCATTCCTGAATGGATTTGAAAGTCTCAATTAAGAATCATGCATATAAAGGATATATATTCATGCCAAGACCTTGCCCATGTAGAAGTCTTCTCATGCTCTTTAGCATGCTAAGCTCCTTTATGAATGTTTAAACTCTTCCAAAACAAAGGTGATAAATTGATAGGATGGGTCAACTTTGAAAGCTCTTAATCAAACAAAAGGATGAACTATGGTTCAACACCAACATCTAAAGCAGATAAGTGCTGTTTTTTGCCTTTTGAATATACAGCAAAATAATTACTCCACACGATGATTTTATTTATTAAGAATCTGTGTGTTTTGCATTTCAATAATGGTGGTGGTGGTGGTGGTGGTGGTGGTATTTTAGACTGATGATTATACCTTACCCACAAATTCACAGTGTTTTTAGCCAGTAAAGAAATTTGTGGCTTCTTATATGCTGCTGGGTATCTGAATTCTTTTCCCTACCAGTAAAAGAGCAAAAAAGTAAGGTAAAAAGTAAAAAGCATTGAATGAATAATTGTGACATTCAGGTAAAGGGTTCTTCACATTTTGCAGTTGTGTCAACTTTGAAAACTACATATTAGCATGGAACATACATGTAGGAATATCATTTTGAAAATGATTGGAAAAAATCATCTTTAATAAAACCCATTAGCAGAACCTTTGGTGAAGGTCACTAGTGTCCCGATACTTAAAAGAACTTATTAGGATTGCAGCACATGGATAAGTGCCATTGACTGAGGCTGCTAACTAACTACCAAAAGAGTCAATCCCAACCAAATGTGGCACTCTGGCGAAGCAAAAAAAAACCTCAGATGTAAGCAGAGCGCTCCACAAATAAAGATACAATAAATTTCTAATTTGGGGGGAGAGTTCAAAGAAGAGTTCAGTATAGGCTGTACATACAACAGAGCAATACTTCAGTGAGTCATGCCACCAAAAGGTGGCTCTCTTGAAAGCTCTATACATCATAAAATACTCTCCAAAAAGAACTCTCAAATTAAACTGTGATTAAATATCGTGTATAAACCCCAAAATTGGTGAAATCAAAAACTAAATGAATAAATTGTAATAAATTATAGTAAAGTTCTCTGCAAACATCTTGCATCACCAGAATCCAATAGATGAAGAAAATGAATAAATGTCTTTATGTGTTGAGTGAAGTTAATGTTTTTTCAACCTCATTGCTCATCTGCACTCCGTTTTCGTTAGCTGCTAGCTTCCTCGGTAAAAGCCCTTTGATGCATGCAACAGCTCAAAATTTCCTCGTTGGAGGGTCGTTAAAGGCTCATTAAGCTTTGGTGCATCTGCCTCTAACTCTAAATGGCACTGGAGGTAGAGAAACAAACTGGAGCAGACTTATCTGAACTTGCAACTTCGTTGCTCATACACTGTGAATTCCAAATGTCCTACAGAAATTTCTGTTTCAAAAATCTTCCTCAGGGACACCAGTGTGAGATGTAAAAATATCCTCCATCTTGAATTTATCCAGCGGAAGTGGACATTCCTTAAAAAGACAAATCTACGTCAATTTCGCTATTACATCTTCCTAAAAGAAACAAAAGACCTATCAAATTGTAGCATTCCATTCAATACTGTCATTCAAACCCTGTGGTGACTGAGGCTGTACATTGATTTTCTGTGGCATTCACTGTCTCTGTCATTGAAACTTCAGCTTTCCATTTCCCATTTGCAGGGCCATATTCAATTTGATAGGATTGAAGTTAGGAAAGCAATTTGCAGCTTCATGTTGCAGTGATTCATATTTTGAAGACAATCACTCTTCTGCCCTCGCCATAGAAAGACAGAGCCTAGCTTGAATTGTAAGAGCCCTTTGAAAAAATTGTGAGAATGTATTCACACACACACTGAAGAAATCTAGGACTTAATACAAGCTGATGTTTGTGAGTTTTCTTTAGTAGTTCATCATCTCATCCTTAGTCTTTCTATTTCTTTTTCATTCTTTTTCATTCTCTCTTTGTTCTTGCCTAGCAGTTGCTAGGAAAACCTAGGAGTTGATAATAACCCACTTCCTCCGATATACAATGGGCACATACTGTGGAACATGACTCCCTGCAGTTCTGCTATCTCACCTCAGTAGATGTATTTTTACTCCATATGATGAGATCTTAGCTAAAAATAGCATGAATGCATTTGTAGCAACTGCTTTTTGGAAAAGCCACAATGTTTTTCAAGAGCACTTCAAGTGTGGCCTTTCTGAAATGAGTAATTTGAATAATTGCTTTGAGTTCTGAGAAGCAAGGGGTCTACTGCCTTGGGCAATTTGAGTGTTTTGAATGGTAATTAGAAGTTAGCCTGGGCCAGACAGGCAGTGAGAACCCAACTTTCTGAGATGGTTGCCTATACTGATAGTCTATCTGCTCACCTTAGTCACTCCTCTCCTCTCCTCTCCCAGCCCGCCCCCAGCACCTCTGATGTGGGGTAATGGAAAGATGGATTATTCAGCTTTCTGCCCTTTAGAAATATAATGCCCACCTTTCTATACTAAACAGGCTTTGTTCACAACAGTTACAGTTAGTTTATTTATAGCCTGCTAAAGCCAACAATGCAGTTCGTACTGGAGCAGTTTACAGATTAGGATCAAACATCTAGTAAGTTACACAGTGATATATAAATATCCTTTAAATAGAATTAATAGTATACAATTAATTTCTTAAAACATATTTGCAGAATTGCATTGCTTTTACCTCCTTTTTAAAAGTGTCAACGTCAGGTCTACTTTTTAATTCATAAGAAAAGGAAAACCATATACTGGCTGCTTGGTATACAAATAAACAAGTGAACATTTTCTTCAAAATTATCCCTCTAGGACTAGGGAAAGATAGTGATAATATATTTCTGATGCTATAAAAGTGCCCTGCCATTGCTCTAACAACAAGGGAGATCATATAGTTAGGAGTTAGACCATATATAATTTTAAAAATCAAGCAACCCAATTTAAACAAAATTCTGTCCTCTGTTGGAAGCCAGTGTAGCTTAAGAAAATAGGGAGTGATCATCTTTGATTTCTTCAGAGAAAAAATAAGTCATATAGCCACATTCTGAACTGTTTGGATTCATTTGAGCAGTTGTTTCGAGAGACCCAGATAAACTATATTACAATAGACCATTTTGCTTAAAATTAAAGATTGGACTACAAGCCGAAGTTGATCTTCATGTAGATATTTCCTAATACATCTTAATTTATAGAAAGAGTTCGTTACAAGAGAATTGATCTGATGTTCCATAGAAAGCATATTGTCAAAGGCAATTCCTAGAAGTTTCACAGAGTGGTGATAAAGAAGATCCTTGAGGCACACTCAATGGTGGAGGCCACCTCTCTGACAGTTCTCCTTGCATTTTAACGCGATAGTATCTATAGGATTAAAAATCCCTTGACCCACGAGAGCACTTTTCCAGTTATTCCGAATCTATCAAGAGCTTCAAGTAATATTTTATAATCTACAAGGTCAAAAGCACTAGAAAGACCTAGTTGCATAATGAGAGCTCGTTGACCCCTACATACTAGTTGTCTAACGTGGTCTGAATAGTGTGACAAGTAAATTTGCAGTACTATACAGTGCATGAAAACCAGACTGTGAAGTATGTAACAATTTAAACTGATCTAAATAAATAAACTAAGTGTAACTGTATTCCAAGTCTTGCTCCTGTTCAGAGACTCCTGACTGCAGCACTGAAGGAATTTACCTATTCAACCAGAAAAGAAAGAGTGACCACTGATAGCATGCTGGCTACTCTTCAGACACACTCAGGTACCTCTGCGATGTCTTTCTTACTGTCTGGGGATGGAAGTCTTTTCTATAGTGGCAGTAGTTCAAATCAGTAGTCAGTGAAAATGGTTTCAGAAAAATGACTAAAAAAGATATTTCGCCTGTCAACTGCCCTTTTAGGAAAGGTAGACCCTCTCTTTTGGAAGATATAAAATGATTAATTTTTAACTAACTCCCTAAAAGCAGTCCATCTTCCATTGACTTCTCATCAGAGATCTGTAGTGGGATATACTGCCCATACCTGGTTGTATGCATAAGGCCTGCATTGCCAAACTGAGGCCTATGAACCAAACTCTGACTAAGCCAGGAACCATCTTTTTAGGACAATGCTGTCATGGTTGTTACAAGACTTCCTACAGCAATGGACTGCCATCCCAAGGGATGAGTAGCCTAGTGGTTAGTGCAGCAGACTTTGATCCTGGTGAACTGGGTTCAATTCTTACTGTAGCTACTTGTGACTTTGAGCAAGTCATTTAACCCTCCATTGCCCTAGGTACAAATAAGTAATTGTATAAACCATGTAAACTGCTTTGAATGTAATTGCAAAAACCACAGAAAAGCAGTATATCAAGTCCCAATTCCCTTTCCCTTTCTCTCTCTGGTGTGAAGCTGAAGGAATGTGATTTACACTGACACTGGTATGTGGTAGGCTGACCATCTCTTGAGGTACCAGCTCTAATAAGGAGGACCATCACCAAGGCCAGGGACCTCATTATATCAACTGCACTGTCCACATGCACACTTCATGCCAGCAGTCTTTGTCCGCCCAGCTCATCCAATAAAAGAACTGTTACACATGTAATACAATGTGCACTATATGAGGGACACTGACTGAAAGGAGGGGAGTCTACTCAAGGAGTTGGACACAAGATATACGTGGAGGGGCATAATCGAACGAAAACGTCTATATCCATGGGCGTTTATCTCCAAGAACGGGTCCGTGAAGGGGCGGACCGAACCGTATTTTCGCAAAAAATAGACGTCCATGTTTTATTTGACAATTTGTGAGCTGGGCGTTTTTGTTTTTCAGTGATAATGGAAAATGAAAGTGCCCAGCTCAAAAACGAATAAATCCAAGGCATTTGTTCGTGGGAGGGGCCAGGATTCGTAGTGCACTGGTCCCCCTCACATGCCAGGACACCAACCAGGCACCCTAGGGGGCACTTTTACAAAAACAAAAAAAAAGGTAAAAGAGCTCCCAGATGCATAGCACCCTTCCCTTGTGTGTTGAGCCCCCCAAATCCCCCTCAAAACCCACTGCCCACAAGTCTACACCATTACTATAGCCCTAAGGGGTGAAGGGGGGCACCTACATGTGGGTACAGTGGGTTTGAGGGGGTTGGATGACTAATAAGCATTAAGCAGCACAATTGTAACAGGTAGGGGGGGATGGGCCTGGGTCCACCTGCCTGAAGTCCACTGCACCCCCTAACAACTGCTCCAGGGACCTGCATACTGCTGCCAGGGAGGTGGGTATGACATTTGAGGGTGAAAATAAAAAGTTGTGAAACATCATTTTTTTGTGGTGGGAGGGGGTTAGTGACCACTGGGGGAGTCAGGGGAGGTCATCCCCGATTCCCTGTGGGGGTAACCTGGTCATTTAGGGCACTTTTTGAGGCCTTATTCGTGAAAAAACAGGGTCCAGGAAAAGTGCCCTAAATTCTAGCTACAAACGCATACTTTTTTTCCATTATCGGCGAAAGGCGCCCATCTCTGTTCGGGTGATAACCATGCCCAGTCCCGCCTTCACCACGCCTCCGACACGCCCCCGTCAACTTTGTATGCTTCCGCGGTGGAGTGCAGTTGAAAACGTCCAAGTTCGGCTTTCAATTATACCGCGTTATTCGTTTTTGTGAGATAAACGTCCATTTCCCGATTTAGGTCGGAACTTGGGCGTTTTTCTCATTCGATTATAAGCAGGATAGGGAGTTAGCCTGTTAGACTGAGAAACAGACACCTTTCTCTGATGGGTGTTATTTCACTAGTCAACATGTAGTCCCTCTGAGTATTACTGAGGGGCTAAATCCCTCAGTGCTTATAAAGAAACTGAACTAAGAATATGTACCGTACTGAGGTACCACTACTACTAATAGCATTTATATAGCGCTACCAGCAACTTAGCTTCAACTACGATAGCTCCAGAGGAGAGCTGTGTGTAGTCCATCTTCATTGCTGATAGCCTTCCACAATGAACACAGAACGAAAACACAGTGGATCAGGCAGCCTCTTTTGTCCAGGAGCTGGCTAGGAAACTTCAGCTTGGAGTCTTAGAGGGAAAGGAGAAAGCTACCACACATACAGGGAGCCAAAGGACTTTTCCAGACAGCCTACAAGGTGAAGTCAGTTATCCTTCCTATAGTCCAGGCTGAGATAGAAAGCATTGTCAAGTTCCAAATGAGTCAGAAACTCTCTTGGCATATGGTCTAAGCTCAGCACTGGTAGTTATGTCTCAGAAATAATTATTGGTTGCACTGATATTGCTATCTCACTGTTCTAATGACTAAAGTCCACACAAGGAATATATATATATCCAACTCAGAAAATCAATAGAAAACAAGGTGGTAAATGCAGCAGCTCTATTGGTAATCTGATAGCACTGCTGCCTGTGCCCATTCCTCAGTTCAGCATCCCCCATCTATTCTCTCCCATCAAGCATGATGCCATGACCCACTCACCCCAAACATCTTGTTTGCGCCTCCCAATTCCCTCCCCCCAAAATCAAGATCTCCTCACCCTATCCCCCCAAGGGAATATTGTTCCCCTGAGCTGATCCCCATAGCAATATCGTTCCCCTCACCTGATTCCCCCCAAATTCACAACTCCCTCCTGCCCCTCAACAAAGAAGACCCCCCAACCACAATCATGATGCCCTATCCAGGCATCTCCCCCAATGAGAAACCCTCCACTCAATCCTTACTGACCCCTCCCCCATGTTCTCCGACCCCTTCCCAAGAACTCCCAGGACTTACCAGGGAACCATCCTTGAAAAAGCAGTGGCACGAGCCAGAGAGCGGCAGCAGTGGGCAGGAAAGAGTAGGGCTCTTTCCTGCACCTGAAGATGCCACTAGACCACAAGGGTGTAATCAGGTAGGCCTGGGAGGGTGGCGGGGGAGCCAGTGAGCCAGCCTGCCTTTGCCATGAGCTGGAGAGGACCCATCGAGGCTCAGGGGCGGCAGCAGGGAGGCCAGTCAGAATTCTGTGCAAATTCTGCACTCCACAGTCACGCAGATTTCCAGCAGGAGTAAGCTTTGAATAATTTCCTAAAAGAAAAGTCCATATGCCATTATTAATATGGCCTTGGGAAAATCCACTGTTATTTATTGGATCTTGCCAGGTACTTGTGACCTGGATTGGCCACTGTTGGAAACAGGATACAGGGCTTGATGGACCTTCGTTCAATCCCAATATGGCAATACTTTTGTTCTTATGTTAAGTAAAATGCTGTCAATTAGCAACATTGTTGGAATGGGTTTAATCAAGTACTGAAAAAGGCATCAACCATCCTCTCAGTGAAAAAGAATTTCCTGACATTACTCCTAAGTCTACCACCCCACAACCTCAGTTCATGACCTCTAGTTTTACCATTTCCCCTTCACTGGAAGAGATTCGTTCTTATATTAATACCTTTCAAGTATTTAAATGTATCTTAAATGTATCATATCTCCCCTGTCCCTTCTTTTCTCTAGGTTATACATATTCAGATCTTTCAGTCTCTTCTCATACATTTTGTGGTACAAACCCAATATACTTTTTTCGCCTTCCTCTGGACTGCTTCTAGTCTTTTTACATCCTTAGCAAGATGTGGCCTCCAAAACTGAAAACAATACTCCAGGTGGGACCTCACCAGCGACTTGTACAGGGGTATCAACACCTCCTTTCTTCTGCTGGTTATTCCTTTCTTGATGCAGCCTAGCATCTTTCTGGCTACGGCAACCGCTTTGTCACACTGGCTTTTTTCGCTTTAAGGTCCACAAATACCATAACCTCAAGGTCTCTCTCTCTGTCTGTGCATATCAGCTTCTCACCTTCTAGGACATATGGCTCCCTTGAGTTTCTATTCCCAAATGCATCACTTTGCACTACTTTGCATTAAATTTTAATTGCCAAATGTTAGACCATTCTTCTAACTTTTACAGATCCCTTTTCATGTTTTCCACTCCATCCAGGGTGTCCACTCTATTACAAATCTTAGTATCATCTGCAAAAAGGCAAACCTTACCTTTCAATCCTTTGGCATTTGCAAATATGTTGAACAGAATAGGCCCCAGCACCAATCCGAGGCACTCCACTGCTGGTTATTCCTTTCTTGATGCAGCCTAGCATCCTTCTGGCTTTTCCTTCCTCTGAGTGAATTCCATTGACCATCACCCTCTGGCGTCTGTCCGTCAATCAGTTTATAATCCAATTCACCACTTTGGGTCCTAACTCCAGCCTTTCAAGTTTATTTTAGAGCCTTCTATGAGGAACCATATCGAAGGCTTTCCTGAGTAGATTACATATAACGCATGTCCCCAATCTAGTTGTCTGGTCGCCCAGTCAAAGAATTCAATCAAATTCATTTGGCACAATTTACCTTTGGTAAAACCATATTGCCTCGGATCTTGTAACTCATTGGATTCCAGGAAATTTACTAACCTTTCCTTCAGCAACACATTCCATTACTTTTCCAATAACCGAACTGAACTGAGGCCTACCGACCTGTAGTTTACCCACTTCTTCTCTGTCGCCATTTGTGAAGACAGACCACATCTGTTCTTCCCCAGTCCCATGGAACCTCTCCCATCTCCAAGGATTTATTAAACAAATCTTTAAGAGGACCCACAAGAACCTCTCTAAATTCCCTCAATATCCTGGGATGGATTCCATCCGGTCCCATGGCTTTGTTCACCTTCAATTTTTCAAGTTGTTCATAAACACATTTTTCCATGAATGGTGCAATACCTACTCCATTCTCATATATACCTTTACCAGCCGATAGTGGTCCTTCTCCAGGATTTTCTTCCATGAACACAGAACAGAAGTATTTGTATAGCATGTTTGCTTTTCTTCATCACTTTCCACATAACCGTCCACAGCATCTTTCAATCTCACAATTCCATTTTTAGCTTTCCTCCTTTCACTAATATACCTGAAAAAATTCTTGTCTCCTTTCCTTACATTTCTAGCCATCTGCTCTTCTTTTACGGTTTCTGCAAAATTACTGACCTGCAGATTTTGGGGAAGATGTGCTGAGCTAACAAGGACACACTGCTTGTCTTAAGACTGAATACCATCTTTGTTCATTGTTCGCTGTGTGAAGATGAGGTTGAGTGAGGTTTCTAGCCCTAGATAGCTTGAACAACTTTAGGAGGCAACATAGTATATGCACCAGCTAGAACCAGTTCTACCCTGGACAGAGAAGCATCTGGGCAATTGACCATCCTAGACTGTTTTTTAGACTTCTGATCAGGGCAGTGAAGATCCACAGTCACAGCTAGTCAGAGAAGCTGTTCCTATCCTGTTTGTCATCAGACAGGTCCTCTGGGGAGCTGCAAGAAGGAATTAGGGGATTTACAGCAACTAACACACTTAGTGTGACACTCTGTGCCACATCTGAATAACTAAGATCCCAGCTTCTCTGTAAAGATTTTTCAGATTCTATATATGGCGCCCAAAATTGGGGGCCAAACTTGGGCACTGATTGAAGATGTATGACCAAATTAATTGGCTTATGAGCCAATTAACTGCTATAAATTGATGTTAACAATTATTGCAGTTAATTGACAATATTAAAAATATACGCACACATCTTCCTGGGTGCTATTCTATAACCACACACACCTAAATACTGTACCGTGCAACTCAAAAGGGGGCACGGCTAGGGGTGGGGCAGACGCTTTCCATAAAATTGAACACAAAATTATAGAATAGCACTGGCATTTACACCTGGTTTTAGCTAGTATAAATACTGGCACACAAATTTGAGTGCAGGAATGGATCTATTCTATAAAGAGCACTCAACTCAGAGTGCTCCATGCTACTTTTTTTTCCAATGCCCATATCTAGTCGTCATGTACTGAATCTGGTCCTGTCTGTGCAGTAGCAGAGAATACACTGCAAAAGTGATTACAAGTGTCTCAGTATGGCAGCGCTTATGTTCTTATGTTCTTATGAGTAGAATACTTAGATATTTGCTGATGTCTCTCTCATGACCCTCTGAAGACATAGAGAAATGCTGGACATTGTTAGAACATAAGAATAGCCATACTGAGTCAGACCAGTGGCCCATCTAGCCCAGTATACTGCTTCCAACAGTGGTCAATTCAGATCAAAAGTACATGGAAATTTAATGAGAGCACAAGGAGAGGAGATTTATGGTTGTGCCTTTGACCCCCCCCCCCCCCCCATACACCGGAGAATTCCGATGTTCCTGGCTGAGTGGAAAAAGCATTCATTGCATTCCTGTGACCACCTTGCTTTAGCAATCTTGGGGGCCCTTTTACTAAGCCACGTAAGTGTCTAAGCGTGCCCAACATGTGCCAAAATGGAGTTACCACATGGCTACTGTGTGGCCCTTGCGGTAATTTCATTTTTGGCACGCATCCGCTACACGCACCCGAAAAATATTTTTTATTTTCTGGCGTGCGTCAGTTACGCATGCCGAGTGGCATTTGGCATGCATAGGTAATTACTGCCCGGTTACCACGTGAGACTTTACCGCTAGCTCAATGGCTGGTGGTAAGGTCTCAGACCCAAAATGGACGCGCGGCAATTTTCATTTTGCCGCATGTCCATTTTCGGCAAAAGTTTTAAAAGGACTTTTTTACAAGCGTGCTGAAAAATGGATTGACATGTGCCCAAAACCCACGCCTACACTACTGCAAACCATTTTCCAGCGCACCTTAGTAAAAGGACACCTTGGCTTGTAGTTCTAAAACCAGCTGCTGCCAAGGGAACAGAAAGAGATCCATCTTTCCTTAAAAAAAAGGGGGGGGGGACAGTTTTCATACTCAGTTACCCACAAGTGAGCTTGGATCACTCCTATGGGTTCGGGTAGCCAGAAATCTTTCTTTGACAGGCAAAAGGGAAGTTAGACTAATTGGCATACATAGGCAGCACATTGGGGTGAATTCAATATATGGTGCTGAAAAAATTGGCACAAAAGAAGCGCTGTTCTATAAGCCATGCTTTAGGTGCAGATTATAGGATAGCACTTATGCCTGGGGATCATGCCTAACTTTAGGTGCAGCCATTTGCACCAACTGAAATGTGGTGCAAATGTACACACATAAATTGGGTGCACATCCCCATATTCTATAACAATGCATGTAAATGTTAGGAATGTCCCTGTTCCACCCATGACTCTCTCATTTCTGCACCCCTTTAATTTACTCACGTATAAAATCTGTGCCTAAATTTATGAACATAAATTCTAATTAGTGCCAATAATTGCTTGTTTATAAGCCAATTATTGGCGCTAATTAGCTCATTATTCATTTAAAATTACATGCACAAGTTGCATGCATGCCCAAAATTTACACATGCAATTTTTGGTGACTTTTATAGAAATAGGGGGGATTGACACTTGTGTTGATATGTTGTGAATAATTTTCTCTTAGTAAACAGTTTTATAACTTTCAGGAATTATTAGTGCATGGTAGCAAACCAGGTCTATTTTTTTATTCTGTGATTTATTTGTTGCCAGAGAAATATCTTTTGTTCGCTAGCTTTTATTGTATGCTATTATTTATCTACAATAAAACAGATTTATTTTCTATCTGTGTCAGAGCTTGCATTATTCCAGTCATATTTTCAAATCCAAAGGGACCCTTCGGTAACACACCCCTAGACATTGCTGTTTGCTAATTGCTCCTGTGGAGTAATTACATCACGCCACTTGTGTTACTACAATATCAGGGGCTCATCTGAGATAATTAGTTCTGGCTAATTGCTGGTTCTGTATTTTATTGTGTTAAATCAGCATGGCTATTGCTTTGCAAGAAGATCTGAAAACCTGCCATTTACAGGGTGATTAGTGTATCCCTGTCTCATAGTGACCCTGAGAAGTATCTTGAGAGTTTGTTACAGCTTTCTAACAAGCTGTTTTTCTCACTTTTTTTGGACAACTATGATCCATAAATTTTGTGGCTAAGCATTTTTAGTGTGCGCTAATGCTAAAGACACCCATAGGGATATATGGTGTCTCTAGCATTAGCGTGCGCTAAAATCATTAGTGTGCCTACAGCGCAGCTTAGTAAACAGGGCCCTAAGAATTTGCCCTGTTGTTTATGGTTTCCAATATTACTGCAATTTCTTCTAAATAACCCTCTTCCTGTGAGACTGTCATTGGAATGCTTTTGTGTTTCACTTATATATTCTGATATTTGTCAACATTTGCTTATTTCTTATCTGAAGAAGAACTCAGGGGCAGACTATTCGGGCAACCAGGCAGTGCCCAAGGGTCCAGAAGCTCTAGGGGGCCCAGAGGCTCTGCCCAGATGCCCTCCGCTCTCCCTACTCCCACCCAATACCCCCCTGCCGCAGCAACCACTACTGCTGCTGCTGTTTCAGCAGTGACGGCAAAAACAGATGCTGGATGGAGGGGGGACAGATGGCGGATGGAAAGGAGGAGAGATGGGACAGATGCTGGATGAATGGGGGAGGGGGGACAGATGCTGGATAAGTACATAAGAACATACGTATTGCCATACTGGGACAGACCAAAGGTCCATCAAGCCCAGCATCCGGTTTCCAACAGTGGCCAATCCAGGTCGCAAATGCCTGGCAAGATCCCAAAAAAGTACAAAACATTTTATGCTGTTTATCCCAGAAATAGTGGATTTTCCCCAAGTCCATTTAATAACGGTCTATGGACTTTTCCTTTAGGAAGTCGTCCAAACCTTTTTTAAACTCCGCTAAGCTAACCGCCTTTACCACATTCTCTGGCAACGAATTCCAGAGTTTAATTACACGTTGAGTGAAGAAACATTTTCTCCGATTCGTTTTAAATTTACTACATTGTAGCTTCATCGCATGCCCCCTAGTCCTAGTATTTTTGGAAAGTGTGAACAGATGCTTCACATCTACCTGTTCAACTCCACTCATTATTTTATAGACCACTATCATATCTCCCCTCAGCCGCCTTTTCTCCAAGCTGAAGAGCCCTAGCCGCTTTAGCCTTTCCTCATAGGGAAGTCGTCCCATCCCCTTTATCACTTCGTCGCTCTTCTCTGCACCTTTTCTAATTCCACTATATCTTTTTGAGATGCGGCGACCAGAATTGAACACAATATTCGAGGTGCGGTCGCACCATGGAACGATACAAAGGCATTATAACATCCTCATTTTTGTTTTCCATTCCTTTCCTAATAATACCTAACATTCTATTTGCTTTCTTAGCCGCAGCAGCACACTGAGCAGAAGGTTTCAACGTATCATCAACGACAACACCTAGATCCCTTTCTTGGTCCGTGACTCCTAACGTGGAACTTTGCATGACATAGCTATAATTCGGGTTCCTCTTTCCCACATGCATCACTTTGCACTTGCTCACATTAAACGTCATCTGCCATTTAGACGCCCAGTCTCGTAAGGTCCGCTTGTAATTTTTCACAATCCTCCCACGATTTAACGACTTTGAATAACTTTGTGTCATCAGCAAATTTAATTACCTCACTAGTTACTCCCATCTCTAGGTCATTTATAAATATGTTAAAAAGCAGTGGTCCCAGCACAGAGCCCTGGGGAACCCCACTAACTACCCTTCTCCTACTCTCTGTTTTCTTTTAACCAGTTTTTAATCCACAATAGAACACTACCTCCTATCCCATGACTCTCCAATTTCCTCTGGAGTCTTTCATGAAATACTTTGTCAAACGCCTTCTGAAAATCCAGATACACAATATCAACCGGCTCCCCTTTATCCACATGTTTGTTCACCCCTTCAAAGAAATGTAGTAGATTGGTGAGGCAAGATTTCCCTTCACTACATCCATTGTCTCATTAATCCATGCTTTTGAATATGCTCTGTAATTTTGTTCTTAATAATAGTCTCTACCATTTTGCCCAGCACTGACGTCAGACTCACCGGTCTATAATTTCCCGGATCTCCACTGGAACCTTTTTTGAAAATCTTCCGGTACCACACTCGATTTTAAGGATAAATTACATATTTCTAACAATAGCTCCGCAAGTTCATTTTTCAGTTCTATCAGTACTCTGGGATGAATACCATCCAGTCCAGAAGATCTGCTACTCTTCAGTTTGTAGCACTGCCCCATTACATCTTCCAAGTTTACAGAGAATTCATTAAGTTTCTCCGACTCGTCAGCTTCGAATACCATTTCTGGCACTGGTATCCCACCCAAATCTTCCTCGGTGAAGACCGAAGCAAAGAATTCATTTAATCTCTCCACTACGGCTTTGTCTTCCCTGATCGCCCCTTTTACTCCTTGGTCATATAGCGGTCCAACCGATTCTTTTGCCAGCTTCCTGCTTTTAATATACCTAAAAAAAAATTTACTATATGTTTTTGCCTCCAACGCAATCTTTTTTCAAAGTCCCTCTTAGCTTTCCTTATCAGCGCTTTGCATTTGACATGACATTCTTTATGCCATTTCTTATTATTTTCAGTCAGTTCCTTCTTCCATTTTCTGAAGGATTTTCTTTTAGTTCTAATAGCTTCCTTCACCTCACTATTTAACCACGCCAGCTGTCGTTTGGTCTTCCGTCCTCCTTTTTTAATATGCGGAATATATTTGGCCTGGGCTTCCAGGATGGTGTTTTTGAACAGCATCCATGCCTGATGTAAATTTTTGACCCTCACAGTCGCTCCTCTAAGTTTTCTTTTCACCGTTCTTCTCATTTTATCATAGTCTCCTTTTTTAAAGTTAAATGCTAACGTATTTGATTTCCTATGTATACTTACTTCAAAGCTAATATCAAATCCAATCATATTATGATCACTGTTATCAAGCGGCCCCAGCACCATTACCTCCCGCACCAGATCATGCGCTCCACTAAGGACTAGGTCTAGAATTTTTCCTTCTCTCGTCAGTTCCTGTACCAGCTGCTCCATAAAGCTGTCCTTTATTTCATAAAGGAATTTTACCTCCCTAGTGTGTCCCGATGTTACATTTACCCAGTCAGGGTAATTGAAATCATCCATTATTATTGTGTTGCCCAGTTTGTTTGCGTCCCTAATTTCCTTTAACATTTCTGCATCCGTCTGTTAATCCTGGCCAGGCGGACGGTAGTACACGCCTATCATTATCCTTTTCTCCTTTACACATGGAATTTCAATCCACAGTGATTCCAAGAAGTGTTTTGTTTCCTGCAGAATTTTCAATCTATTTGATTCAAGGTTCTTGTTAATATACAATGCTACCCCTCCACCAATTCGATCCACCCTATCACTACGATATAATTTGTACCCCTGTATGACAGTGTCCCACTGATTAGCCTCCTTCCACCAGGTCTCAGAGATGCCTATTATATCTAATTTTTCATTTAGTGCAATATATTCTAACTCTCCCATCTTATTTCTTAGGCTCCTGGCATTTGCATATAGACATTTCAAACTGTGTTTGTTGCTCCTATTTACATCATGCTTAGTACTTGACAGTACTAATTTGCAATCTTTTGTCTGATTTTTATTTTTATTTAGGGACACCTGATCCACTACGGTCTCTTTTGCAACCTCACTATCAGGATACCCTATCTTCCCTGTTTTGGTGATATCTTTGAAAGATACCTTATCCCGAACCATGCGCTTTTGAGCGACTGTCGGCCTTCCCCCCATTTCTAGTTTAAAAGCTGTTCTATCTCCTTTTTAAATGCCGATGCCAGCAGCCTGGTCCCACCCTGGTTAAGGTGGAGCCCATCCTTTCAGAATAGGCTCCCCCTTCCCCAGAATGTTGCCCAGTTCCTAACAAATCTAAAACCCTCCTCCCTGCACCATCGTCTCATCCACGCATTGAGACTCCGGAGCTCTGCCTGTCTCTTCGGCCCTGTACGTGGATCTGGATTTGAGCTTTCTACCTAAGAGCCTAAATTTGGCTTCCAGAACCTCTCTCCCACATTTTCCTATGTCATTTGTACCCACATGTACCAAGACAGCCGACTCCTCCCCAGCACTATCTAAAATTCTATCTAGGTGACGCATGAGGTCCGCCACCTTCGCACCAGGCAGGCAAGTCACCAGGTGATCCTCACGTCCACCAGCCACCCAGCTATCTATATGCCTAATGATCGAATCACCAACTACAACAGCTGTCCTAACCTTTCCCTCCCGGGCAGCACTTGGAGACATATCCTCGGTGCGAGAGGATAGTACATCCCCCTGGTGGGCAGGTCCTGGCTACAGGAGTACTTCCTACTTCACCAGGGTGATGCTCTCCTTCTAGGAGACTTCCCTTCTCCAAGGTAGCACAAGGGCTAACAGACTGGAGGTGGGACTTCTCTACAGCATCACTGTAGGTCTCCTTTATGTACCTCTCTGTCTCCCTCAGCTCCACCAAGTCTGCTACTCTAGCCTCAAGAGAACGGGCATGTTCCCTGAGAGCTAGGAGCTCTTTGCATCATTTTCGTCGCCCTTCTCTGCACATTTTCTAATTCCACTATATCTTTTTTGAGATGCAGCAAACAGAATTGCAGGGAAAAGAGGGGACAGATGTCAGAAGGAAAGAGGGAGAGGAGGGTCAGACACTGGATGAGGGGGAGAGAAGGGATATATACCAGATGGAAATGGGGAGAGGAGGGACAAACACTGCATGAGGGGGAGAGAGGGGATAAATGCCAGATGGAAAGGAGGGAGAGGATGCAGAGGTTGGATGGAACTGGGGAGAGAGAGGGGCCTGAGTGATGGAAGTGAGGAAAGAGAGGGGCCAGATGCTGGATGGAGGAGGGAGAAAAAGAGGACAGACTCTGGATGGAAGTGAGGAGAGAGAAGGGTCAGATGCTGGATAGAAAGGGGGAGAGAGAGGGGGGTCAGATGCTGGATGAAAAGGGGGAGAGGGGGGAAGATGCTGGATGGAAAGGGGGGAGACAGGGGTCAGATGCTGGACGGGGGCCTGGGGGGACAATAGGCCACCAGGGCAGGCCTTAACCCATGGGCGTAGTTTGGGGAGATGTGGGGCATTGCCCCCCCCCAACGCAGGGCCGGTGCAACTCGACTGCAGGCAGCTCTCGGCCCCCCCTGCCCACCCTCAGCTCCCCGACAGCCCTTTTCTCCGTTCCTGCCGCCCTGCGCTTAAACCTTTTATTTTAAGTCACAGCGGTGGCAGAGAAAAAAACAGCACAGCAGGCTCGTCTCCAGCCTTTCCTTTCCCTCTCAGTGTCCCGCCATCCTCTGATGTATTTCCAGTCGTTAGCGTATCTGGGTTTAAAAAAGGTTTGGACAAATTCCTAGAGGAAAAGTCCATAGTCTGCTACTGAGACAGACATGGGAAGCAACTGCTTGCCCTGGGATTTGTAGTATGGAGTGTTTCCACGATTTGGGTTTCTGCCAGGTACTTGTGACCTGCTTGGCCACTGTTTGGAAAACAGGATACTGGGCTAGAAGGACCATTGGTCTGACCCAGTATGGCTACTCTTATGTTCTTATGTATGGCTACTCTTATGAGGCATGGCCATGAGAGAGGCATGGGCCAGGTCATAGAGGGCATTCATAGAAGTTAGGTGCAATCTTATAGAATTCTATCATTTGCATGCTCATCACCAGGAAATTAAGCACCAGTGTTTATGCCAGATTTCAGCAGGTGTAAACGCTGGCGCCTGAAGTTGAGCACAGGAATTGGTGCTAAATGCTATTCTATAAAGGGCACTTGGTGCAAATCGCTCTTTATAGAATACAGGTTTAGAACGGATCTTTCCAGCACCTAACATTCAGTATTATTTACTGAATCCCGCTCTACCAGTATCGATTGTCATTGTCCAAAACATCCAGTAGCATTTTCAAGCATCTTATCCTTCCAAAACAGACAAGCCCCCCAAACATACTTAGCTTTGCAGTGGCCTCATTATTTGTGTTTTTGCTATCTGCTTCTCCCCAGTCTGTTATTCCAACAAAATTCCTTCTAGGCCCAGCTATCTTCTCATCCTCTCTATTTAGTTGTACTAATGGAGTCAGCGTTGGCTATACTCTTCCCTTTCAGTTTGTTGTGACACAGTCATTTTGTTTGTCAGAATAGCTTCTACCATTTTGCTCAGCACCAATGTCAGGATCATCAGTCTGTAAGCTAAGTGCTTATTATTGGGCTCATTTTCGAAAGAGAAGGACGTCCATCTTTCAACATAAATCGGAAAATGGACATCCTTTTCCCAGGGATGTCCAAATCGGTATAATTGAAGCTCGATTTAGGACGTCTTCAAATGCACTCCATCGCAAGGACGGCCAAAGTTCAAGGAGGCGTGTCGGAGGTCTAGCGAAGGCAGGACTTGGGTGTGCCTAACGTCCTTGACCCATAATCGAAAAAAACAAGGACGTCCCTGATGAGCACTTGGGTGTTTTCATCCGGATGTGTTTTTCTTACGACTAAGGCACAAAAAGGTGCCCGAAATGACCAGATGACACCGGAGGGAATCAGGGATGACCTCCCCTTACTCCCCCAATGGTCACTAACTCCCTCCCACCCTCAAAAAACATCTTTCAAAATATTGATTGCCAGCCTCTGTGCCAGCCTCAGATGTCATACTCAGGACCATCACAGCAGTATGCAGGTCCCTGGAGCAGTTTTAGTGGGTGCAGTGCACTTCAGACAGGCGGACCCATACCCATCCCCCCCTACCTGTTACGTTTGTGGAGGAAACAGCGAGCCTTCCAAACCACACCAGAAACCCACTGTACCCACATCTAGATGCCCCCTTCACCCGTAAGGGCTTTGGTAGTGGTGTACAATGAAGATAGTGGGTTTTGGGGGGCTCAGCACACAAGGTAAAGGAGCTATGTTCCTGGGAGCAATTTATGAAGTCCACTGCAGTGTCCCCTAGGGTGCCCGGTTGGTGTCCTTGCATGTCAGGGGGGACCAGTGCACTAGAAATGCTGGCTCCTCCCATGACTAAATGGCTTGCATTTGGTCATTTTTGACATGGACGTCTTTGGTTTTGAAAATCACCAAAAATCAGAAACGTCCATATCTAGGGACAGCAAAACCTAGGGATGGCAAAATTTAAGTATTTGGACGTCCCTGACGGTATTTTTGAAATGAAAGATAGACGTCCATCTTGTTTCAAAAATACAGGTTTCCCCGCCCCTAGATTTGGCCGTTTTGCAAAGCCATCCAAATCACAACTTGGATGTCCCTTTCGAAAATGCCCCTCCACATAATTGCTCCCACATATATCATTGATTTATTTATTGGGATTTATTAACCACCTTTATGAAGAGATTCACCCAGGGGTCCTTTCACTAAGGTGCACTGAAAAATGGCCTGTGGTAGTGTAGACGCATGTTTTGGGCGTACACAGAATCATTTTTCAGTGCACCTGCAAAAAATGCCTTTTTATTTTTAGTTTTGCCAAAGATGGACGTGGAGCAAAATGAAAATTGCTGCACGCCCATTTTGGTTTTGAGACCTTACCACCAGACACTGACCTAGCACTAAAGTATCACACGGTAACCGGACGGTAATGACCTATGTGCAGCAAATGCCACTTGGTGCACGTAGCTAACGTGCACCAGAAAATAAAAAATATTTTTCAGGCGCGCGTAGCAGACATGCGCCAAAAATGAAATTACCGCAAAAGCCAAACAGTAGCCGTGTAGTAACTCCATTTTGGTGCACGTAGGGCACACGTAGACGCTTACGTGGCTTAGTAAAAGGGCCCCCCCAAGGCGGTCTACAGCAGGTACAGTTTGACATAAAACTTACAATATTGTTAACAGCATAACAATAGTAAAATGACCAATTACAAACATAAATACAATAAATGAGGTAAACTTGAAAACAGCAACTTAAAACCTAATAACAGGACTACCATGAAACAATCAAAAATATACAAATTTAACAGAACTGGAATTCAAATAAGAGCGATATAATACGATTTAAGCATAATACTAATGAAACATCTAATAAGCACACATTAGAAAATTCAAATAACATGGTGCTAATGCTTTTTTATAATATAGTTTATCAGGTAGCCTGGGGGCCAATTACAGATATGTAGATGGGGACGAGATTAAACAAGATTTAAGGAACTGGTGTAAATTGCAGTGTGTGTAGCTAGCTAGTCCAGGTACAAAATAAGTGTATAGTCAGTCACCCAATGTATTAAAGGCTTGGGAGAAGAGCCAGGTTTTCACCTGCTTCCTGAAGTAGAGGTAGTCTCGAGTTAGACGTAACCCCTCTGGGAGTAAATTCCAGAGTGTGAGGGCTACTCCTGAGAAGGTTCGCTGGCAGATATCCCATCATATAATTTCTTTTGATGAGGGTACAGATAGTGATGCTCCTTGAAAGGACTCAAAGGTGTGTAAAGGGCTAACTTATTCTTTAAATACTCTGGACCATTTTGTCTGAGGACCTTGAAAATCAAACAGAGTTTTAAATTTAGCCCTGTAGGGTACTGGTAGCCAGTGTAGTTTATGCATGAAGGATGTGATCTATGAAAACTAGGTGATTTTTTGGAAAGGGGCAGATTTTGTGGCCCTTCCCATGGCTGCAGCATTGCAGGATGTGGGTGTCCCTGACCTAGAGTTGGATCCAAAATATATGGAAAGCAAAGTTGTTTTTACCTGTAATTAATGTCATTAATCACATTTGTGGGTTATTTCACAGTGCCAAAATGCAAATGGTGCCCTAGCTTCTGCCTAAGAAATCCACAAGGCTTTCCTATATATGTGTAGCTGGGACTGTGCATATGCTTGCAAGGCCCCTCGCAATCATATAACATGCATAGACATTTATACATATGTACGCTCAGACCTTGCCCCCATCACAGCTATCAGAAAGAGATAAAAATACTATAAGAAGGAATTTCTATAAATGGGATCCTCCATTTAGGGAACCTGATGCTCTGCAGTCAGAACCTATTCTAAAACAGCATCTGGGCACCCAGATTCCATTATAGAATCCCAGAGTAGCCCAGTATCAGTGCACCTTACATTTACATGCCCGCAGTTACACCAGCCAAGTAGCTGTGGTCATGTAAATGCAGCAAGGAAGTGCGTAATGTGCAGTATTCTATAAGCACCTTTCCCTCTTAACTGAGCAGGAGTCCTCCAACTGCAGTGCTGCCAGGAGGGGGTGGTGCTTCAATATTGTGTTTTCAGTCATAGGGACAGGCAGGTTGCCTGGAGTCCTGCAGAGCTTGCCTATCTCTCACTGTTAAAAATGTGTTAGTGAAGCAGCACCCTCTGCTGGCAGGACTGTAGGTGAAGAACAGTTCAGCCAATGTTCAGCACCATTTAACTGGCTAAGAGCAGCTCCTGGCTGGTTAAATAGCACTTAACCGGCTAAGTGCTAATATTCAGCCGAGATAGCCAGTTATCTCTGCTGAATATTAGTGCTTAGTGTATAGCGGCTAACCGGCTAGCCGCAAATATTCGGCACATCGTCAGCTAAGTTAAGCGGCCAAATAGGACCACCTAAATAGCAGTCCTATCTTTGGCCACTATAAACTTAACTGGCCAGCACTGAATATTAACTTGGCCGGTTAAATTTAAACCGGGCAAAAAAAATGGAAATTCAGTGCTGGTCACTGAAAATGGCCTGGCATTGAATATCCTGACTCAACACTGATCACGGAACTTAGCTGGCCCATCTCCCATGGGCTGAGTATCAGACGGAATGTCTGTAAGTTCTGCATATAAGCGGGAGCCCTGCCCATGTGTTTACCCCCTTGTATTTATATGCTATGCCACTTACACATGCCCTTTCAGAATAGCGCTTGGGCACCAGGCTGGCATTTTTGTGGGTATATGTACACTCTCTCTCTCTCTCGCTCTCTCTCTCTCTCTCTCTCTCTCTCCCTCTCCAAACATTTTGGCAAGCTGTGTGGTGCATGGTCACTGACATTTTGAATATACATATACTTTTTTTTTTAATCTAGAAAGTAAGGAGATATCGCAAGAACAAGCATCAAAATATCTGACTGAAAAAACAATCACTGAAATAGTCAGGGTGTTTTACAGAGGAAAGGCCTTGAGAAGCCCCCAGCGTAACTAAAAGCTTCGGGGGCTGGGCTTCTTCATCATCAGCCAGAAAACCTCCGTGAATATGTCTGTTTTTGTCGATTTACTTTACTGATTCACTTAATGCATTCAATTTTTACTAAATCGCTTAGTGCATTTAGGTCCACACCAGATATTACTTAGCTTTGTCAGGTGCTCAAACGTGTGGGTCCTTCTTACACTTCGCCCACAACCAACAATGGCCGCCGTTTCGAAGACCTGCCTCAGGGTTCAGTGGTCCGTGTATAATCTCCGCACTATATGATTGTTTGAAAGCCTATATACTTTTGTCATACTCCACTATAATTTTAAAGTCTGTCATGTCAAGTAGTTCTCTACCTTCCAACTATGGATATTCTTCCATCCATTGCATGGCAAAATGTCATGGGATATTGGAAAGATTCTACCTTACATGAACATAATCTTCTTATGGAATTCTGCATGTCTGACACATAAACCGGAATATGCAGATGCAGAATATGGCTGTGCTGAAGAATCCCCAAAAGTCTGGGCTGTATGCATATAGTGCTTGTTTGGAATTCCATATAGCACCAAGAATGTGCAATCTCTCTCTCTCTCTCTCTCTCTCTCTCTGCCCCCCCCCCCCCCCCCTCTCTCTCTGGCTGTGTTAGATCCCACTGTATATACATACCCAGTCTTCCCAGCAATATGTTGTTCACAATGGCTTTTATTTCTACAAGTTATACTGTTCTTTCTATTTTTCTTATATAATGTTTCATGTTGAAATTTACAAAACATTTTGAACTATAAAAAACCTGCAGCAGTCATAAAATTGATTCATCAAGGTCTTTTCCTACAAAAATAAAAAGGTTTTTTAAAAAACTTCAGTTAATCATTTTTACAGTGCTTTGTTTCCATATGTTGATTTATTATATTCAGCTTAATGAAAATATTACTCTATGCAGCATCCTGGGACAGAGAAATATCTAGTGTACCTGAATGTAACTCACCTTGAGTTACTACTGAAAAAGGTGTGAGCAAAATCTAAATAAATAAATATGTCTGATGCTAATTGAGAGGGGTGGAAATTTTCTTCAGGTCACTAGGAAGTTTCTTATTTAAACAGCCATGCAAGAAGCCAGTTCTCACCTATCACAATCATTATTTTAAAGCTGGAACAGCTGCCATCTTTATAACTGCTTTTACTTTACATCCCATCAAAGCTAATTATGCCTCCTTTTTGCTACTGTGCCCTTTGCTGCAGCAGAATCCGCTTAGTGATCAGCAGTGCAGAATTAACATGGTTTACTCCTGAGTTAGACAGAGCATCAGCTAGTAACAACATGCCTGGCCATCCTCCCCCACTGTCTGGATAGCCTAGCTTGTTAGGCCAGTGTCTCCTTACACATGCGTTTGTAATACCATTCGATTTTACTATCCAGCTAGCGCAGCATGAAATCCCTTCAAATTTTTCATTACTCTATTCTTTGATCTGAGCCTCATTATTTTATCCTCATCTGTGCTGAGCTGCACTTGCCATCTGCTTCTCTCAAGTCTCTTATTCTAACAAAATTCCTTCTGGGCCCAGCTATATTCTCATCATTTTGATTTATTTCTACTAATGGAATAAGGATGTATTCAACCTCCAAGACCTCATTTTCTGAACTACAGTGTAATCCGCTTAAGTGCAAGGGTCTGGGACCAAAGAAATACATGCAGTTAACCGGAGCGTGTACTTAACCATTGTGACCCAAAGAAGTTTGACATCTGATAAACATATGTACAGTACTGTTTATTATACATACAGTATGCAGTCTCCGTTAACTGACGTTAGGCTTACTTGAAGTAATCAGTCATAGTCCTCTGTACACTCTTGTGCCTGTGAGTTCCACAGATTATGTCTGCCAGATGGTAAAAACTGTCATAGCACTGACATCCAGTGGCCTCCAGATAGGCCTGCACAGTGTTGAGACTCTCCAGCGCTCTTGCAAAAGTGACAAGAGGAGGTTGTTGAATTTCGTCAGCATGTGCCTTGCTGCTCATTTTTTCATCTGTTTCATCATCAGCCGTTGTTGCCTGTGTATAGGCGTATATCTCAACATCAGTGCTGTCTTCAGCTGTTTGTAGATCGTAATCAACAGCTATGTAGCGATGGAACTCCTCTTCAGTAACACCGGTTGGAATGTCAATAACCTCTTCATCTGACGCGTTTGCAACAGCTGCATCTGTTTCGTCCCTCTCCACATCGTTAACAAAGCTTGCCCACTTGTAGAAGTTCACAATGGTTGCCTGTGTAACATGATTCCAGGCTTCTTTCTGCATATGTAGGGAATCCAACAGTGATAAATTACAAGCCAGTTCAACAGCATGTTTATCCTTGCCAGTCTGGTCATCTATAACACTTATCAGATGACTTAGCACAAGAGCCCGATAATGTTGTTTGAAATTGGCTATTATGCCCTGATCCATAGGTTGGATCAGAGAGGTAGTGTTTGATGGCAGGAAGACCACCTTGACATTAGACAGCCTGACATCATCCCTGTGTGCATTACAATTATCACAAAGCAGCAAAATCTGACGCTTTTGTGCCCTCATTCTAGTGTCTAACTTCTTTATCCACTGCTTCCAAATTTCCCCAGTCATCCATGAATTTGCGTTAGCCTCTTATGACACAGGAAGTCACTAACTTTCTTGAAGCAACGGGGCTGTTTGCTCTTTCCAATAACAAGGGGTTCCAACTTCTCACTCCCATCCATGTTGCAGCAAAGGAGGATCGTCAGTCGGTCCTTCAACGTTTTACCTCCAGTAGTTTCGGCATGTTTGAATGCAAGTGTTCCATCAGGAATCGCTCACCAGTAGAGACCATTTTCATCAGCATTGAAAATGTCATGAAGTGCAAACTCATTCAACATGGTAGGAAGAACTGAAACAACCCAATTTTCAGCACCAAAGTCATCAGCGTCTTGTTTTTCACCGTGCTGTTTCTTGAATTTTATGTTGTTCCTCTCCTTCCATCTTTCCAACCATCCAACAGTGGCTTTGAATTCAGTTAGTCCAAGACTTTCAGCTAGCTGATTAGCTTTCTCCTTAAGCAGTGGACCACTGACAGGAAACTCTCTGCTCCTGACTTGAGAAAACCACCAAAGAAGAGCATCTTCTACCTCCTCAGCTTTTCCCGCCCGTTTTCGTTTCCGTTGTGGATGTGTATTGTTTTGCCAGTCTTCCAGAAGCTGGTCTTTCTGCTTCAATACGTGAAATTTGACTGGGATTGACACCATATTCTTTAGCAATAGATGCTTGACTTTGTTTGTTTTTCTAATTTTTTAAGAACTTCTATTCGTTCAGCCAGTGTTAAAGTCTTACAGCTGCGCGATGACGGCTCCAGTGTACACTCTAACATTTATTTATTTATTTATTTATTGCATTTGTATCCCACATTTTCCCACCTATTTGCAGGCTCAATGTGGCTTACAATTTTTCCGTCATGACTTATGCTATTTCAGAATACAGAGTAGAAATGACTTGTAGTAGTAGTAGTAGATACAATTGGTAATACATGTAGAACATGGATGATGTAATGAACAGTCAGGTAGCACATATTTAACATGGATTACATACAATTGGTATCAAATATTGAACGTGGATTACATAACGAAATTAGACAAAACGATTTAAGGAGCAAATTATCCGATTATTAAATAAATGATGGTGAATTACGGTTCCAATTCTGAGTCATTATGGTATGTCCTGTTAAAGAGATATGTCTTCAGTGCCTTATGGAAATTCTTTCACTTATTATGTCTGTGGCAGTTAAAGGGGCAGTAAATTTGAAATCTCGTTGGTTGTCACGTACCAATCGGCTTCCATATTCCATGCACGTGTTTATGCGGAGTCTTTCCTGCAGAAGAGCAGTGTTAAACCATGCATATAAGCGAATCTTGCACTTATCAGTGGTGCGCTAAACCGAAGTTTGTCCCCATAGAAATGGATGGCGCCAAAAATGGGACCGAAGTACGGCATGCAGTTAAACAGAGCATGCGCTTATCCGACTTGCAATTAAATGGAGTGCACTGTATCTGCATTTACTTTATGTCCCACTTGAATTGTGTTCCCGTAATGTGGCTATTTATTTTTTGCTTTGTAGATAAAAGTCCCTCCTAGTGAACATATCTCCTGTTTCATTTATAACTGAGCAGAAGACTGGAATAAACCTGCATTCAAAGTGAAAAGGTGCAGCAGCAGATGTTTCTTACAGGGCAAAATATGTCACTTGTGTTGGATGAGAGTACCATAGAAAGGCAATTGGTCTTGTTGGCTAATGCAGTCATGAAACAAATGTATCTCCTACCTTGAAAAAAGGCTTATCACAGAACTTCTGATATTGGTGTAGGCACCAGAAAAAGTAACATGAGTTGTGTTTTGTAACATCCTTTGTCTTATTTGAAAAAAAAGAATGAAAGCAACATACAGTTCCAGTTCACAGAGTGGAATATTCAAGCTGCAGCTGCCCATCATGAGATAACAGCTGTGCTCATTAGAAGAAATGCAGAAGATCAGAATCTAGCAGGCAAGAAACTGTTGCCATGGAATATAGTATCCACTGATCCAGATCCAGATCCAGATGCGTCCTCGAATCAGAGTTGAGTCCAGGCAACCACATAGTGAGGGACCCCCCACCCCCACCCCCACCCCATCCCATTGTCTTCTTAGCATGATACAAGAGTGGTTTGCCATTGACTTTCCACTGAACATCAGACTATTGTTAATAGACAGATCTTCATGGAGTATTAATTCCAGTAGCAAACAGAAAGTGTTTATACACATTTCCTCAAAGGAAAGGTGATAGATTTAGAAGTCAAATCAAAAATGCCCCTCCATATGGGCTTTCACCAACCCCCTCCCACCCAACAAAAGAATTAAAAAACATTTTTTCCAGCCTCTATGCCAGCCTCAAATGTCATACCCAGCTCCAACACAGCAGTATGCAGGTCCCTGGAGCAGTTTTTAGTGGGTGCAGTGCACTTCAGGCAGGCGGACCCAGGTCCATCCCCCTCCCTACCTGTTACATTTGTGGTGGTATATGTGAGCCCTTCAAAACCCACCCGAAACTCACTGTACCCACATGTAGGTGCCCCCTTCATCCCTAAGGGCTATGGTAGTGGTGTGCAGTTGTGGGGAGTGGGTTTGGGGGGGGGCTCAGCACACAAGGTAAGGGAGCTATGCACCTGGGAGCAATTTCTGAAGTCCACTGCAGTGCCCCCTAGGGTGCCCGGTTGGTGTTCTGGCATGTCAGGGGACCAGTGCACTACGAATGCTGGCTCCTCCCATGACCAAATGCCTTGGATTTAGTCATTTTTGAGATGGGCGTCCTCGGTTCCCATTATCGCTGAAAACCGAGGTCGCCCATCTCTAAGGTCGACCATCTCTTAGGTCAACCTAAATGTTGAGATTTGGGTGTCCCCGACCGTATTATCGAAATGAAAGATGGACGCCCATCTTGTTTCGATAATACGGGATGCCCCGCCCCTTCGCGGGGACATCCTCAGAGATGGGCACCCTTAGAGATGGTCGTTCCCGTTCGAAAATGCCCTTCTACGTCAGAATTCTATAAAGGTTAAGGCCCTTTATAGAATAGAGGCTCAGTGCCGATCTTTTCAGTGTTGTTTATAGAATCCCCCCCCCCCCCACCAAGTGTGTGTATAGTTTATACATGAAAGTGTTAGGCACTGTTCTATAAATTATGTGTCTTGGAGGGGGATAATCGAACAGGGGCGCCCATCTCTAAGGGCGCCCATCTCTAAGGATGACCCCGTAAAGGGGCGGGGCAACCTGTATTATCGAAACAAGATGGATGTCCATCTTTTGTTTCGATAATACAGTCGGGAATGCCCAAATCATGAAATTTAGATCGACCTTAGAGATGGTAGTCCCCAGTTTTCAGCGATAATGGAAACCGAGGACGCCCATCTCAGAAATGACTAAATCCAAGCCATTTGGTTGTAGGAGGAGCCAGCATTCGTAGTGCACTGGTCCCACTAACTGAATGTAAAAAGGCCTTCCCTTACCGATCCGGAAAGGAACGGGCATGCATGAAGGAAATTGCATGCAAATGAGCTGCTCGCTGTTAGCTCATTTGCACACGATTTCCTTCCTAAGGAGGGGAGGTGACGGCAGTTGAGGATGTCCTTCCCTGCGACGACAGTTGAGGACGAGGATGTCCAAAATGTGGATGTTTCTGTGAGAAAGACATCCATGCCTTTGCTATGCCTCCAAAACCCTATTTACTTGGATTTTGGATCACAAGTAGCAGCAGTGGGATTTAAACCAGCCACCTCTAGATTGCAAGACCAATGCTCTAACCACTAGGCCACTCTGCCACTCCTCCACTTTACTCCACTCCCTTGAAATTTGGCCATACCTGTGGGGGGGGCAGTTGAGGACGTCCAAAATGTTTGAAAGAAGGACGTCCACGCCTTCGTTATGCCTCCGCTGACACACACATACCTCCCCCCCAGGGGCCTGCGTACTTCCCCCCCCCCCTAACAGGGATGGCCAAATTTTAAGGGAGTGGTGTGGAGGAGTGGCCTAGTGGTTAGAGCACTGGTTTTGTAATCCAGAGGTGGCCAGTTCAAATCCCACTGCTGCTACTTGTGATCCAAAATCCAAATAAATAAATAAAGAGGGTGTCAGAGGGATAGCAAAGGCATGGATGTCCTTGTCACAGAAACATCCACATTTTGGAAGCCAACAGAGGCATAGCAAAGGACATAACTTCAAAAACGTTTGTCATTTTTTTTAGAGTTTTTTCGGGGTGGGAGGTGGTTAGTGACCACTGGGAAAGTCAGGGGAGGTCATCCCCGATTCCCTCCGGTGGTCATCTGGTCAGTTCGGGCATCTTTTTGATGCTTGGTCATGAAAAAATAGGGACCAAGTAAAGTCGGCCAAATGCTCGTCAGGGACGCCCTTCTTTTTTCAATTATCGGCCGAGGACGCCCATCTGTTAACCACGCCCCCGTCCCACCTTCGGTACACTGCCAACATGCCCCTTTGAACTTTGGTCATCCCTGCGACAGAAAGTAGTTGAAGATGCCCAAAATCAGCTTTCCATTATGCCGATTTGGGTGACCTTAGGAGAAGGACGCCCATCTCCCGATTTGTGTCAGAAGATGGGCGCCCTTCTCCTTCGAAAATAAGCAGGAAAGTTATTTAGCACATAACTTTGAGCAGGCCTACACATGGACAGCCATGAAAGTGTTGCTAAACAATGCCCACAACTTATTGATATTATCAGCTGAGAGTGTGTTGCATGGTGCACTTAGGCATGTCAACTTGCACCAGTCATAAATGGGCCTACATTTTGGCTCCAAGTTATAGAATTCCCACCTAGGTTTGTACCGAAGCAATGGAGGGTTGTAACTTACCCAAGATCACAGAGAACCACAGGGGGATTTAAACTGGGCTTCCCTAGCTCTCAAGCTACTAATCTAACCATTAGGCTACTCCTCCTCTCCCACCCTACCATTCCTCAGGTTCTCACTACTGCCTTGTCCCACTGCTTTACTATCTTGAGGCCATCATATCTGTTCACCATGAGATCTTCTTTGGTGTGTACAGTATCAGGACCCCACTCCTCATCCTCCCCCCCCCCCCCCCCCATCCATTCATCTATTCCTTGGATTTCTATGCCCCACATGCATGAATCCACACATTTTTGGAGATTATATGACTTACCTTTTCCAAATCTGTGTACATCAAGTTATATTCAGCTACATACATTATTTCCCTGCCCAAATGACCTCACCGTCTAAATTGTACGTGAGTCAATGGCGGGTGAAGACACTTGCCTAAGGCCAGAAAGAGTTGCAATGTAAGAAGTGGGATTTCAACCCTGGCTTTTCTGGTTCACACTGACTGCTCTAACCATTAAGCCACCTTTGGACCACCCCTAAAGCTTTCTTAGATTGTACCTCATTTTTTTCCATCCTGTTGCAGATCTTTGCAAACTCTGCAAAAAAGACAAACCTACGAACACCCCTACAATATCACTTATGAAAATAATAAAGAGGACCATCCACAGGGGCTAATCCCTGAAGCACTCCACTGATAGATCTTTTTATTGCCACTCACCTTTGCCTATCATTCAAATGGTTTCTAATCCACTGTACTGCCTTATGACCCATGCATAGGTTGCTCACTTCGTTATGAAGAGCCTGTGTAGATGAGGGTCAAGTCTTAAATCTAGTATACCCATCCAGTACTCACTCCTGATCAAATTCTGTGGTCTCACAGTCAAAAAAAACAATCAATAAAAATTATTCATAGGGCAGTCTTCATAGAATATTATTACTACCATCATTCATGTAAGGTGATTAATATTGAATTGAAGATTTATTTTATTTCTCACGCACAGAAATTACAGATACATTCAGAAATAAAGGTAAGCAAGAAGTATCAGGAGGCTGTTTGGGATGGTCATTCTGGGATCTTAATGTGTGATGTGATTTTATATTTGTCTTTTATAAATTATGGATGTAGACTGTATATTGCTACAAGAATGTCCTGTGGACTGACAGTTTATAAATGGACAATAAATAAATACATGCTTTTATTGAACTAGTTTAATATACCTTAGCTTTTGAGAGCTAGCCTGCTTTCATTACCTCAGTAGAGAGAGAGGTTAAATAGCTTTATTAAAGCAGAACCTGACATGGGTTGCTTCAGGGGTACAGTACTACAAACAATCATAATATCATATAAACATAAATTCCATAATTAAATTATAAAAACATACAACATGCAAAATGTGAGGGGTCCCATTAAAATTGTCTGCTCAAGGAGATTTTTTTTAATTTTATTTTTATTAATTTCGATTATATACAAGCAATATACTTTGTTCAGAAAAGTTCAGATAAGTAACAATACCCTCTAAAAGAGAAAAACAGTACAAAGGAAATGTCTATCTTTTAACTTCACAAAAGTCCACAATATGGATCCAAGAGTGCCTAGGTATGTGGAGAACAAAGAAAGAAAACATTTAACATCATCAAATCTTATAGAAAATATTTGGACATGTAACAGATTTACTTATATTATTAAGAGTTCTGAATAGTAACAGTTCCCAATTGTTGTCTGGCTGTTATAAAAGCCTCCAATTGAGAAGGCTCATAATAACATATTTCTGTGATTGGTATCCAATCAAATATTTGCAAGGATATTTAAGAAAAAATGTTGCTCCTATTTGAAGTGCTTGTGTTTTTAATTGAAGAAATTGCTTGCGTCTTTTTTGAGTATCCCTCGCAACATCTGGATAAATCCGGACTTTACTTTAAATATCTTTCTCTATTACGAAAGAAAAGTCTCATAATCCAAATTTTATCCGGAGCCAGAACCACAGTAGCCACTAAGGTTGCCATTGTTAATTGTTCCATTCCTGATGTTTCCAACAATGCTGAAACATCTAAAGCCTGATTTTCCTGAGATTGCTGTTTCTCTAGATCTTTAGTAGGAAGATAATATACCTGGGAAATTGGGGGAATGTTTTCATCCCCAATTTCCAAAATCTCTTTAAAGTAAGTTTTTAACATCTCTCGAGGAGAGATTGCTTGCTGTAAAGGAAAATTTATAAAATGTAAATTATTATTTTTTGAGTAGTTCTCAAAAATGTCAGTCTTTCTTCTGAGGTTTGATAAATCTTTTAACATATTATTCTGTATTTGTTGAATGTGTTGTATACAGTATCCTTTTCTTGTTTAATAATTTTTTGATTCAAAACTTTCATTTCACCCTCAGTTTCTTTCAAATTCCCTTTTAGAGATTCAAAATCTTCCGATAATTTTTTAACCTGAGGGCACAACACTTTGGCAAAGTCTGCTATTAATGTCCAAAGACTTTCTAAAGTCACTTCACTCGGTTTATTAAAGAAAACAGCAAATTGGTTGATCCGTACCTCAGATTGTTGAGAAGAATTTTCAGTTTCTTGACTGGAGGCTTGAGGTTCAGACAGCAATACCATCTCTGCAGTATCCCTAGGGGTTTGCAAACTCCCCGGTACCCCTGGTTGTTCTTGTCATACCTCCTGTCCTCCATTTCCTGTATGTTCCAGGATTGAGGACGCCGCCACGGGGGAACTGCTTCCTCGAGGTTGTAAGGGAGGAACTCTAGTGTCGGGGCTCAGCGTGACTTCGAGCCCATAGTTCCGCTCCGTGTCTCCATTTTCCCCGGAGGGAACAAGCGGGCTCGCTCCCAGCGATTCTACATCTGGAGTCCTGTGAAAATATTGAAGAATGGATTCGGGTCGGGTCAGTAAATCCTGATGTTGGGGGGTAGCGGCAGCGGCCCGACCTCTCCGTTTAGGCATTTCTTAAGGAATCAGCACGGAGACTCACAAAACACGTCCAGCTCATCTGGCGGCCATCTTGGATCCTCCACTTGCTCAAGGAGATTTTAAAAGCAAGTAATGTCAAAATCCATTTACACATATATTAAACAAAAAAAACATGCATTAGATACATGAAGAGGATAAAAACTATGAAATAAAGTGCACAAAAAATCAAAAAAATAAAAGAACAAATCTGTGCTTAGGATGGTTTTTATGTGCACTTTATTTCATAGTTTTTATCCTCTTTATGTATCCAATGCATATTTTTTGTTTAATGAATATGTAAATGGATTTTGACATTATTTGCTTTTATAATTTTGAGCACACACTTTTAATGGGACCTCTCACAGGAACACAGATGGAGTTTTAGCCATAGGCACCAACTTTTCAAAAGGATTGAGCTTGCTAAACTCAACACAAATTACCCCTTCCTGGATATAGTGAAGGGGAGTTTCTACAATATTGGGAGTGCTCAAGCACCCTCAGAGCTGGCCCCTATGGCTCTAACCCATAGAGGAGGAGGAGCCTAATGGTTAGTGCAATGGCCTGAGAACTGGGCTCAATTCCCACTGTAGCTCCTTGTGACTGTGGCAAGTCACTTAACCCTCTATTGACCCAGATACAAAATAAGTATCTGTACATAAAGGAAGGAAATCTACAAATGGCACTGAAAACTTGGGAGCCAAAAACATGTGCTATTCTATAAAGGGCACATGCCTTATATAGAATAGCGTTTAGCACACATCCCGCACCAGACTTATGTCTACTAAAACCTGGTGAAAATGCTGGTGCCCAAGTTAGGCATGGTAAAACAGTATTCTGTAATTCCACATGCAATTTTTGGAATGCCCTGGCCACATCCCCTTTTCAGATATGTGCTATGAGAGTTAAGCACTGAGCCTTATAGAATAGAGCACAGCCAGTTGTGCATGTAAACCTAATTTATGCAAATTAACTGCAATAATTGGCTGCTATTGCCTAATTATTGCTATTTGACTTCTGGTCGCCTCATCTCAAAAAAGATATAAAGGAATTGGAGAAGGTGCAGAGAAGGGCGACAAAAATGATAAAAGGGATGGGACGACTACCCTATGAGGAGAGGTTAAGACGGCTAGGACTCTTTAGCCTGGAGAGAAAGCGGCTGAGAGGTGATATGATAGAGGTTTACAAAATAATGAGCGGGATAGAGCGGACAGATGTGAAGCGTTTGTTTACGCTTTCTAACAATAATAGAACCAGGGGACTCAAGATGAAATTAGAATGTGGTAGGTTTAAAACAAATCAGAGAAAGTTTTTCTTTACTCAGCGCGTGGTTAGCTGGGGCGTATCTGAGGTTCAGCGGTAGGGGGGCAGGGGCTAGAGTGAGGGGGCACATTATAGCCCCCCCGGCCGCCGCCAACAACCCCCCCCCCCCACCGTCAACCCCCCCACACTGTCAACCCTCCCCCGCCGTCGCCATCACCTACCCCCGCCGAGGTCCGCTTCCTCCTGCCTGCCGGTGCCTTTTACTTCAGCTGGCGGGGGACCCAACCCCCGCCAGCCCAGCCGAGGTCTTGTTTAAGTTTTCTTCCTTGTGCTGTGCTGTGCATTAAAAGCTGCATCCCTTCCCTTCCAGTTTTGGACGGAGCCTGACGTCGCAGCACGTTGTACGTGCAGGACGTCAACATGCTGCGAAATCTGCGGGGGCCCATGCCCCTGTGGCCCCACACAGATACGCCCCTGGTGGTTAGACTCTGGAACTCATTGCCGGAGAAGATAGTGACGGCAGCTGGCCTTGCTGAGTTTAAAGGAGGTCTGGACAGATTTCTGAAGGAAAAGTCCATTGATCATTATTAAATTTTGGTTTTTTTGCCAGGTTCTTGGGGCCTGGATTGGCCGCTGTCGGAGACAGAGTGCTGGGCTTGATGGACCTTTGGTCTTTTCCCAGCGTGGCAGTGCTTATGTGCTTAAGGGCTCATTAATCAATTCAGTTGCACACACCACTTGGGCACAGTCTCAAGTTTCAGCACGCAACTTTAGGTGCCATGTATAGAATCCAGGGGAGTATATAAACTGCTTTGATTGTAACCACAGAAAGGTCCAACTCGGTATTTTTGAGTTCCTTTTTCCAGACCTTTTTCTATACTGTTCATCTACAGTGCATCCAAATCTCAAGGAGGCATGTCAAGGGCATGTTAAGGGTAGGATTTGGGCGTTCCTAAGACCTGGACATTTTTCAGCTATAATTGAACAAAACAAAAGCATCTAGGACTAACACTAAGACATTTTGAGCTAGACCTGTTTTAATAATGACTAAGCCACAAATAGTGCCCTAAATGACCATATGACCACTGGAGGAATAAAGGAATGACCTCCCCTTATTCCCCCAGTGGTCATTGACCCCCCTCCCACCCACCCCCAAAGATGTGAAAGAAATAGTATATACCAGCCTCTACGACAATTGCAGATGTTATAGACAGTCCTATTAGTGCAGCAAACAAGTCCCTGGAGCAGCCTAGTAGTCGGTGCAGTGCACTGTGGAGAAGATGACCCAGGCCAATAATCCACTCTGTTACACTTGTGGTGGAATTTGTCAGTCCTCTGAAATCCACCAAACACCTACTCTACCCACATATAGGTAACACCTGAAGCCATAAGGGCAATTGTAGTGGTGAATAGTTGGGTGCAGTAGGTTTTTGGTGGGTTTTGGAGGGCTCACTCTACAATAAGGTAAGGGTGAGATGTGCACCTGGGAGCTTTTATGTGAAGTCCACTGCAGTGCCCCCCTAGAGTGTCCTACAGCTCTGCTGGGATGTTTGTGCTGTCAGTCTAGTAAGAATGCTAGTTCCTCCTATATCCCTGGAAATATTTTTTCAAAGATGGATCAAAAAAAGATAAACACGCACAACATAAAAACATCTAGCAAGTGGTAATTTTTGAAAACATTAGACATTTTGCTGTTTTGAAAATTGTCCAAAACGTCCAAAGTCGGACTTAGACGTCATATTGAAAATGCCCATCCCCGTATACAATTCTCCCAGATCTTCTCTTTACTCTTGTAGCTCACTGACCCTTCAGGTTCTGTAAAGAAACTGACTCCAAAAGCACAGCAATAGTTCTTCTGAAAATACAGGTTCTCCCCTCTCTCTCTCTCTCTCTCTCTCTCTCTCTCTCTCTCTCTCTTTCTTCTATCCATTAGCCACCTTGGTCCTCAGGACCCTCTCCGGTGGACTCTGACCTTTTCTGATCTTCCCAGTAAGGTTTTCCAAGGTAGGAACTTCTTCCAGTCACCTTGATACACCTTACAACTTCAAGCCTGTTGGCCTGGGGACCACAATCCAGTAACTCCAGTAGCTCCAACCATGATCTCTGTTAGCTCTTCAGGGTGGAAGAAAAGGGCAGAACAGTAGCTCTTTTCCTTTGTCATATAATAGAGGGAGTGTATGCAAATCAAGTTAATGCATATTCATTGTGGATATCCTGAAAACCTGACTGGAAAAGGGTACTTCAGGACTGGACTTAGGAAACACTGTTCTACAGCATATACCTTTGCCATCAGCTACAGAGTTAATGACTGAGGCCAGGAATTTGTAAGGGGCTACTCACTTCCCCTTAAACGAAGAGTTACTGATCTGTTTTACAACAGCCCATCCAAGACAAACCTCCATTCCAAAGGTTTTTGTGGGTGAGAGACTTCAGTTAAGTTGAACCTTTTCAGTAAAGGAGACTAGGGTGGCCAGATCAAGGTTAACACAGTGTGTTCCCTATGTCAGTGTTTCCTAACCCTTTTCCTAATGGTATGCCTAGTCAGTTGGGAAATGGGTGGGTTTTCAGGATTATCAAAATGAATACCCATGAAGTAGATTTGCACACAGTAGGTCTCCAAATCTGTCTGATGCATATTCATTACCGATGTCCTGAAAACTAGACTGGTTATGTGTGCCTCCAGGTCAGGGTTGGTAAACATCACCCTATACCTCTGTCATTCATTTCTCTACTCAAGACTATTCTGTATTTTTGCATCTTCAGATGTCAGCATTCAGAAACCCAAGCATGAGCCAATTCGAATTATACACCTGACTCTGTCTACCAACTTGAACAGCATTTCAAATGGAGAAATAAGGATGCCAAGTGATGTCACAGTGACCAATTAGTAGAGCACCTGAAAAAAAGCCAGTTTCACAGAAGAATCTGAAAAGACAAGAGATCATATGTGGTACAGATTCTCATCAAAAAATAAAACAAAAAGTTCTGATAACAAGGGCAACCTCTCGAAACTGGTGCATCTAATACATAATATTGTATGACCCTAATCACCATTAATTATTGTATATAAATGTATATTACCATTAATTATTGTATATAAATGTATATTACTCTTGCAGCAGTAACATTACAGATGTACTCCAGTCTGTAGAAGATAATTCAAAGGCAGACTCTCTCTGCCCTATGAGTCATCCTGGTTTACTCTGAATGGATTGTTAAAGGTACAGTATGAGAGATGGGGAATGCTTTCTACATACTGAAATACTGTACACAGTAAAGAAGCAGGAGCTGAAAAGATTTTCCTTACTGCAATATATATGAAGAGATTTAATATCACAGTAGTTCAGAACCTATTCAGTCAGCACAAACATTGCTCTTAAGCTAAGCAAACATGCACCACATTGGATTTCATGATATTCAGAAAAATGTTTTGCTTTGAATGAAGGTCCTTAGATTCAAATTCAGACCCCTTTTATTTTGTCAAATAATGCTGGCTGGCATTTATTGAAATTAAGTTAACCCCAGTAGTAGAAAGACCTGAGAATCACAACTAAAGATCTCCCCTCAGTAGGCATGAATACCAAGCATGCTGCCAATAAATGTCATCTGAAATATCTTTCTAGTGCTTTGTTTTATCTGTTTATTTAGGATGCTTTTCTGGTGGGTCAGCCCAGGTAAAATCCCCAGGAGAATTTCTTCATGCATGAAAGTCACAAAAGCTCCAACAGCAATGATGCAAAACTAGGGGAACTGAACAAAGCAGAATGAAACATAAAGATAAAAGCATTTTCTCATGTCTGTTGGCACAGAGGATCAGATTGTAGGAGACAGTAAGTTACGCTGGGGTCTTCAGGTTCTCTTTACTGATGGCAAACCCTTTCTGACAAATTGTTGAACTACCATATGAGGCTGATAAGGAAAGATTTTCATTACTACTATGAAAATGTGTATTTTATCTCTTTGGAATGAAATAACAGAAACTGGTTTCAAAAGCAGGGCCTTTGGGCACCAGGACTGGCCTGATTAAACATGCTCAGAATCATTGGGATTATGTGTTAAATATCTCAATGTCCCCTCTCCATTCCAGGCTGCTCAGCTGATTAATGGTGAAGGAGGGTCTCCAGATTTATTCAGTAATTCTTTATTTCATTTGCATGCATTTCAGGTGTATTCTTAATTTTGCTACATTTTTTTCCTAAATCACCCAAATCACTGTTTTCAGTGGCAGATATACATATTGGTTTCTTTGCATAAAACCTGCCAGATGATGCCATATAATTTACAATTAGCTGCAGATGTGCTAAGAGTCTTGATGACCTGTCAGTTGGCAACAACTTGCAGATCTCTGTAGCCCAAAAAATAAAAAAGCAAATGTATCAAAGCTATTAATCAAATTACAGTGTACAGAAATAAAGTTAAACAAAAAAAAATAATATAAACTGATGTTTTTTCCCTAGAATAACTTACCCCCCCCCCCCCTTTTTACAAAGCCGCGCTAGTGGCTGCTGGTGCAGTAATGCTGACACAACCCATTCACCTTAAATGGGCTGTGTCGGCATTGCCGCGCGGCTTTGTAAAAGGAGGGACCCTTTTACTAAGCTGCACTAGTAAATGGGCTTAGCATGTCCTAACATGGGATTTCCTGAGTGCTAAGCCCATTTCTAGCACAGCAGTAAAATAGACATTTTTCTATTTGTTGAATTTCTGGCCATGTGCTAATGTTAGCATTAGCACACGGCCATTTAATAAAATTTAATATGGGAGCACTTAGTATCTCCTATTTAGGAGGCGTTAAGGGTTCCTGCATTATGAATGCAGTAACCAGTTAGTGTGCTGGTAATGCTAGTGCACAAGTTGAATATCGGTCTCTGCCCCTGACATGCCCCTTCCCAAAAAATAGTTTTAAAATAAATATGGCAGACTTAGCACGCACAAATGGTAAAACTAACACAGATCGACTTACAGCATCCTGTGTTGGGCCATTTTTCCTGCATTAAGCATGTGTTAGCACTTAATGCAGCTTAGTAAAAGGGCCCTTTAATGCATTTTGAGGGTGATTCTGTAGATCCCCTATGGGTAAGGTTTTTTAAACAGGGTGGTACGATGGTAAAATCACGGTGTAGGGTCCCACGCTAAACTCTCACCACTTAAGGAAGGTACAAAGAAAGGTGGGGAAATTCTGTATTTTGTATATTATACAGTGTGCCATGCAAGATGTTAAGCGAATTCCCCTAGATGTTACAAAATTTTAATGATGACAATATTGCACTAACTTTTAAATTATAATAATTTATTGCACAAGATGTTTCTTTTTAACTTTTCAGAAAATGTATCAACTTTCAATCAATAAACTTTCCTCTGAAATTCTCAACACCACAAATCAGATAAGTAGTACAAATAATTACTTTCTCTGTTACTCAGAATTTTAACTACGAAATTTTAACAAGAAAATTGATTCTTTGTGTCAATTGCTTTCTTACAGACGTCCACTTCCTTCACTTTGCAATGTAACAATCTCAGCATAAACCTCCAGGTAAGTATTTACGTGTAAGTTCAAAATCTCTGAAACGGTGTAGGTGGTGATTTTGTACTTAGCTGCTTCAGTTGAACTTTCTTGTATGATGGTAACTTTTGTCTTTTGTGGTAGTTGGTGCACGTGTCGCTCCTGCAATGGTCCTCCTGCGTTGCCCAACAGCCTCTGTACCTGTACTCTGGTTAACCAAAAGAAATTGAAACCCTGTCTCCCTATCCTGAGGGAATTTTTATAGGGATTTTTGTTATCAAAACTGTGGCCAACCTATCTAGAGTAAATCAATAGATAATTAATATTCCCTATTGCAGGACCTGCCTTATTACTTTTCCCTGCCTAATGAGGAACGCTCTTCTGCTTATATTGACACACCTTGTAACCAGTCACACATTTCATACCTCACTGCCCTCATACACAGCAGTTCAGCTAAGGACAACAGTCCTGTTTCAATTTTTAATCAGCACCAATTCTCACTGCAGACCGGTGCAAGGTGATCACAACCCTGCTTCATGGCAGGTCAATGGGAACACACCAGATTTGCACACTCACCCTTCACCAACAGGCTTCTACACAATTTGTAGCCCCTCCAAACTCAGGCAAACCCCTCAGTACAACCACCCATTAACATATATGCATTGCACTCAAAGTGTCAGTCAAATGCACTGTGGCCACAACTCTGCTCTGAGACAGATCAGCGGAAACACAACAATTTTCCTGCACACTCACTGTCACTAGCCACCTTCACTTGTTACCAGCAGGCTATTATATAGCTTATAGCCTATTTCAACTCAGGCAAGCCTTTCTGTATAACCACTTAGCAAATTAACACATATGCACTCCCTCAGTGCCAGTCGGGTGTGCTGTGGTTTTCAGTGTGATTTCCAGCCTGTCTAGTCACACAAATTTCTTATACATACATGGGCAGATCATCTTTCATGCAGGTATATCTTCCCTTTACCTACAGTCTCTCAGCTTTACTGAATTCCACTCTCTCTGTATCACCAGGTGTTCTGATTCAGTCAAATTATACTCTATTGAGGTTCTCCTCCTCATCCACACTCAATTTTCCAAGCACACAGACAGAGCACCTCTCAAACCGGTCCTGTCTCTTCTGTGTCAACAGTTCCTCTCACCTTGTATCAGACAACTCTTTATTTAAGCTCTCTCTCCTGTATAAATCAACTCTTACACACACACAGGTCTGTCTTCTCCTGTGTCTTCAGTTCCTCTCATAGTATCCAGCTCTGCCTCCCCCTAGCAACAGGACTGCAGCTTGGCCATCTGACCTAGCAGCACCAATCAGACACTAGCTTGTGGCAGGTGAAACAACTATTACAGATTGTAAACTTTTCACAAACTCCATTTTAAAATCAGATTTTCCCATTAAAGTGTATGGAGAAAATGGATTTCCATACAAAATACACTATAAATTACATTACTCTTTAATAAGAATTATACCATCATCCAGGCCACATTTTCCAGAATCCAATCCATGTTTTACATTTTTTTTAACCATAAACAAGCACCATTTCACATCATTTGCATGTATACCCCCCTCCCCCCCCCCCCCCCCCCCCCCCAAAGTGCCAGCAGACCCCTGGGCAGCCTGTTTCACTAGCAGACCCAGGATGGCTCTTTTACAGGGGACACCCAGCATTTTATTTATTTTTTTAATACCCCATCTACAATTCCATAAAGAAGGAGCTGATTTTTAGGTAAGCAAACCAGAGGGAATCAATGACACAAACCAGATGACAGTATAGAACAGATGGCTGTGCTTTATGATCTGAAGTAAACCTGTTGGGGGGGGGTCTTTTACTAAAGATTAGCTCGAGTTATCTGCATCAGGGCTCATAAGAATAAAATGGACCCTGCTGCAGATAATTCAAGCTAATCTTTAGTAAAAGATCCCCTTGCTGAACTGTACAGGAAACAATCTGCTATAAAACCACTTTATCCCCAAATTCTATATAGTGTGACCTAAGTTGCGCGCATATCATAATTGGCTTAACAAACCAATCAGTGCCGGTAATTGCCACTTAAAAAGCAATTATTTCCACTAATTGGCTTTAATTAGAATGTACATGCATAACTTTCTTAGCATCTCTATATATAAAACACACCTCCAATATTCTAATGAAGCCTCCATAAGTCCCAACATTCTAAATCTGTGGTGGTGTAGATCAAAGTTTGCCCATGAGTGTTTGCCCTGCCCTCGCCTGTAAGGGAAGGGATGCTACTTTAGCTATCATAAGAGGGGGGGGAGAGGGGGGGGCAGAGGGGGGGGAACACACTCACTGTGTCTCACTTACGCACTCGCACACAGTCATTCTGAGACACACTCACTCACAGATACACAACCACACAGACACAATCTCTCTCTGAAACACAATCACATAGTCACTCTCTCTCACACAGTCACTCTCACACACACACACTCACTCAAACATACACACTACAAGGAAAACCTGGCTAGCGCCCGTTTTATTTGTTTCGGAAACGGGCCTTTTTTACTAGTATTCTATAAAGTGATGTGTGTAAATTCTAAGACGCAGATCTGGAAAGGGGGCATAGCTAAGGGAGGGGCATGGCTGGGTCATGGGCATTCCTAGAATTTATGCTGTGAGGAATATGAGGGTGAGAGGGAGAATGAAGGCACATGGAGGAACGAGAAGGCTCGAGAGGGAGGGAGACTGGGTAGAGAAAGGAAGGAGTCTTTTCCCATGGGGGATTGGAGAAAAGGAATAGACTACAATTCCCAGCAGCCCCTGAGTAGGTCCCATGGTAGAAACAGGGACTTCAATCCCCAACAGCCCCCAGAGGAGGTGAGGAGAAGGGCAAGAGAAGGGAGTTGGAAAAACCTGTCCCAGAGAGCCAGGATGAGGGAAGGAGTTCTGAACCTGTCAATCAAGCAAATGGAGAGCAGCTGAGCAATGGGTGTGGGGAGGAACCTATGGACTGGCAAGGGGAAGAAAAGGGGGAGGAACTAGAGCAAGAGGAGCTGATGGAGATTGCTGCTCTGACTAAACTGGAAGGAAAGGAGGTGAAACAGGAGAGGGCTGCTCGGGAGAAGAGCCTGGTAGAAGAAGGGGAAAGGTGGCTATCCCACGAGGAGAGCTGAGAGAACAGGTTTACCACGGAAGTGGTCAGGGTATAATGCTGGCCTGGTTGGGGTGAGGTGAGACCCTTGCCACTCTCCCACTCTCCCCAGGTTGATTTCTTTTGAAAGGGAGAGAGGAGGAGTGGTGGTTTGGGGGCATAACTGCTATACATGAACTGCTGGGAGTTTGAACCCTTTCTGAACTGCTGTGTTTGGGGAATTGTTTTGCCTAACTGCTGACATGAACTGCTGGGGAGGGTTTGAACCCTTTCTGGAGCTACCCTGTTTGGAGAATTACTTTGCATACCTGCTATACATAAACTGCTGGGAGTTTGAGCCCTTTTTTTGTTACATTTGTGTCCTGCGCTTTCCCACTCATGGCAGGCTCGATGCAGCTTACATATACAGGTACTTATTTGTACCTGGGCCAATGGAGGGTTAAGTGACTTGCCCAGAGTCACAAGGAGCTGCCTGTGCCTGAAGTGGGAATCGAACTCAGTTCCCCAGTTCCCCAGGACCAGAGTCCACCACCCTAACCACTAGGCCACTCCTCCACTCCCTTTTTGAGCTACTTTGTTTGAAGAATTGCTTTGCATAACTGCTTTATATGAACTGCTGAGATTTTGGAATCTTTTGGTTTTTTGTATTGTTTTGAATACTATGCTGTTGAACTGCTATGCTTCTTGAGAAATGCTGTGGTGGGAACTACCTTTGGAGGAGCAGTTGAAACAAAGGGATTACAATAAAGTATAATGATCTGACCTTGTGGATTGCCATGTGCTCTTTAGCAGTGGATTACAGCACACAGCTCAGCTAAAGGGCCGAGGGACTCGAGTCTCCTGGTGCAGGAGACTTTTCCAAGAGTCTACCGGTGGTGGAGACCTTACAATGCACAGTGTTGTAGAATATGCCTGATCCATGTATAACTTTGGTGTCAGCATTTATACCAAGGTTTAGTTGGTATAAATGGCTACGAATATTGTTGCAGAAAACAGGCCTTGGCACATTCTATAAACTATGCCTAAATTTAGGCATATTCTATAAACTGTGCCTAACTTTAGGCATAGATTATAGAATACACCTAGGCGTATTTTTTTTTTCAGTACCGATTGTTTAGGCGTCATAAGTAGAATCTAGCCCTATCTGTGTATAGACCCCTGACACAACCACCTTGCTGAAACATGGGCCGTGTCAGGTCCTTCAATAAAGCCTGCTTCCTCTGACCTAAGGCTCCGCCTCTTTGTTCCTTCTGTGGCACACTACATTCTTCTTTGGTACCAACATTTAGGTACCAAGAATGTGTGCAAATGACTAGAATACTATAATATATACACATGTGTGCATTTATATGAACGTAATGTTCTGGCTATGTACTATTCTGTAAAATGGTGCTTAATGGTGGTTAAATGTGATGACATGTAGTTTGAAGGTGAGCATGCACATGCATGGAGGCTAGGCAGAACATGAGCAAAATGTACATCTGCTTCATCTGCTATAATTTGCATACATTTTTTAGCAATCTAGGCATAACATTCATTACTGAAATAAGAAATAAGTTAAAGAAAATAATTATCAAAGACACAAAGACATATTTTTACTAACATGTAGCAAAGGTTTGCATTTACTATACATCAACAGGATGATTCTATAACTGGGCACTACCAAAGGCATTGGTTATGACACTGGAGGCTGACCAAAACTGCTTTTTTTTTTTTTTTCAGTTTCAGCTGAAACCGAATCTGCAGTCGAAACTGTCTGATTGTTTTTGGCCAAAACTGAAACTATTACCGAAATACATCTCCTGGTTTTGGCTGAAACCAGACGTTTTATAATGTCAACAAGTTCATTGAGCAATACTTTTGATGTATACAGGAAGCACTTTTTGTAATAACCAAATTGATCTAGTTGTACAAATCTGTACACACTAGCCGTTGAGCCCGTTAAAACGGGCTAGTGGGTCGCCACTGCCCCCTCCCCCCGATGTCGCCGCTGGCCCCTCCCCCCCGAGTTCGCCACTGCCAGTACCCCCCCGAGTCACCACCGCCGCCACCCCTCCTCCTAGCCCGTCTCTTCACTATTCAACTACATCTCCGCAGCAGGCAGATCAGCTGAGCTCCTGTCGGCCTTCCTTCTCTGCCTGTGTCCCGCCCTCGTGTTGACGCGGGGGGCGGGACAGAGAGGTAAGTCTCTACTGCGCATTTGCGAGTGAGTACGGTCACTCGCCATTTATATGTTTGATATTCATGGGTAATATTTCTGTGACTACAATGTACTAGATTACAGAATCCAAATATACTGGCCTGTCTTTGTTAAATGTTATTTGCAATTTGCAAAGACCCAACAAACTTCAACACAATCAATAATTACATTTAAGCTAGTACATAGTATAAACCACAAACAAAAGTTTCTCTTTGTTCTGATCAAGCATGCTGCTGCACTGATCTACATACTATTGACCAGCTAAACTAAACAGCTGCTCACTTGCTATACTAGTTCACAGAGCAGACAGGTACTCATTGGCAGGTGGATCCAGACTTGGAAACTCACTGCAATGCCAGAGGCCAAAACCATTGGTAGAACAAGGTACCCATGACTTCTTTAAATACCCCACAATCAGTTGTTCATACACTGGTTCTTGTTCAGTCCCAGGGATGTCAACTTCTGCAGCAACTGACATGCTGTCATTTGCCTTCCACAGACAATGCCAATGCCAATGCAGTCTCAGACTGCTCAGTAGCCGATGTTTCACACTCCAGGATGTTCACATCACCTACAGGCAGTTCCTTAATGGATGTTGCTGATCACAGATATTCAATCAATCACTTTGGCAGGCCACCCACCACCTCCTGCCTGGTCAGGTTTGCATCTTAACCTTCAACATCACAATTAGCATCTAAATTTACAGCTCCAGTCCCAACTCTTTATAGCTATTTCAGGTCTGGTTGGAACACTATAGCACTAAAATAAAGGCTTAAGAGTAATCGGAATCCACTTTGGGGAAAAGATTTCTAACATCTTAGAAAGCAAGCAGTGAGCCAAGGCTGTAAGGCAGAGGGGCACTTTACAGAGAAGGCAATCAGTAATGGAAAGGTGCATCTTACAATGAGAGGCAGGTACACACAACGATATTGGTCAGATATTGTGCATCAAGACGCCAGCAGAGGATGAAAGGCAATACATTTTGAGGAAGACTGATTTTAGAAATCACAGGTAACTGTAAAGAGCTCTTCCACTGCTTTCTGACTTTTTGAAGATTGTTCATGCTAACAAACTCCAGCTCCACACCAACATCTCCCACCTTCTCTTTATCAGTGGCTCTCACAGAGGTTCCAAAATGATTTCTTGTTTCAACAAGCATTTGTCTCTTTTTTGAAGGACTCCCATGTAAAAATATGTGCTCATTTGAAAACATGAAACATCAATGATACTGTGGGGCTCATATTCAGAGCCCTTAAACATACAAAGTACCATAGTAACTTATAGTACTTTGTGTGTCTAAGTGAAAATGAGCCCTGTTATGTTTTGGGGTTATTATTTACTAAGATGCATTAGCTGCTTAAAGTGGCTTTTAGCACATGTTAATAGTGCCTCGTTAAGCAGGTAACATAGAAAATACCATTTGGGGGCAGGGAACAGGTGGGGACTGCACCTTACAGTTAACATAAAGGCATAGGTGTAGTTTGTTTTCTTACTTTGAGGGGAGTAAAGGGAAGGAAGTCATTCCTGACAGTGGGAGCAGGGGATGAATTCAGCATAAGTACTCACCCCAAACTACACTTAGATAATGCAGACCAATTAATCCCACATGGAGAAATAGCCTAGTGGCCAGCCCAGTGGTCTGAAAGACAAGGAAGCCAGTGTTCAAATCTCACTTGTGACCTAGGGCAAGTCACTTAACCCGCCACTGCCTCAGGTACGAACTTGTCCTCTGGGGACAGAGAAATATCTAGTATACCTGAATATATCTTGCCTTGAGCTCCTACAGGAAAGGAATAAGCTAAATCCAAATAAATAAATAGTGCTCTACACATGTAGTTGTATATTTTATTTTTGGAAGAGGAACTGGCCCATTGCTTAGAGCAATGGGCTGAGAACCAAGGAAGACAGGGTACAAATCCTACTTCTTCCAGTGACACTTCTGGTGGCCTTGGACAAGTCACTATGATGCTAATTTTAGAAGCATTTTTTCCTGTTTAGACATCTATAAACTGGCATTTAGATGTCCACAGAGCATGAACGTCCAAATTCTGATTTTACAAAGCTAGGATATGAGCATCTAAAACTAAAGAATGCCCATATAGCAAGGAGATATGGTCTTTGGACTAGGGGCCAGCTGCACAAAGGCGGCTGTTAAACATGGCTGCTGTGGTTTGACATTGCTGTTAAATGCATTTGACACTAGACCACCATAGAGGTTTTTGAGTTGTGCGGAGTTGGGGGCTCAAAAGGGGGTTCAACGGAGTCCAGCAGTGATCTAGTGACCTCCTCTCCCATCCGCTTCCAGAAAATCACTGCGGGTCCAGTGGCCCCCCCCTTCCAGGGCCCCTGCCCCATAAAACCCTGGTAGTCCAATGGACCCCCTTTCAAGCCCCCTCCACTCTAAACAACCCTCCCCCCAAAACAATCCCTCCAGTGGAGTGCTGCTCAATCATAAATGTGCTTAGTAGCAGGTGTAACTCCCAAAGCTGATCTTTTAGAACACATACGATTAGTCCTCTTCTGAAATGGGGAATAAATATCTACGAACTTGCCACACCGACTCAGACCAAGCCTCCTTGCCATTTTCATGCACTCGGATTTGATACTCACATATCCTGTAAAATGGGGACTTAGATGTTTATGCAAGATATATTTTTAAGTGTCATTTATGACACACAAATGCAAATAGGACTTGTAAAATGAGCATCTAAATATTTATGTCAGCCTTTTTAGATTCTTAAAAGTTTACTTTTCCCAGAGCTTCTTAGGTTGCATAAAGACCTCCCCCTTTCGCGATAGAGTGAAACTACATGGCAGTTGGAGCACACAGTGAGAGTCAGGCACTGCCATGGATGGTTCTCCGGTGATGTGGCTGAGGCCCTTCTCAGGCTGCATAAAAACCTACTCCCTTCTGTGACATGTGGCCATGGGCACGTGGCTGTGAGTGTATGACCAACGGGGTATGACACACCCCTTCAAAGCCCCATCAGAGCCATCTGAAGAGCCAGGAGAAAGAGATTTTGCTGGTCAGTCCCTGTACTTATGGGGAAGCGAAAAGGAGGCGAGTCAGTAAAACTAGGGACATCTCTGATAAAAGACCCCATGGATCGTCATGTATGGGTAGGAGGAGCCACTTTGAGTGCTGGAACTGTAAGTACAGTCTCTCTCTCTCTCATCAATCTCCTTGTCATTGGGTGGAAAAACACCACCTCCCCAGCCTGCACAGACTAGGGAGTGGTTGGAGTCTTCCAAGAATAGAGGTTCCATTACTTCGATGGGAGTTTGTTCCTCCCAAGAGTCTACTCCTGATTTACTAGAAGAAGGATCTAAAGCCATAGTACCTGTGCCTGCCCCTATTAAAATTCAATCTTTTCAATTACCTAATTCCATTCCCACAGCTGTGCTGAGTGACTTTTCTTTAAAGGACATTGGCACAGCTGTGCTTCGAATTGAGAAAGTTTTACAGGACAATTTGTTGAAGTTGTTTCATACATTTTTGAAACACGACAATAGAGTTACAAAAATAGAGCAGCAAACAGTGAAGGTGGACTCCCAATTAAGAACAGCAAAGCTGCTTTTAGCAGCTGTGACTAAGCGCAATCTGTTGCTACATATGCGAATAGAGTCTAGCTCCAAGAGTGTTGTTAAAGATGTATTTGAAAGATGTTTTGCAACTCCCTGATTATGAATCTTATTTTGTTCACAGTCTGTATTATTTGTCTAGGGAAGTAAAGGAAATAAGAGAAGAAGGTGGCATGGATGTAATTAATTCACCTGACAGCCTAGGCATTTCTCAGTTTCTTGAATCTTCACAAGATGTAATTAATAAATGTGCTATGCTGTTAGTTATTTTGCGATCAACAGATCGGAAGCTTGCCATCTTAAAGGCTTATATCCCTAAAAAGAATTTGCTACTTTGTGGTCAGGCGGCATTTCTTTTAGAAATGTTTCTAGACCTTCCCAGTTAAGATGCAAGGGTTTTTCTTCGATTGAAGACAAAAGTGGTAGCAATAGGAGCTTCAATTTTCTTGAAATTTCCTTGCAAATGTTTGATTGATTATGAAGATAAGGAATATGTGTTTTTTGATCCATTGCAGCTTGAGAATTTCCTTGTTGGAAAACCAGTAAAGGAAAAAAAATCAGACTGCAATTGAGTTTGCTTATTATTTTGATGGTTGTAGAAAGATAAAATGGTTCAGAGATGTTAGAAACCTCTTTACTTTGATTTTCTTTCGGAGGGTTTTCTCCTTTTTGTTTTGTTTATTCCTTGAAGGCTTCAACAATTATATAAGGTACCTCCCGTGATGTGGACTTGAATTTAAGTATTGTATTATGGGGTTTTTTTTTTTAAAAAAAAGCTTTATGTATTTGTCATGTTATTTGCTTCTATAATCCATACATTCCTAATTTTAAAAAAAGGTGACCTCTCCTAGTCCTTCCAATAGAGCACTACTCAATAGAAGCACTTTTCTGACATTTAGATATCCTGGGTAGCAGGCCTTCATCCCTCTATCCTTCATTTGGGACATAGATTTCCATTCAGTTTTGTAATGGCGTATGAATGTCCTGTTTACATAGAAACATAGAAATATAGAAAAACGTAGGCAGATAAAGATCGCATGGCCTATCCAGTCTGCCCAACCTTGCCATCTACTTTCCCTATCACTCCCTTAGAGATCCTATGTACTTGTCCCAAGCTTTCTTGAAGTCAGATATTGTTTTCATCTCCACCACTTCCACAAATTCACCATACAGAAATATTTCCTCAGGTTACTTCTCAATCTATCCCCTTTCACCTTCATCCTATGTCCCCTCGTTCCAGGGCTTCCTTTCAATTGAAAGAGACTCACCTCCTAGGCATTTATGCCGCATAAGTATTTAAATGTCTCTATCACTCTCCTCTCCCACCTTTCTTCCAAAGTATAAATATTGAGACCTTTAAGTCTGTCCCCATATGCTTTATGATGAAGACCACTTAAAATTTTAGTAGCCACCCTATGGACCGACTCCATCCTGTTTATATCTTTTTGAGAGTGTGGTCTCCAGTCTCACCAGAGTTTTATACAGGAGCATCATCATCTCCTTTTTCCTACTGGCTATTCCTCTAGCTTTCACTGTCACCTCTGCTACCTGTTTGGATACCTTAAGATCATCACATATGATCATACCCAAGTCCCGTTCATTTTTCATGTACAAAAAATTTTTCCCTCCTAAACTGTACCATTCTTTCAGGCTTTTGCAGCCCAAGTGCATGATCCTACATTTTTTAACATTAAATCTTAGCTGCTAGGTCCTTCCTCATGTTATCCACACCATCAGGGGTGTCTACCCTATTGCAGATTTTGGTATCTGCAAAGAGACAAATCTTACCAGACAGACGTTCATCAATATCGTTTAAAAAATTGTTAAAAGAACCGTCCCAAGAACCAAACCCTGTGGCACACCACTGGTAACATCCTTTTCCTCAGAATGAGCTCCATTTACCACTACCCTCTGTTGCCTTCCACTCAACCAGTTCCTAACCCAGTCAGTCACTTTAGGGCCCTTACCGAGGGCACTCAGTTTATTTATTAGTCGTCTATGTGGAACAGTGTAGAGGCTTTGCTAAAATCTAAATACACTGCATCTAGCACTCTCCCTCAGTCCAACTCTCTGGTCACCCAGTCAAAGAAATAAATCAGATTTGTGTGACGAGCACTGCTTCTACTGAAACCATGTTGCCTCAAGTCCTGCAATCCATTGGATTCCAAAAACTTTATAGTTCTCTGTTGTAGAAGAGAAGTGTTTCCATTAATTTATTCACCACAGAAGTCAGACTGTAGTTCCCACCTCTTCCTTACTTCTGTTTTTGTGGAGAGGGACCACATGGCAAGTAGCTCTCTACTAGTTGATATTCTTTAAGAGGTCATTTATGTGTTTAAGTGCCCATTTAAGCCTGCAAATTACTAGAATACGGCCATTTTAGCACCTTATTGCTGCCTACAACTAGGATCTGCTTATATTTCCACCTGCATGTTCTGATTACCCATTTTTATGCACATACACCACTGAGTAATTTTATCTGTGCCTACCTGAGCATGTAAACCACTGTTATATAGGCTCAAACTGCTTACAATTCTATACCCATCCCTACCTCAACTCTTCATTATAGTCAATTATTCTAATTAGGACAACAAGAGGAGTGTTTTCATTAGAGCTTTAATTATATTTAATTAGTTTCTGAGAAGCAAACACTAAATAAATAAATTACATATTATACCATATAATCATACGGCTATTTATATTCATCTGATGCCCCAATACTTTAAGAAGGTTTAATTAAACAACTCTATAATACTAAGATGCAGACAGCAGTCCAGCAGTGAGAGGGATGCTATTCAGTCTTTGCATTCAGTGTCACATGTATGATTATCTCCCGGTTGGTGAGAGGTTATATGTGTGTGCTCGATGCAAAGAGCTCCTAACTCTCGGAGAATGAGTCCATTCTCTTGAGACTAGCGTAGCAGATTTGGAGGACCTAAGGGATACAGAAAGGTACATAAAATTGGCCTACAGGGGATATTGTAGAGAAGTCCCACCTCCAATCTGGCATCCCCTGTGCTGCCTTGGAGGAGGAAGATCTTCTAAAAGGCGAGCATCAGCCTGGTGCAGTTGGAAGTAATCCTGTAGCCAGGACCAGCCCACAAGGGGATGCAATATCCTCTCACACCAAGGATGTGTCTCCAGGAGCTTCTGCCCAGGAAGGAAGAGTTAGGATGGCCGTTGTAGTTGGTGATTCGATTATTCGGCATGTAGATAGCTGGGTGGCTGGTGGACATGAGGATCACCTGGTCACTTGCCTGCCTGGTGCAAAGGTGGCGAACCTTACGAGTCACCTAGATAGGATTTTAGAAAGTGCTGGGAGGAGCCGACTGTGTTGGTACATGTGGTTACCAATGACATAGGAAAATGTGGGAGAGTGGTTCTGAAAGTTCAAATCCAGAACCACTAGGGTAGCGTTTTCTGAAGTGCTCCCCATTCCACATGCAGGGCCCAAGAGACAGGCAGAGCTCCAATGCGTGGATATGGTGATGTGCAAGGAGGAGGGGGAGGAGTATAGATTTGTAAGGAACTGGGCAACATTCTGGGGAAGGGGGAGCCTATTCAGGAATGATGGGCTCCACCTTAACCAGGGTAGGACCAGGCTGCTGGCATCGGCATTTAAAAGCAGATAGAGCAGCTTTGAAACTAGAACCTTGGGGAAGGCTGACAGTCATTCAAAAGCACATGGTTCGGAACAAGGTATCCTTCAACGATATCACCAAAACAAGGAAGATAGGGTTTGCCAATAGTGAGGTTGCAATAGAGACCATGGTAGACCAGCTGTCTTTAAAGAAAAAGAAGACAAAATATTGCAACTTAAACACTGCCAACTGCTGAGCAAGATGTAAAAAGGAACAACAAAAATAGTTTGAAATGTCTATATGCGAATGACAGGAGCCTAAGAAATAAGATGGAAGAGTTAGAATATATTGCACTAAATGAAAATTAGATATAATAGGCATCTCTGAGACCTGGTGGAAGGAGGCTAACCAGTGGGACACTGTCATACAGGGGTACAAATTATATCGTAGTGATAGGGTGGATCGAATTGGTGGAGGTTTAGCATTGTATATTAACGAGAGCCTTGAATCAAATAGATTGAAAATTCTGCAGGAAACAAAACACATCTTGGAATCCCTATGGATTGAAATTCAATGTGTAAAGAGAAAAAAGATAGAGATAGGAGTGTACTACCATCCACCTGGCCAAGATGAAACAGACAGATGTAGAAATGTTATCAGAAATTAGGGAGGCTAACAAACTGAGGAGCACAATAATAATGGGTGATTTCAATTACCCTGATATTAACTGGGTAAAGGTAAAATCAGGGCATGCTAGGGAGGTAAAATTCCTTGACAAAATCGAGCACTGCTTTATGGAACAACTAGTACAGGAGCCAACAAGAGGAGGAAAAATTCAAGATCTAATCCTTAGTGGAGCACATGATCTGGTGCAGCTGGTAATGGTGCTAGGGCTGCTTGATAACAGTGATCATAATATGATCAGATTGGATATCAGCTCTGAACTACACACAGGAAATCCAATACATTAGCATTTAACTTTCAAAAAGGAGACTATGATAAAATGATAAGAATGGTGAAAAAAACACTTAGCAGCTCTGAAGGTCAAAATTTACATCAGGTGTGCTTGCTGTTCAAAAATACCATCCTGGAAGCCCAGGCCAAATATATTCCATGTATTTAAAAAGGAGGAAGGAAGACCAAACGACAGCCGGCATGGTTAAAAAGTGAGATGAAGAAGTTATTAGAACTAAAAGAAATACCTTCAGAAAATGGAAGAAGGATCTCACTGAAAATAATAAGAAACAGCATAAGGAATGGCAAAGAGGGACTTTGAAAAAAGATTGCGTTGGAGGCAAAAACATATAGTAAAAACGTTTTTTTAGGTATATTAAAAGCAAGAAGCCAGCAAAAGAATCAGTTGGACTGCTAGATGGCCAAGGGGTTAAAAGGGGCACTCAGGGAAAGCAAAGCCATAGCATAGCATAGAGAGCAAAGGAATTCTTTGATTCGGTCTTCACCAAGGAAGATTTGGAAGAAATACCAGTGCCAGAAATGGTATTCAAAGCTGATGAGTCAGGGAAAATGAATGAAATCTCTATAAATCTGGAAGATGTAATGGCGCAATTTGATAAATTGAAGAGTAGCAAATCGCCTGGACTGGATGGTATTCATCCCAGAATACTGAAAGAATTGAAAAATGAACTTGCAGAACTATTGTTAGTAATATTTATCTTTAAAATCAAGCATGGTACCGGAAGATTGGAGGGTGGCCAATATAATGTCGATTTTTTTAAAGGTTTCAGACATGATCCAGGAAATTATAGACTGGTAAGCCTGACGTCAGTGCTGGGCAAATTGGTAGAGACTATTATAAAGAACAAAATTACTGAGCATATTCAAAAGCATGGATGCCTTTTGAAAATCCAGATACACATTATTGACCAGCTCACCTTTATCCACATGTTTGTTCACCCCTTCAAAGAAATGTAATAGATTGGTGAGGCAAGACTTCCCTTCACTAAATCCAAGTTGGCGTTGTCTCATTAATCCATGCTTTTGAATATGCTCAGAACCCCTGGGCTAAGATAACTGCATAAATAGGATTGTGTTTTATGCAGTTCATCGTAGCTGGTTAAGGGTCCATTTTCCTAAGCTGCGGTAAAAGGGGACCTGCTCTGGCATCAGCATATGCTTTTGACGCACACTGAGGCCCCATTTACTACAGCAGGTAAAAGGCTGTCTTTTAAAAAAAAAAAAGAAATGGCCATGCGGAAAGTGGAGATGAAAACGGTAACAGAATTCAAAAAATGCGTGGGATGGAAACATAAAGGAATCCTGTTCAGAAGGAATGGATCCTCAGAAGCTTAGCGGAGATTGGGTGGCAGAGCCGGTGGTGGAAGGCGGGGCTAGTGGTTGGGAGGCAGGGCTAATGCTGGGCAGACTTCTTCGGTCTGTGCCCTGAAAATGGCAGATGCAAATCAAGGTAAGGTACACACATAAAGTAGCACATACGAGTTTATCTTGTTGGGGAGACTGGATGGACCATACAGGTCTTTCTCTGCCATCATCTACTATGTTACTTGCCGTGCACCTGTTTCGGGAGGGAGCACTTACCGCCACCCATTCAGGTGGTAGTAAGGGCTCCCGTGCTAACCCAGCAGTAACTGGGCAGTGTGTGGCACTGCTCAACTACCATTGGGTAAACACCGGCACTACAAAAATAAAAAATATTTTTGTAGCGCTGGACATGGCGTGCACTGGGGCTGGGACTACTGCTGGGCTGCTGTGGTACCCCAGAAGTAGTTCCAGATTAGTGAGCGGTAAGCCCGTGTTTTTGGCTACCGCTGCTTAGTAAAAGACCCCCTAAGTGCTGAATATCACACTTAGGGGCCCTTTTCCAAAGGCACAGTAAGCTGTATGTGCATGCAGCATGTACAAAAATGAGACTTCCGCCAGGCTAGCGCACCCCCTGGTGGTAATTTTGGATTTGGCGCATGCCCCATACCGCCCTTTTACTAAGCCACGTAAGCGTCTACGCATGCCCAATGTGTGCCCAAAATGGAGTTACCGCCCCGACTACCGCGTTGGTTCTTGCGGTAATTTCATTTTTGGTGCATGTCCGATATGCACGTCTGAAGAATATTTTTTTATTTTTGGGCTCGTGTAACGGATGTGCACCAAGTGGCATTTGGTGCGCATCGGTCATTACCACCTGGTTACCACATGAGTCTTTACCGCTAGGTCAATGGCTGGCGGTAAGGTCTTAGACCCCAAAATGGATGTGAGGCAATTTTTCATTTTGCCGCACATCCATTTTCAGCAAAAAAAAAAGGCTTTTACAGGCGTGCTAAAAAATGGATCAGCACGCACAGCTCCACTTTTCTTCCCTGTTTTTCAGCTTCTACTGCCTTATGCAGATGAGGCCTTGCAATGAGTCTCTGCCTATAGCATCCCAAAGCATCCCCCATGGACTGCCACTGCTTCTAGGGCCAGTGTTAGAAATGTTGTGGCTCAGGACAGAAATCTTGGGAGGGGGATCAAAACCGTCTGACAGGCAGCACTGTCTTCTACTTGAGCAAGTTTGGGGCCCCCCCTTTGACAAGAGGGCCCAGGGCAATTGCCCCATTGTACCTCTGTAATGCCGGTCTTTCCTGCTTCTGACAGAAAACAGAGAGGATCACACTAGCATGTGATAACAACCTTAATAAGGTCTATGACACAGGAAAGTTAGACATTTTTTTAAAGTGAAATGCATCATTCATATATGTTGATTCATATTTTAAACAGATGCCTTCACCAGACCAGTAACCTTCCTATCCAACATATCTGTGAAATTCCTAACATAATTTCAGTAAGTCCTGTAGCTCTTTAACTTCATTTAAAAGTCTTTTGTATCTAGCCTCTACTACTGATGTCTCAAAAGAATAAAAACAATTTATCAGTAGACTAAAGCAGTGCTCATTGGAGACCCTAGTGCCCTTCTGTTCATTGCTGACTGAAGGATCAAACCTTTCTCTTCATAAGGCCCTCAGATTAAGGACTTACTGTGCTCCCTGATAGAATTAGACACTGATTTTTCAGCTTGCTTTTCTTTATCTTTCTGGAATTTTCCCTTTCTATTGCTTGAATTGCAACCACTTACACAAGGCAGTTACCATGCAAAGGTTTCTATTCTCTGTGGTGTTTATCAAAAAGGTCCCTTCTCATTCTGCACCTTACATTGTATTCTGTGGAAACACCAACATCTATTATTTTTTCCTTCCTACCAAAAACAATAACAAAATAAAAAACCATTATTAAGAGGACTCTTTTTTTAATGCAAGCATTATTTATTAGCATAAAGGTTTTCCACTATACAAAACTGCTATTCAAATGATCCACACAATCTCTACTACAGAAGAAAGAGCGAATGGGGTAACTAATAACCAGTCAATCCAGTGAAGCTGGGTTCAAATCCTGCCTCTTCCAGTGATACGTATAGTGGCTTCAGGCAAGTTACTGTATCTCTCATTGTATCAGGAACTCACTTTAGGACTATATGGATGCAATTCTATATAACAGGCCACCAAAATATATGCACCAAATTTCCACAGCTGTAAGCCCATACTTTAAAAACACTTTTTGCACCTAAGGGGCTCATTTCAAAGCAAATAGACACACAAAGTACCATAGGTTACTATGGTACTTAATATGTCTAGGTACTTTTGCCTTTTGGGCTCATTTTTTGAAAGAGAAGGACGTCCATCTTTCGACATAAATCGGAAAATGGACGTCCTTCTCCCAGGGACGTCCAAATCGGTATAATCGAAACCCGATTTTAGACATCTCCAACTGCAGACCGCGTCGCAGGATGGCTAAAGTTCAAGGGGGCATGTCGGAGGCATAGCAAAGGCGGGACTTGGGCGTGCCTAACACTTGGACGACCTTGACCCATAATCAAAAAAAACAAGGACGTCCCTGACGACCACTTGAACATTTTCACCCGGACGTGTTTTATTACGAATAAGGCACAAAAAGGTGCCTGAATGACCAGTTGACCACCGGAGGGAATCAGGGATGACCTCCCCTTACTCCCCCAGTGGTCACTAACCCCCTCCCACCCTCAAAAAAATATCTTTCAAAATATTGATTTCCAGCCTGAGATGTCATACTCAGGTCCATCACAGCAGTATGCAGGTACCTGGAGCAGTATAGTGGGGTGCAGTGCACTTCAGGCAGGCGGACCCAGGCCCATCCCCCCTACCTGTTATGTTTGTGGAGGAAACAGCGAGCCCTCCAAAACCCACCAGAAAGCCACTGTACCCACATGTAGGTGCCCCCCATTCACCTGTAAGGGCTATGGTAGTGGTGTACACTTGGGGGTAGTGGGATTTGGGGGGGTTGGGGGCCTCAGCACACAAGGTAAGGGAGCTAAGTACCTGGAAGCATTTTATGAAGTCCACTGCAGTGCCCCCTAGTGTGCCCGGTTGTTGTCCTGGCATGTCAGGGAGACCAGTGCACTACGAATGCTGACTCCTCCCACAACCAAATGGCTTGCATTGGCCATTTATGACATGGACATCTTGGTTTCTAAAATTGCCGAAAGTCAGAAACGTCCATGTCTAGGGATGTCCAAATTTAAGGATTTGGACATCTCTGATGGTATTTTTGAAAGGAAAGATGGACGTCCATCTTTTTTCGAAAATACGGTTTCCCCGCCCCTGGATTTCACTGTTTTGCAAGGACGTCCAAATCGCAACTTGCTGTCCCTTCGAAAATGCCCCTCTTTGTGTCCTATAGAATGCTAGCATAAACCTGCATCAACACACCTACATTTAGGTTCGCACATGTATGACAGGATTATGGCTTCCATAATTGTGAATATCTAAAATGTAGCATATTTCACCTGCCTGAAAGGAATTACACTGGCTCCCCATAGTCTGGAGGATACAGTTTAAAGTTTTGACATTCATTCATAAGGTTTTGAATGACAATGTTCCTTTGACTCTAGCAAATTCATTGAAAATTTATAGACCTGTTAGATTTTTGAGATCGGAGGCAAACGGTTGCTTGGTGTCCCGTTTTTTTCTATATGTTCAGTTGGATCTATATTGTTCCTCTATATTTTATATAGAGGGGGTTGTTTTATGGAATGCGTTACCTGAGACATTGTATAAGGGGTCCCTGTGTGCCCCTTGCCAGTCAGGTTTTCAGGCTATCCATAATGAAATATGCATGAAAAAGATGTGCATACAGTGGTGTGTTGGTAAATTTTAACAAAAGGCTCTCTCCCCGGGTATAGACAGCCCTGCAATTTGGGGGGGAATGGGCGCAAAGGTGGAGTAGGGGCTGCCAAGACTTACAATGGTGGCCTCACAGACTTCAGCTGAAGTCTCGAAATCTCAGCAGCCATTTTTAAAGAGCGATGCAGCAGCAGGAGGGTCAGCAACGGCAGCGGACAGGAAAGATTGGGGATCTTTCCTGCCCTGAAGAATCCACTAGACCACTAGGGTGGCTGCCTTCAGGTATGTGCTGGGACCCCGCAGAACGGGGGGAGGAGAGGCAAACTGGCTCGCCCTGCCTCAACAACTGGCTCGCAAAATGTCACAAAAATTAACAACTTGCTCATTGCAAGCCAGTAGGAGCCGGCTCACAAGAGACACTGTTGCATATAATGGGTGGCATGCATATTCATTGTTGATATCCTGAAAACCCGACTGCAAGGGGTACTCCAGGACTGGACTTGGGCAACACTAGTGTAAGGTTTGCTCTGCTATGCAATTTAAGAAAACAACTGAAGGCATATATGTTTACTCAAGCTGCTGTGATGGAGAAATTATTATATTTAACCTGCTGCATGTATATCATTATGTTTTGTTTTAGTGGTTAATGTTAATTTTTGCTAAAATGTTTTCAGTTTGAAGTCAGAATGTTTTTATTATGTATGTTTCTTTGGAAAGCCCCTAGAATGGAGAGATAGAGAGGTTTATACATTTTAAATTACTCAGTATTCTGTAAATTAAGCTGTACATGTCAGCCATGCCTATGCCTCACCCAGTCTCCCCCCCCCCCCCCCCCCCCCGAATGTTCCTTGCAATATCTGGACATGGAACCGAGATCCATGTGCAAACTGATTAATTAATGAGCCACTAACAATAAATTATTGGCATGATTGGCACTAATTTGGAATCACAGGTGGATCTGCCTACACACTATAATGCTTTGCACCCAAAAGAGATGGACATAGGTGGGTCAGGCACGTTCCAAAAATTTTGGCACAGTGGTTACAGAATCTGTGGTTATGTACCCAACTTGCGTGCAGGATTTTACACCGGGTTGGTAGCAGGCATAAAATCCTCATACCCAAAAGTTGCATGCAGGAATCCACATTAAGCACTATTCTATAATAGAACACTCAGCCATAAGCAGCCTTTATGGAAGAGTGCTTAACCCTTTAGGTGTCCAATGTTCCCATCAATCTGTTCCCATAAAGCTTATTATGGGAACAGTGGACACTAAAGGTTAACAGGATTTTTCCTGGTACCTAAATTTGAGCACCATTTGACAAGAGATATGATAGAGGTCTATAAAATACTGAGTTGAGTGGTATTTTAGATGTGAATTGCTTGTTTACTCTTTCAAAAAATACTAGAACTAGGGGGCATGTAATGAAGCTACTAGATAGTAAGTCTAAAACAAACGGAGAAAATATTTCTTCACGCAACATGTAATTAAACTCTGGAATTCAATGCCAGAGAATGTGGTAAAAACAGTTAGCTTAGATGGTTTTAAAAAATGGTTTGGCTAATTTCCTAAAACAAAAGTCCAGAAGCCATTATTAGATGGACTTGGGATAATCACTGCTTATTTCTAGGATAAGCAGCATAACATCTGGTTTACTTTTTAGGATCTTGCTGGGTAATTGTGACCTGGATTGGTCACTGCTGGAAGCAGAATATTAGGTTTGATGGACCTCGGGTCTGTCCCAGTATGACAACATTTATGTTCTTATGAGTGCATATATTATAGAACAGGGCTACATAGAAATATAGAAAAATGAAGGCAGAATAAAAGACCATCCTGCTTATAATCGAACGAGAAAAACGCCCAAGTTCCGACCTAAATCGGAGATGGACGTTTATCTCACAAAAACGAATAAAGCGGTATAATCGAAAGCCGATTTTTGGACGTTTTTCAACTGCAATCCGTCGCGGATGCGGACAAAGTTGATGGGGGCGTGTCAGAGGTGTTGGGCGAAAGGCGGAACTGGGGCGTGGTTTATCTGCCGAACAGAGATGGGCGCATTTCACCGAGAATGGGGAAAAAGTATGCGTTTTTAGCTAGAATTTAGGACACTTTTCCTGGACCCTGTTTTTTTTCAACGAATAGGCCCCAAAAAGTGCCCTAAATGACCAGATGGACCCTGGAGGGAATCAGGGATGACCTCCCCTGACTCCCCCAGTGGTCACTAACCCCCTCCCACCACAAAAAAGGAAGTTTCTGAACTTTTTATTTTCACCCTCAAATGTCATACCCAGCTCCCTGACAGCAGTATGCAGGTCACTGGAGGATGTGTTAGGGGCTGGCAGTGGACTTCAGGCAGTGGACCCAGGCCCATCCCCCTACTGTTACAATTGTGCTGCTTAATGCTTATTAGCGTCCAACCCCCCCAAACCCACTGTACCCACCTGTAGGTGCCCCCCTTCACCCCTTAGGGCTATAGTAATGGTGTAGACTTGTTGGGCAGTGGGGTTTTTGAGGGGATTTGGGGGGCTCAACACACAAGGGGAGAGGGTGCTATGCACCTGGGAGCTCTTTTATCCTTTTTGTTTTGGGTTTTGTAAAAGTGCCCCCTAGGGTGCCCGGTTTGATGTCCTGGCATGTGAGGGGGGACCAGTGCACTACGAATCCTGGCCCCTCCCACGAACAAATGCCTTGGATTTATTCGTTTTTGAGCTGGCGCTTTCATTTTCCATTACGCTGAAAAACAAAAACGCCCGCTCACACATGTTGAATAAAACATGGGGCGTCTATTTTTTCCCAAATACGGTTCGGTCCGCCCCTTCACGGACCCGTTCTTGGAGATAAACGCCCATGGAGATAGGCGTTTTCGTTCAATTATGCCCCTCCATATGACCCATCCATATGGTCATCCATGCCATCTACTATCCCTTCCTCTCCCTTAGAAATCCTATGTACTTGTCCAAAGCTTGCTTGAATTCAGATACAGTTTTCACTTCGGGGCCCTTTACTAAAGGGTTGACGCAAGGCAATGGACTTGATGCGTGCCAATCCAGAACTACTGCAGGGTTACCGCAGGAGCCCGGTGATAGTTCCCACCTTCAGCGCACAGCACTTCTGGCGCTACAAAAATTTTTCTATTTTTGTAGCACCAGTGCTTACCCGGCAGTAATTGGGCAGTTTCAGGTTAGTGCAGGATCCCTTACCGCTACCTCATATGTGGCAGTGAGTGCTCCCCTGAAGTGGCCGCACGGTAAATGGTTCACATATCACAGCACAGCCATTTCTGCTGTGGTGAAAGGGGGCCTAGCGCGCGTCAAAAACATACTGATGCTAGCGCAGGCCACCTTTTACTACGTCAGGCCCCATCCCTACCCATCTTCAAATCCTTGCTCAAAGCCCATTTTCGACTCTGCTTTTGGCACTTAACCTAACCATTACTCCTCTATTCAATACCACTACCAATCTGTCTGTATTATTCATTTGCATACCTTAATTGTCTTTAGCTGTTTAGATCTATTAGTCTATCCCTATGAACTATTGTGTAATCAGATGTACTATGCTGTCCTAATTTGATTGTCTCTGTTGTTATGTCCTTTAGATTGTAAACTCTTTTGAGCAGGGACTGTCTCTCTTCATGTTTGACTGTACAGCGCTGCGTAAGTCTGGTAGCGCTTTAGAAATGTTGAGTAGTAAAGTAGTACTACGGCTTAGTAAAAGGACCCCTTAGTGCACTGCTGCTATTTATGCACATAAGTGTACACTAATATATGTGAATAGCAGTACTCTATTTTAAGCACACAGATGACACATATTTATTTAGGTGTGTTGTTATAGAATGAGGAGGTAAGCCTTCTAGGATGAGGTCCTACTATATTTATTTATATTTTGCTCACACCTTTTTCAGCAGTAGCTCAAGGTGAGTTACGTTCAGGTACACTGGATATTTCTCTGTCCCAGGAGGGCTCATAATCTAAGTTTGTACCTGAAGCAATGGAGGGTTAAGCGACTTGCCCAAGATCACAAGGAGCAGCAGTGGGATTTGAACTGGCCACCTCTGGATTGCAAGACAGGTGCTCTAACCACTAGGCCACTCCTCCACTATAGCTATGTGTAACTTGATATAAGGCAATCTGGTTTAGGGTATTATGTAAATGTTGAAATTAATTAATGATGTTAATTGTTAACATCCTTCCATGCTATTAAAATATTTGCAGAGCAGATTGTAATTTGTGCTTAAAATACATGAGAAACAACAAGTGGCTGAAAGTTTTTCTCATGGTATATTTACAACTCACAGGTTCCCCCTTCTGGTTTAAGTAAATAAACTTTTTGCCTGGGAAACTCAGAGGTGTGCTAGGCAGAAGTCTACAAATCTGCAGGGTAGTAACTAAGATAATCCTCCAAACTGGCCCAAATGGGTTTTTTTAAGCTTGAGAAAATACCACAAGTCAAACATCACTGTAATGCTTAACCAAGGTTCCTTGCAGTCCAGACCATGAAATCCCTAACTTTAATATATGTGCTACTGTCCCTTTTATGTTAATCACAGTTAGTTCAAATATCAACACCAACAATACTACAGACTATTTTATAACAGACTATTTTTTCTGAAAGACTTTAGCAGTCAGAAAAGGGCTTTTATGTGATAGTCACAAAATCTACCTACTTGATGGCAGGAGAAATATACAAAAGACAAAATGTTTAGTAGTAGTAGTAAAAAGAGAAAACTGAAAGGAATCCCACATAGATCGTAGTCAGCAAACGACAGTGGGAAGGTGGAGAAGGCTTGAGAAAAACCAGGGACACAAGATGATCATCAATGACAAAAACACTTTGGGGTCCTTTTGCCAAGCTGCGGGGAAAAAGGGCCTGCGCTAAGGAGAGGGCCATTTTTCCCACATGCCAGTACCCTTTATACCGCAGTGGGTAAAAAGACCCCAGGCACACATGGCCATGCGATAAGAGAGCTCTTACTGCATGGCCATGCAACAGGGAGCCTTTACCGCCACCCACAGAGGTGGCGATAAGGGCTCCCACGCTAACCCAATGGTAACCGAGTAGCATGAAGCAATGCCTGATTACCGCCGGGTTATCACCATGCAAACCATTTCTGGGGAGTTTCTTTTTCCCTTGGAAATGTTGCGCGCTCAGGGCAGGACTACTGCCGGCAGCCGCAATGGGCCAGCGGTAGTCCCAAAAGATCATGCGGTACTGCCGCTCTGTAAAAAGGTCCCTTATTTCTTATACTTACAAAAACACGCAAAGCCCGAACAGCACCATGTTTCGGTACTAAGTGCCTGCCTAAGGGGTCTGTTGAACATGAAACATAAACGAAAACAGCTTTAAAACATAAAATAATATGAAATGAATCCTGTTAGAATGATATGAAAAAATATAAAATATAAACAATATACAAATTACACATTTTAACATACATACTACTTCACAAATTGATAATCTGAGAAATATTTGATTGAACCTGTTGATTTATAGTTTATGCTGGAGTATTAAACAAATGGCAATAAACTTAAATATTGTAGAACCTTTTGGTTAACAGAATTCTTTTTAAAACCAGGTGATAGGTTGTAATGGAAGATTTTAAAGATTGTTTTTCAACTCTGTCTTGACCAACAAGTGCACTCGGAGTCTGTATTTTTGATTAGAAGTAATTCTCTTTGTGTGAAAGATAAGACACAGCTCTAATTAATTTGATATGTGAAGGGAGAGGTGGAGCCTGTTTCAAGTTCAGACTGGCCACCTGGACTGAGAAACATGTGACCACATTCCCACAGTATGGCTTGTTTACCTAAACAGAGAAATTCTCAAGCATTCTATAATTTTCCTTAGTTCTGAATATGAGTTCTAAGCCTAATAAAAAAAGGAGTTTCTGTCAGTGAAATTGGGAGCTCGTCTGTGAGTAACGTACATACTGCGCAGAGAACCATATTTCCTGGTTTTCGCTGTGAACATGGCCCCCCAACTGATAAGAACCTGGATGATGTAAGGACCAATGATGTATGTATAGACATGATGTATGTATGGTGTATTATTGCTTCTTTTCCTGGTTAGAAACTCCTAGCATTGCTTGGATGTAGGGACCAGTGATATAATGATTGTTTCTTTTTCACTATAGATAGGTATTGTTTCTTTTCAGTTATATAGCTTAATCATTGTGTATGTAGTTTAATCATTGTGTATCTTAGATAATAATGAACCTCTAATAAAAGTCTCATTTACCTAATACAAATCCAAAAGAATCCACAGTAATTACTGAGTAGTCTGTGTCAGTGAGGCAGGCTATAAACCAGGGCAGAACATAGTTGTATACATAAAAAAAAGTAAAATCAAAAAATATATGAATAAATGAATGAGAGAAGGTCCCGTCTGCGCGCAACCTTGGAGTCATCTTTGACTCCGCTCTCTCCTTCTCTGCTCATATTCAGCAGATTGCCAAAACCTGTCATTTCTTTCTCTAATATTAACAAAATTCGCCCTTTCCTCTCCGAGGACGCTACCAAAACCCTTACCCATACCCTTATCACCTCTCACCTAGACTACTGCAATTTGCTTCTCGCTGGTCTCCCGCTCAGCCATCTATCTCCTCTTCAATCTGTCCAAAACTCTGCTGCGCATCTTATATTCCGCCAGAGTTGCTATACTCACGTTAGCCCTCTCCTCAAGTCGCTTCACTGGCTCCCTATCCGCTTCCGGATGGTTCAAACTTTCTTTTGACCTACAAGTGCATCCACTCCGCAGCTCGTCAGTACCTTTCCGCTCTCATCTCTCCCTACACTCCTCCCCGTGAACTCCGTTCGGTGAGTAAATGTCTCCTGTCGTCCCCCTTCTCCCCCACTGCTAACTCCCTGCTCCGTTCCTTCTATCTCGCTGCTCCCTATGCCTGGAATAGACTCCCTGAGCCAGTACGTCAGGCTCAGTCTCTGGCTGTCTTCAAGTCTAGGCTTAAAGCCCACCTCTTTGCTACTGCTTTCGACTCCTAACCATGACTCTCTTACTCAACACCCTCACTTATAACCCCTACCACTGCAATTTCCCCACCCTAGCTGTCTGTTCATCTGTCCAATTTAGATTGTAAGCTCTGTTGAGCAGGGACTGTCTTTTCATGTTGATTTGTACAGCGCTGCGTAAGTCTGGTAGCGCTGTAGAAATGTTTAATAGTAGTAGTAGTAGAGAATGGATGAATGAAGAGAACAGTTATGTATTTTCTCCTCAATCTACATAATATAAATGCAGGGGACTAAACTCAAATGGTGTTATGAATTCAATTGTTCTAACTGTTCCATTGGGTCCAAAAATGGTTTCCATTGTACATATAGCAATTTTGATAGTAGATGTTAAATATAAGAAGAAAAAACATGATGTGTGGCAATGGTGCCTTGACAGTGTGCATAGTAACGACAGTAATGTAAAGAAGTCATATGTTTAGTACAAGACTGACTCCCCATGAAATGTCAGTGTATCCAAAGTAGTATACAATATAGCACTAGAAAATGACTTCTATGATTAGGAAACTGGTCTAGAAATGCATGAGAGAGAAAAGAAGAGGACAGAAGAAGATAGAACTGCACAAAAGGCTGTCCTATCTTTGCCAGTATAGCTATGCTGGTGCCGGCACTGAATTTTGGCTGGCATCTGCACAACTTTCGGGTCAACGCCTGACCATGGACATTCAATGCAGTGCCTAGACATGACCTGGCACTGCATAGCTGGGGTTGAATCTGCCCATGGCTGTCAGCAGATTAGAAACAGCTGAGCCTCATGAGAGACTCCTGAGAAAATTTAAAAGTCATGAGATATGAGATAATGTTGTGTTATGGATTAGGAATTGATTTTGGACAGAAAACAGAGGGTAGGGTTAAATGGCTATTTCTCTCAATGGAAGAGGCTGAATAGTGGAGTGCCACAGGGATCTGTACTGGGAGGTGCTATTTAACACATTTATAAATTATCTGGTAATCAGAATGACAAGTGAGGTGATTAAATTTGCAGATGACACAAAACTATTCAAGGTTGTTAAAACACATGCTGACTGTGAAAAATTGCAGGAAGACCTTAGAAAATTGGAAGACTGGGCATCCAAGTACCAGATGAAATTTTTAATGTAAACAAGTGCAAAGTGATGCAATTTGGGAAGAATAGTCTGAATCATAGTTACCTCATGCTAGAACCCACCTTGGGGGTCAGCACTCACAAAAGATATAGGTGTCGTTGTAGACAATATGCTGAAATCTTCCATTTAGAATCTCAAATAGGGAAAGGGAACTTGATATACCGTCTTTCTGAGGTTTTTGCAACTACATTCAAAGCAGTTTACATATATTCAGGTATTTTGTACCAGGGGCAATGGAGGGTTAAGTGACTTGCCCAGAGTCACAAGGAGCTGCAGTGGGACTTGAACTCAGTTCCCTGGGCTCAAAGTCCACTGCACTAACCACTAGGCTACTCCTCCACTCCAACCATTTCAATCATAGTGTTAAGGAGAAAAGGTTGGAATGAGGTGGGAGCACAGAGGGAGAGATGGATGGGTGATCAGAAAGGGGCAAAGCAGTAGAATTTTGTGATTTACAAAGCAATAGCTCAGACTATTGTAATGTCAATTAACCTGCCTACAAGGCACCCATCTGGCCACAAGAGGACAGCCTAGCTCCACATCAAGTATCATATCCTATATCATTTGCTGTTCTTATTCTAAATAATTTGATTTCATTCTGTTCAAACTAATACACACACAAGTACATGGAAAGGTCCTTTTATAACAGATCAGCAAGGTTGGGAGGATAAATAAGAACCTATTTGGGGCATATTGTATGAGGACACATGGAGCCTTTTTACTAAAGTATGGTAAAGTTGTGCTTTTACTGCACAGTAAATGCCCAGATTACCATACGGTAAGTACAAAGCCTGTGTGCTAACTGTTGGGGGCATTCTCAGCATCTTCCCATACTTTACCATATTGTACAGTACCCTATTTAGGAGGCAGTGAGTGCATCCACACTATTTGCACCAGTGATAGTGTGGAGTAAAACTATGCAGTCCATGTCCATTAATCATTTCTATAATGCTACTCAATGGACACAGTGGTAAGTTTTTTTTTCTACCTGAGGCCATGGAGGGTTAAGTGACTTGCCTGAGGTCACAAGCAGCTCGAGTGGGAATTAAACCCAGGTCACCAGAATCAAAGCCTGCTGCACTAACCATTAGGCAACTCCTCCACTCTGTATTTCTTACCCTATAACATGGTAGGCAATTAGTACATAAATTAGCACTTCAAGCCAGTGCAATAACAGTTACCATTGCCATGCTCTTAACAGTTACCATGCACTTACCTAGTGCTAACTACTTAGCACACGTTAGTAAAAGGGCCCCTGTGTAAAAATATCTCCACAAAAGCAGCCGAAATCATAGCTAAAGTGAAGTCATGGATTTTTGCACTTCCTCAGAAGCAGGTGTATATATTTGTGCTTATTTTATTAAAATATCTGCCTGCTTAAATCACTCAGAGCTGCCAAACCACTGATACCCAGCAGCACTTAACTGGATAGTGCTGCTGAATATTCGCTCCAACAGCCCAACAAAAAAGTGGGCAGGTCAGAGGTGGTACTGGGGGCAGCATTGCAGCGGAGCCAGCAAGCATACAGGTGCTGGCAATATTCAGTGCCGACACCCACATAGCTAAATGGGCAGATTTAGGACACCACAAAAGCTATCCTAAATTTACCTGCTTAACTATGCAGGCCCTGACACTATTGGCCAGGACCCGTGTAACTGAAACGCCTTTAAGAGGCTCTCCGATCCCCCCACCCCGACAGAGGAGCTTTCCGATCTCCCCTCCACCCCCACCCCAACATAGGAGCCCTCCGAAACCCCATCACCACCCTTGCAAGAGGTCACAGCAGCCATTTTGGAATGGCAGCCACTAGGGGCAGGAGCAAGTGGGCTTCATAGGGGTTCTCAACTCAGTTTTCAGGACATGTCTAGCCAGTCAGGTTTTCAGATACCCCAATGAATATGTATTATATAGATTTGCATACGATGGGGTAGTGCATTTAAATTTATCTCACGCATATTCATTACAGGTATCCTGAAAACCTAGCTAGGTGTGCCCCGGGCAGTAGGTTGAGAACCCCTGTTCTAGAAAATGTATTGCATTTCATTTGAATGTGCCCTGCCTGTGTTAAATTGCAGGAAGTATGTGAATGTGGGAAGTTTATTATACTGTGTACTATATGTTGTGCTTGCCGGAGCCAATAGTCCAGGGGCACCATGAGTAAGATGCTACTAGCTCTGTGTATGCCCTTGGGCTGGTCACTTCATGTCCCAGTACTCTAATATTAATCCTAGATCTGCCACTGACTTTTGGCATAATCATGGGCCAACCAATTTTTTCCCCATGTCTCAGTATTAATCTCAACTCTGCTACTGACTCTTGGTGGGACCCTAGTCCAGTCAATTCATCTTCTAATGCCTCTTCTAATGCCTATTTACATAAGCATAATTAATAAGAGTAACATGGTAACATCTAAACTGCACATTCTTTGTTTACATCAGAAAGGATCAGACTTTGATTTAATTTCAAATGTAATATACTAGAGGCATTGGCAATACTTTACAACAACATATTAAAACTAACAATACTATAAATGTAGAGGAACAGATCCTTAATTTACTGCACTGTAATTATTCATAAATGGGAAAGGAAAATCACTTTAAATCTATAAGATGGGGAAGAGAGAACTGTTCCTTCCAAGGAGAGCACTGTGGGACTTCTTGCTGTTCATGAGATATTTAAGCTCTGTTTTGGATTGATCAGTGCAGGAAGAGGGTAAGTTGTGATCTGAGGCAGTCTGGCCCTTCTCACCCCACTGGTAACAACATTGGAGCAACCACAGCACTTCTTTAAAACCAAAGGCTGTGTCAGTGCACAGCCATAGGCACATAATCTAAGGACCATAACCCAAGGAATGTTCCTCTTTGGTGTCCCTTCAGTGCCAGGCTGTCATTAGGGGGGGGCAAACAGGGCAATTGCCCTGTGCCCCCATACCATAGGGCAGTGTTTCCCAAGTCCAGTCCTGGAGTACCCCTTGCCAGTCAGGTGTTCAGGATATCCACAATGAATATGCATGAAAGAGATTTGCATGTAATGGAGGTGGTAGAGGAGTGGGTGGTGGACTTTGGTCCTGGGGAACTGAGGAACTGAGTTCAATTCCCACTTCAGTCACAGGCAGCTCCTTGTGACTCTGGGCAAGTCACTTAACCCTCCATTGCCCCATGTAAGCCACATTGAGCCTGCCATGACTGGGAAAGTGCAGGGTACAAATGTAACAAAATCAAGTTCATACATATTGTAATCCAAGGGGTTAATAATCTCAACTGGGCTGAATAAGGGTTCTATTCAGTGACATCACTCTCAGACATCACTCAGCTGAGCAATTGGTTGTCTGGAAATGGCTTGCTGGGCAGTTGGGAGGTAAGTCTGATGCTGAGTAACCTGTGTAAAGGTGTGGTGCTCAGCTGATATTAGAAATCCGTGTTAACGGATTAGGAGTATTTTAAGGGTGGTTATGAGTGAGGTGAGAGAAATATGCTTAATTATTTAACCTGAACAGCCATCGCGAGTTTAGGGGCTGTTAGAGAAGTGGTCTGCAGTCACTGGGAAGCGGAGGAGATCAAAGTGAAAGGAAAATATGCTTTTAGATGGTTAAATGTTTTTAAGGAGAGAGTAAATTGAAAACATCCTTGCCAAGTGCCATATGTAAAATATTTAGAAGCTGGGCGAAGGGCACTTGGACATTCCATTTACTCCAATAGGTTTCAGAGGCTACCTGTAACTACAGCTTAGAACATTGATGGGAGAAAAGGACTGAGCTACGTGGGTGATTCAAATAAATAAGTAAATAAAAACAAAATACTTACCTGAGATCCAGTGAAGAAAGAACATTGGTAATTGCATTTACAGCTACCTGCAAATATAAGTGAGTGCAAAGAATCAAATTCTTTGGGAGAGAGAAGAACTGTTTTATTAAATAAGAGAAAGGTGTTAGTAATAAGTATATAGAAAATATACATACCTGATTCTGTGGAGAAGCTTCTGTTGCGGGTGGGTTTTGGTAACCAAGTAATACCTGTGAAATAGAATTAGTTAGTATCGAATTTAAATGTATTGTAATTCATTGTTATAGGAAACATATGCATTGAGGTTATGTCAATTGAAAGTATTAATGATTGTTTTTAAATAAAAATCTATACATTAAGTTTTGGTTTTTTGTCCTTCTCCTTCTCCTGAGTTAGACATTTATGTTACTCGGTCCTGACTGTTTAAGGACAGAATTTTAGAACGTTATTAAGGTTTTGGGAGTTCACTCAGGAGAGGGGCGGGGTTACAATATTCATTGTGGATATCCTGAAAACCTGACTGGCAAGGGGTACTGCAGGACTGGACTTGGGAAACACTGCCATAGGGGGCCCCAAACCTGCCTCAAGCTAAAGGAGGCATAGGCTGAAAGCCAGCTTTTGGGCCCCATCTCTGGTTTCTGCCCAGGGCACCTAAATGTCTAACACCAGCACTAATAAGTGCCATTGGGGAGCCATTTGAAAAATGATGATATGGGGAACAGGAAGATTAAGTTGAGATCCTTGTTATCAGGTCCTCCCCTGCCTAACCAGGGCCCCATGAACAGGCATATACATGTACTGTAGAGCCTGGCATTGGCCATACAGGAGAATGAGACCCTCCAGACTTCAGGAGCTTCTTTAATCCCTGAAGCTAAGACTCCTCTACCTCCATCAACTATGGGAAGAGAGGGGTTACATTTCCCTGCAAATATCTTCTTTAGATGTCTTATTATTGTCAACTCATCAGGCCTCTGTGTCAGAAGAGTTTCTCTACCTGTTGTACATGAGGCCTTCTGGTTGGCATGGCAACTTTATGGGAATAAGGGGTTAGTTACCCTTGTGCAGTGGTGTGCTGGTAAATGTTTAACAACAGGCTCTCTCCCCGGTCCACCTCTGCGCCCCCCCCCCCCCCCACCTCTGCCCCCCCCCCAAATTGCAGAGCTGGTTATAGCCGGGGAGAGAGCCTGAGGGGGGGCAATCTAATTCATGTTTAATGTGGGATAAAATGCCATAAATAAGTAAATAAACATAAACTTTTAATGTTGAGCACCTGATTCTCAAAGTGGACATATTCCAAACACTATAATGAAAATAAAATGATTTTTTCTACCTTTGTTGTCTGGTGACTTTGTTTTTCTGATCATGCCGGCCCAGTAACCGATTCTGCTATCTCTCCTCTTAACTCCATTTCCAGGGCTTCCTTTCCATTTATTTCTTTACTTTCCGCCTTTCTTCTTCATTTCTTGCCCTACATCTGTAAGTAAAAGCTGGGTCCTCCGCAGACTTGACTGTCCAGTGGATCCAGCTTCAGCCTATTTTCTCCGTCCATGTGCAGTTATTCTCCTCTCTTCCTTTTCCCTCTTCTCATCTCATTCCTCACTCTTCCCTCCTCTCCATCCATGTCCAGCAACCCTCCTCTGCCCCCTGCCCTGCCCTCCATGCACCCATGTCCAGCAGCAACCCTCCTCCCCCCTGCCCTCCATCCACCCATGTTCATCCACCCATGTCCAGCAAACCTCCTCTCCCCCTGCCCTGCACCCACCCATGTCCAGCAACCCTCCTCCCTCCCCCTGCCCTCCATCCACCTATGCCCAGCAACCCCTCCTCGCCCTGCCCTCCATCCACTGTCCAGCAACCCTCCTCTCCCCCCTGCCCTCCATGCTCCATCCACCCATGTCCAGCAACCCTTCTCGCCCCTGCACTGCATCCACCCATGTCCAGCAACCCTCCTCTCCCCCTGCCCTCCATCCACCATGTCCAGCAACCCTCCTCCCCCCCCTCCCCTCCATGCTCCATCCACCCATGTCCAGCGACCCTCCTCTCCCCCCGCACTGCATCCACCCATGTCCAGCAACCCTCCTCTCCCCTCCATCCACCCATGTCCAGCAACCCTCCTCTCCCCTGCCCTCCATCCACCCATGTCCAGCAACCCTCCCCTCCCCTGCCCTCCATCCACCCATGTCCAGCAACCCTCCTCTCCCCTGCCATCCCCTCCATGATCCACCCATGTCCAGCATCCCTAGTCTCCCCCCTGCCCTCCTCCCCTTCATCTGCCTTCTTCGAGCCCCCCCCCCCCCCGCTGCCCGGTCGTCCATCATCCATCTGCCCTCTGCTCCCACCCCGACAGACCTGGTTTCCTTCCTGTGCCGCTGCTTGCCTTTAAAAATTTTATTTTCCCTCAGGCGCACCGCTGTTGAAGCGAAGGCAGCAGGCTCAGCTGAGTTCCAGCCTTCCGTTCCGTTCCATTCTCTTCCCTCGCATCATGGCTCCGCCCTCTTCGGACGTATTTCCTGTTTGCGCGAGGGCGGGGCCATGATGCGAGGGAAGAGAATGGAACGGAAGGCTGGAACTCAGCTGAGCCTGCTGCCTTCGCTTCAACAGCGGCGCGCCTCGAGGGAAAATAAAATTTTTTAAGGCAAGCAGCAGTGCGGGAAGGAAACCAGGTCTGTCGGGGTGGGAGCAGAGGGCAGATGGATGATGGACGACCGGGGCAACGGGGGAGTAGAGGTGAGCCGGCTCGCACTGCCCAACAACTGGCTCACAAGGTGCCAGTAAATTTAACAAGCGGCTCTTGCGAGCCGGTGCGAGCCGGCTCCAGCACACCACTGCCCTTGTGGATATCTGGAAGGCTGTCTCATATGGAGACCTTGTTTTCAAGGTTGCAGGATACAACTGAGGGCCAGATGCACTAAACTTAATGAGCCATTAATGAGCAAGTAGTAAACCCTGGCATGCACTAAACACTTTTTTCCGATGACGGTAGCAGCTAACGAAAACGGAATGCAGATGAGCAAATCGTGTAGAAACCCTATTGTAATGAGATGCACTAACCTTTTCCAATTGCCTTAACGCTGGAAACTCTAACGAGAGGTCTGTACCTCTCGTTGGGGCTGCGCAGGATTGGAAAAATTATTAAAATGTTTTTTAAAAATGGGAGGGGGGGGGCAAAAAATCCAAGTGCTCGTCAGGAGCGTCCTTTATGGACGTTTTTCACTACATTAAAAAAAAAATCAAACAGGCTCCGATGCTGTTTTGATAAATGTTCAATAAAGACGTCATACAACTTAAAAAAGTGGGAAAAAAATCCACGTGCTCGTCCTTTTTTTTTTTTTTAACAAAGCTATTAGTTGGATTTGAACCCACCACTCGGCTACAACTCTACTTGCTTGGATATCCCTCCCTTACTTCCAGGTTTCTCCTAAGTGAAGCACAGCCAAAAAGGACGTTTTTATTATTGTGGGGGGGGTGGAGGCCACCCAAAATGTACGTTTTTTTTTAAGTGAAGCTTTATTTTAAAAAAAATCAAACAGGCTCCGATGCTGCAGGCTCTTTTTTGGACATCATTCAACCCCGGAATAATAAAAACGTCCTTTTTGGCTGAGAGACCTGGAAGTCTCTGAGCCAATCACAGCGCGTTTACAATATTGTACAAAGAGACAATGGCAATATTTGAAGAGCATTAAAAAGGCAGGGGAGAAGATAGATGTAACTTATGCCGCTTTGGGAAGACAACCCCACTCTGCCAACTATTATTCCCTTTTGTAGTCATGCGTTTACCTCAAGTGAGATTGTCTTTCCAGGGGCAAGGGTTAACAAAACAGTAACCTTCTTACAGTGATGACAGGACTAATTACAGGAAATAATTAAGAAGCAAAAAGGAAGGTACAATAATGTTTTTAAAATGCACAGTTTAACTAAATGAACAAATAAATCTGCATAAAATGTTCTTTTTTTAACAGTCTGAAATGTTTTGGAATATTTCTCAAAAAAAATTAACATATTTAAAATTATTTCTCTCCTAGCATACTGGGTTTTGAGTACAGTCTACAATCAACCCTATCTTCAGACAATGTGTCGAATACCAGTTTAAATCACTACAGTTTTAATCTAAATTTACTGTAAATATAATGTAATTGCCAAGAATTGATTCTTCGTGTTGTATCCTTCCCCAGATGGCTCACAAAATAGCTGAGTTTGTGTTTTGTGGGTAGTGCTGGTATTCGGTGGCATTAACCAGTTAAGTGCCACTGAATATAAGTGGATAGCCCTACACTATGGTCTTTGCCCTGATCATGGCTGAATAGATTTGGATGGGTTGGAGTGGAACTTTTCAGGGCATCGATGACAACTTCTGAAGGTTTAGAACAAGGACCATGCTTGCACTTCTGCAGTCTATGCCCTGAAAATGTCAAGGACAAATCAAGATCAGGTATACATATAAAGTATCACATCATACCTTATGTAATAAGTGTATCTTGTTGGGCAGACTGGATAGACCGTACAGGTCTTATCTGCCGTCATCTACTATGTTAGTATGTTACAAGCATTTAACCAGCCAGGAGCTGTTCCTGGTTGATTAAATCACTTTGAATATCAAACTCTCAATTTTATCTTCCTGGGAGATTTTTTTTTTTTACAGCTTGTATGAAGTGTTCTACTATTCTGAGATAAAGCCATTGGTGTATCAAAAGCATATTCACTTCATTCAATGTGGTGTTGGAGAATGAGACCGAGAGAAGATGGATGTGGCAGCCTTGAGGTATCTGCATTTTCTGAATCACCTCATTCTCATGATGAGATCCAAGGTCTACTTTCCCGGTTTCTTTCAACAATGAGATTAATAAAAATATGATTTTGAAAGCTTATTTTAGGAGGAAGTAAGTATCTTTTGTGGTCAGTTAGTCAATCTATTTCTCAATGTATCCAAGGCAACTTAGTTGCAGAGTTGCCTCCAGTTAAAATCTTCTGTACTTGCCTTGGGTACAATACTCTAAGATATCACTATAAATGTTTAGTTTTATGAAAGGTAAATGGACACTTTTAGTGGCCTATTATTTTAGAAAATTTCTTTAGAGATAAAAATGTGGTTGGTCATTGATTTGATTCTGTTGATATTTTTGGATTACTAGTAAAAAAGGCCCGTTTCTGACACAAATGAAACGGGCGCTAGCAAGGTTTTCCTCGGACTGTGTATGTTTCAGAGAGTGTGTGTGAGAGTGAGTGTGTGAGAGAGAAAGTGAATGTGCGAGTGTCTGTGTGTGTGACAGAGAGAGAGTGAGTCTGGGTGCGAGTGTGTCTGTGAAGAGTGTGTGTGTTTGAATGAGAGTGTGTGTGTTTGAATGAGACTGTGTGCGAGTGCGTATGTGAGACACAGTGAGTGTGTGAGAGAGAGAGTGTTTCACACACTGTATGTGGGGAGAGAGTGTGTGTGAGACAGAGAGAGTGTGAGAGAGTATGTGTGCAATCACAGACTCTCTGTGAGACCGAGCGTGTGAGAGTGACTCTGTGACACATAGAGAGTGAATGTGATACAGTGTGAGACATAGTGTGAGAGACTGTGTGAGAGTGAGAGAGAAAGACACTGACTGTGAGCTAGAGTGTGTGTGTGACAGAGATACCTCCCCCCCCTCCATCTGTGGTGTGGGGACCCCTCCCCTCTGGTCTCAGGATCCCCTCGCCCCGTCAGGTCTCAGGACCCCTGCCCCTCCCCCTCTCTGCGTGGTTGGCAGCACCGTGCGAGTGGGTGAGAGAGAGAGTGAGACTGGGTGCGAGTGTGTCTGTGAGAGAGAGAGTGTGTGTGATTGTCCTCTCTCCCCTGCGCCCCTCCAGGCACCAGCGATTCTCCTGTCTCCCCTGCCCCCCCCCAGCCACCCAGCGATTCTCCTCTCTCCACTGCCCCCCCTCGAGCCACGTTGACTTCACTCAGAGAAAATGACCCCTTCTCCTGACGCTCCTCCCTTCTTCCAATACACCTCCCTCTGATTGGTCCCTGGACGTCGCATACCGTTGCGTGAGGCTCCTCCCTTCTTCCCATACAGTTCCCTCTGATAGGTCCGTCGATGTCATGTACCGTTGCCTGGCAACTGTGCACCGTTGCCTTCACTCACTGAAAATGACCCCTTCTCCTGACGCTCCTCCTTTCATCCCATACAGTTCCATGTGATACGTCCCTTGACGTCGTAACTGTGCACCGTTGCCTTCACTCTCACTGTTCCGCCCTCGTCATCACGTTTTGACACAAGGGCGGAGCATAGGGAGATGTGACAGACTTACGATGTTATGAACCCTTCACTGAATGTTACGATGTTACAAACCCTTCACTGAAGCCACGGAGTCAGCTTCAGAACGTTGGAGGTGAGTTTTAATAGTAGATTCTGTGGAGGACTATATAAGGTTCATAGCTGGTTGTGAATGTTCAATATGCTCTGTTTTGTCTTAATTTGGGGGGGGGGGTTCTTTTTCCCTCTCCCTTTTTAATTTATTTTTTAATGCTCGCTCCCCACAATGGGGCTAGGGGGCCCTTTTACAAATCTGCGATAAGCACTAACACATGCTTGATGCAGCAAAAAATGTCATCCCATGGGGCATGCTGAGGAGGTCTGTGGTAATTTTGGGATGTGGGCACACTATCCACTTGCTAAAAAATTTGGGATGCACGTTCACAATGCTGCAATTAATGTGTTAATAAATAGCAATAAACAAATTTAATCACAATTAAAATTAACCACCCTCCCTCTCTCCCCCACTCGCATACATGCACACAAGCATGGTTGGTCCTGCATCTCTCCCCTCCCAGACCACTGGCAGCTCTCTCTCCCCTCCCTTCCCCTCCCAGTTTACCTTTTCATTTTCAGTAAGGCTTCAAAGCAGTCATATTGAAATGCTGCCTCAGCCTGCACCGGGCCTTTCCCTCTGACCCGTCCGTCCCCTTCTGACACAACTTCCTGTTTTCAGAAGGCAGTAGGGTCAGAAGGAAAGGCCCACTGCAAGCCAAGGCAGCATTTCAATATGGCTACCGCTGTAGGGCGAAGACTTACTGAAAATGAAAAGGTGAACCAAGAATAGAGGGGAGGGAAGGGAAGAGGAGGGGAGAAAGAGCCGCCAGCGATCTGGGAAGGGAGGGAGATGCCAGACCAACAATGTACACATGCGTGCCTGCGGGCGGGCAGGGGAGGGGGGAAATTGAGAGACAAAGTCAGACAGGTGGAGGAAATTAAGAGAGAACTGCAAGGAAGAGGGAGGGAGGAAATCGAGAAAGAAAAGTGGAGGAGGGGAGGGAAGGAATTGAAAGATAAGCGAGGAGAGAGGGAATTGAGAGAGAACTGTGGGGAGGGGAGGGAGGAAATTGAGAGAAAACCATGGAGAGGGGAGGGAGGGAATTGAGGGAGAACCACAGGGTGGGAATTGAAAGAAAACCTCAGGTGGCAGTGGAGAGAGATCCGCGGGGAGGGTCAAAGGGGGAGGGAGAGAGGCTGGACTGTGAAGGGGAAAATAGGGAGAGATGCCAATTGATGGAAAGAAGGATGGAGGGAAGGAAATGGAGGGAGAAGAGAGAGGGAGAGTTGGGCTCAGAGAGAGGGAGGGAGGGAGTGATAATGGACTTGGGATGGAGAGGGTGGAGGGAAGGAAGAAAAGAGAGAGGTTCTGGACTCGGGAGGGGAGTTGGAAGCAGTGCCATAGCGAGGTCAACTGACACCCGGGGTGGGTCGCCGCTGCGCACTCCCCTCCGGATGCAGCACAGCGCACCCTCCCCCTCCGGAGCGCACCCCCCTCCCGGAGCACGTACTTACGAGGGAAAAGCGGCGAGGGATGGGCGGAGGCTGAACACCCCGAGTGCATGTCGCT